>NW_027206811.1:0-286986 GCF_032191515.1 Phaenicophaeus curvirostris | reverse complement strand
GAGAGCGAGCGGTGATTGGCTGAGGCCGCTGAGGGAGGCGGGGTTTAAGAAGAGGGGCGGACAAGGGCAAATAGGAATGGACAAGAGCGGAGAATACAGGACAAGGGCAAAAAGGGGCAGACAAGTGAAAAGAGGGGCGGACAAGGGCAAAGAGTGGTGGACAAGGGCAAAGAGGGGCGGACAAGAGCGGAGAATATGGGACAAGTCAAAGAGGGGTGGAGAAGAGCAAAAAGGGGCGTACAATTGCTGAGAATACGGGACAAGGGCAAAGAGGTGCGGACAAGGTAAAAGAGAGGCGGACAAGTGTAAAGAGGGGCGGACAAGGGCAAACAGGGGCGGACAAGTGCTGAGAACACGGGACAAGCTCAAAGAGGTGCGGACAAGAACTGAGAATACGGGACAAGGGCAAAGAGGGGCGGACAAGGGCAAAGAGAGGCAGACAAGTGCAAAGAAGGGCGGACAAGGGCAAAGAGGTTCGGACAAGGGCAAAGAGGGGCGGACAAGGGTAAAGAGGGCGGACAAGGGCAAAGAGGTCGGACAAGTGCTGAGAACACGGGACAAGGTAAAAGAGGAGCGGACAAGAAATGAGAATACTGGACAAGGGCAAAGAGGGGCGGACAAGGGCAAAGAGAGGCGGACAAGTGCAAAGAAGGGCGGACAAGGTCCAGGAGGGGCGGACAAGGGGAAAGAGGGGCGGACAAGTGCTGAGTATATGGGACAAGGGCAAAGAGGGTCGGACAAGGGCAAAGAGGGGCGGACAAGGGCAAAGAGGGGCGGACAAGGGCAAAGAGGGGCGGACAAGTGCTGAGAATACGGGACAAAGTCTAAGAAGGGCGGAGAATTTCTTAGAATATGGGACAAGGGTAAAGAGGGGCGGAAAAGGGCAAAGAGGGGCGGACAAGGGCAAAGTGTGGCGGACATGGACACATGGGGCGGACAACGGCAAAGAGGGGCGGACAAGGGCAAAGAGGGGCGGACAAGTGCTGAGAATAAAGGAGAAGAGCAAAGAGTGGCGGACAACGGCAAAGAGGTGCGGACAAGTTCACAGGGGGCGGACAACGGCTAAGAGGGGCGGACAAGGGCAAAGAGGGGCGGACAAGTGCTGAGAATACGGGACAAGGGCAAAGAGGGGCGGACAAGGACAAAGAGGGGCGGACAAGGGCAAAGAGGGGCGGACAAGTGCTGAGAATACGGGACAAGTACAAAGAGAGTAGCACAAGTGCAAAGAGGGGCGGACAAGGGCAAAGAGGGGCGGACAAGGGCTAAGAGGTGCGGACAAGTTCAAAGAGGGGCGCACAAGGGCAAATTGGGGCGGACAAGGGCAAAGAGGACCGGACAAGGGCAAAGAGAGCCGGACAAGGGCTAAGAGGGGCGGAAAAGGGCAAAGAGGGGTGGACAAGGGCAAAGAGGGGCGGAAAAAGTGCTTAGAATATGGGACAAGGTCAAAGAGGGGCGGAGAAGGGCAAAGACGGGCGGACAAGGGCAAAGAGGGGCGGACAAGGGTAAACAGGAGCGGACAAGGGCAAAGAGGGGCGGACAAGGGCAAAGAGGGGCGGACAAGGGCAAAGAGGGGCGGACAAGGGCAAACAGGGGCGGACAAGGGCAAAAAGGGGTGGACAAGTGCTGAGAATACGGAACAAGTGTGCGAATACGGGACAAGGGCAAAGAGGGGCGGACAAAGGCAAAGAGGGGCGGAAAAGGGAAAAGAGGGGTAGACAAGGGCAAAGAGGGGCGGACAACTGTTGAGAATACAGGAGAAGGGCAAAGAGGGGCGGACAAGGGCAAAGAGGGGCGGACAAGGGCACAGAGGGGCAGACAAGGGCAAAGAGAGATGGACAAGAGCGGAGAATATGGGACAAGGCAAAGAGGGGTGGACAAGAGCAAAAAGGGGCGGACAATTACTGAGAATACGGGACAAGGGCAAAGAGGGGCAGACAAGGTCAAAGAGAGGCGGACAAGTGCAAAGAGGGGCGGACAAGGGCAAAGAGGGATGGACAAGATCGGAGAATACAGGACAAGGGCAAAGAGGGGCGGACAAGGGCAAATAGGGCAGACAAGAGCTGAGAATACGGGACAAGGGCAAAGAGGGGCGGACAAGGGCAAAAAGAGGCAGACAAATGAATAGAGGGGCGGACAAGGGCAAAGAGTGGTGGACAAGGGCAAAGAGGGGCGGACAAGATCGGAGAATATGGGACAAGTCAAAGAGGGGTGGACAAGAGGAAAAAGGGGCGTACAATTTCTGAGAATACGGGACAAGGGCAAAGAGGGGCGGACAAGGTCAAAGAGAGGCGGACAAGGGTAAAGAGGGGCGGACAAGGGCAAAGAGGGTTGGACAAGGGCAAAGAGGGGCGGACAAGGGCAAAGAGGGGCACACAAGGCAAAGACGGTCGGACAAGGGCAAAGAGGGGCGGACAAGGGAAAAGAGGGGTGGACAAGGGCAAAAAAGGGGCTGACAAGTGCTGAGAACACGGGACAAGGTCAAAGAGGTGCGGACAAGAACTG
Source organism: Phaenicophaeus curvirostris (assembly GCF_032191515.1). NCBI lineage: Eukaryota > Metazoa > Chordata > Aves > Cuculiformes > Cuculidae > Phaenicophaeus > Phaenicophaeus curvirostris. The sequence continues at coordinate 284,484 of NW_027206811.1, read as the reverse complement.
AGAATACGGGACAAGGTCAAAGAGGGGCGGACAATGGCAAAGACAGGCGGACAAGGGCAAAGAAGGGCGGACAAGTGCTGAGTATACGGGACAAGGGCAAAGAGGGTCGGACAAGGGCAAAGGGGGGTGGACAAGGGCAAAGAGGGGCGGACAAGGGCTGAGAATACGGGACAAAGGCAAAGAGGGGCGGAGAAGTTCTTAGAATATGGGACAAGGGTAAAGAGGGGCGGACAAGGGCAAAGAGGGGCGGACAAGGGCAAAGAGGGGCGGACAAGGGCAAAGAGGGGCGGACAAGGGCAAAGAGTTTCGGGTAAGGGCAAAGAGTGTCGGACAAGTGCTGAGAATAGGGGACAAGGGCAAAGAGGTGCGGACAAGGGCAAAGAGGGGCGGACAAGGGCAAAGAGGGGCGGACAAGGGCAAAGAGGGGCGGACAAGTGCTGAGAATACAGGACAAGGGCAAAGAGGGGCAGACAAGTGCAAAGAGGTGCGAACAATTGCAAAGAGGGGCGGATAAGGGCAAAGAGGAGTGGACAAGTGCGGAGAATATGGGACAAGAGCGAAGAGGGGCGGACAAGGGCAAAGAGGGGCGGACAAGGGCAAAGAGGGGCGGACAAGGGCAAAGAGGGGCGGACAAGGGCAAAGAAGGGCGGACAAGGGCAATAAGGGGCGGACAAGGGCAAAGAGGGGCGGAAAAGGGCAAAGAGGGGCGGACAAGGGCAAAGAGGGGCGGACAAGGGCAAAGAGGGGCGGAAAAGTGATGAGCATACGGGACAAGGGCAAAGAGGGGCGGACAAGTGCAAAGAGGGGCGGACAAGTGCAAAGAGGGGCGGACAAGTGCTGAGAATACAGGAGAAGGGCAAAGAGGGGCGGACAAGTTCAAAGAGGGGCAGACAAGGGCAAAGAGGGGCGGACAAGGGCAAAGAGGGCGGACAAGGGCAAAGAGGGGCGGACAAGGGCAAAGAGGGCGGACAAGGGCAAAGAGGGCGGACAAGGGCAAAGTGGGGCGGACACGGGCAAAGAGGGGCGGACACGGGCAAAGAGGGGCGGACAAGTGCTGAGAATACGGGACAAGTGTGCGAATACGGGACAAGGGCAAAGAGGGGCGGACAAGGGCAAAGAGGGGTGGAAAAGGGAAAAGAGGGGCGGACAAGGGCAAAAAGGGGCGGACAAGTGCTGAGAATACAGGACAAGGGCAAAGAGGGGCGGACAAGGGCAAAGAGGGGCGGACAAGTGCAAAAACGGGTGACAATTACTGAGAATACGGGACAACGGTAAAGAGGGGCAGACTAGGTCAAAGAGAGGCGGAGAAGGGCAAAGAGGGGCGGACAAGGGCAAATAGGAATGGACAAGAGCGGAGAATACAGGACAAGGGCAAAAAGGGGCAGACAAGTGAAAAGAGGGGCGGACAAGGGCAAAGAGTGGTGGACAAGGGCAAAGAGGGGCGGACAAGAGCGGAGAATATGGGACAAGTCAAAGAGGGGTGGAGAAGAGCAAAAAGGGGCGTACAATTGCTGAGAATACGGGACAAGGGCAAAGAGGTGCGGACAAGGTAAAAGAGAGGCGGACAAGTGTAAAGAGGGGCGGACAAGGGCAAACAGGGGCGGACAAGTGCTGAGAACACGGGACAAGCTCAAAGAGGTGCGGACAAGAACTGAGAATACGGGACAAGGGCAAAGAGGGGCGGACAAGGGCAAAGAGAGGCAGACAAGTGCAAAGAAGGGCGGACAAGGGCAAAGAGGTTCGGACAAGGGCAAAGAGGGGCGGACAAGGGTAAAGAGGGCGGACAAGGGCAAAGAGGTCGGACAAGTGCTGAGAACACGGGACAAGGTAAAAGAGGAGCGGACAAGAAATGAGAATACTGGACAAGGGCAAAGAGGGGCGGACAAGGGCAAAGAGAGGCGGACAAGTGCAAAGAAGGGCGGACAAGGTCCAGGAGGGGCGGACAAGGGGAAAGAGGGGCGGACAAGTGCTGAGTATATGGGACAAGGGCAAAGAGGGTCGGACAAGGGCAAAGAGGGGCGGACAAGGGCAAAGAGGGGCGGACAAGGGCAAAGAGGGGCGGACAAGGGCAAAGATGGTCGGACAAGTGCTGAGAATACGGGACAAAGTCTAAGAAGGGCGGAGAATTTCTTAGAATATGGGACAAGGGTAAAGAGGGGCGGACAAGGGCAAAGAGGGGCGGACAAGGGCAAAGTGTGGCGGACATGGACACATGGGGCGGACAACGGCAAAGAGGGGCGGACAAGGGCAAAGAGGGGCGGACAAGTGCTGAGAATAAAGGAGAAGAGCAAAGAGGGGCGGACAACGGCAAAGAGGTGCGGACAAGTTCACAGGGGGCGGACAACGGCTAAGAGGGGCGGACAAGGGCAAAGAGGGGCGGACAAGTGCTGAGAATACGGGACAAGGGCAAAGAGGGGCGGACAAGGACAAAGAGGGGCGGACAAGGGCAAAGAGGGGCGGACAAGTGCTGAGAATACGGGACAAGGACAAAGAGAGTAGCACAAGTGCAAAGAGGGGCGGACAAGGGCAAAGAGGGGCGGACAAGGGCTAAGAGGGGCGGACAAGTTCAAAGAGGGGCGCACAAGGGCAAATTGGGGCGGACAAGGGCAAAGAGGACCGGACAAGGGCAAAGAGAGCCGGACAAGGGCTAAGAGGGGCGGAAAAGGGCAAAGAGGGGCGGACAAGGGCAAAGAGGGGCGGAAAAAGTGCTGAGAATATGGGACAAGGTCAAAGAGGGGCGGAGAAGGGCAAAGACGGGCGGACAAGGGCAAAGAGGGGCGGACAAGGGTAAACAGGAGCGGACAAGGGCAAAGAGGGGCGGACAAGGGCAAAGAGGGGCGGACAAGGGCAAAGAGGGGCGGACAAGGGCAAAGAGGGGCGGACAAGGGCAAAAAGGGGTGGACAAGTGCTGAGAATACGGAACAAGTTTGCGAATACGGGACAAGGGCAAAGAGGGGCGGACAAAGGCAAAGAGGGGCGGAAAAGGGAAAAGAGGGGTAGACAAGGGCAAAGAGGGGCGGACAACTGTTGAGAATACAGGAGAAGGGCAAAGAGGGGCGGACAAGGGCAAAGAGGGGCGGACAAGGGCACAGAGGGGCAGACAAGGGCAAAGAGAGATGGACAAGAGCGGAGAATATGGGACAAGGCAAAGAGGGGTGGACAAGAGCAAAAAGGGGCGGACAATTACTGAGAATACGGGACAAGGGCAAAGAGGGGCAGACAAGGTCAAAGAGAGGCGGACAAGTGCAAAGAGGGGCGGACAAGGGCAAAGAGGGATGGACAAGATCGGAGAATACAGGACAAGGGCAAAGAGGGGCGGACAAGGGCAAATAGGGCAGACAAGAGCTGAGAATACGGGACAAGGGCAAAGAGGGGCGGACAAGGGCAAAAAGAGGCAGACAAATGAATAGAGGGGCGGACAAGGGCAAAGAGTGGTGGACAAGGGCAAAGAGGGGCGGACAAGATCGGAGAATATGGGACAAGTCAAAGAGGGGTGGACAAGAGGAAAAAGGGGCGTACAATTTCTGAGAATACGGGACAAGGGCAAAGAGGGGCGGACAAGGTCAAAGAGAGGCGGACAAGGGTAAAGAGGGGCGGACAAGGGCAAAGAGGGTTGGACAAGGGCAAAGAGGGGCGGACAAGGGCAAAGAGGGGCACACAAGGCAAAGACGGTCGGACAAGGGCAAAGAGGGGCGGACAAGGGAAAAGAGGGGTGGACAAGGGCAAAAAAGGGGCTGACAAGTGCTGAGAACACGGGACAAGGTCAAAGAGGTGCGGACAAGAACTGAGAATACGGGACAAGGTCAAAGAGGGGCGGACAATGGCAAAGACAGGCGGACAAGGGCAAAGAAGGGCGGACAAGTGCTGAGTATACGGGACAAGGGCAAAGAGGGTCGGACAAGGGCAAAGGGGGGTGGACAAGGGCAAAGAGGGGCGGACAAGGGCTGAGAATACGGGACAAAGGCAAAGAGGGGCGGAGAAGTTCTTAGAATATGGGACAAGGGTAAAGAGGGGCGGACAAGGGCAAAGAGGGGCGGACAAGGGCAAAGAGGGGCGGACAAGGGCAAAGAGGGGCGGACAAGGGCAAAGAGGGGCGGACAAGGGCAAAGAGTTTCGGGTAAGGGCAAAGAGTGTCGGACAAGTGCTGAGAATAGGGGACAAGGGCAAAGAGGTGCGGACAAGGGCAAAGAGGGGCGGACAAGGGCAAAGAGGGGCGGACAAGGGCAAAGAGGGGCGGACAAGTGCTGAGAATACAGGACAAGGGCAAAGAGGGGCAGACAAGTGCAAAGAGGTGCGAACAATTGCAAAGAGGGGCGGATAAGGGCAAAGAGGAGTGGACAAGTGCGGAGAATATGGGACAAGAGCGAAGAGGGGCGGACAAGGGCAAAGAGGGGCGGACAAGGGCAAAGAGGGGCGGACAAGGGCAGAGAGGGGTGGACAAGTGCTGAGAATACGGGACAAGGGCAAAGAGGGGAGGACAAGGGAAAAGAGGGGAGGACAAAGGCAAAGAGGGGCGGAAAAGGGCAAAGAGGGACGGAAAAGGGCAAAGAGGGGCGGACAAGTACAAAGAGGGGCGGACAAGCGCAAAGAGGGGCGGACAAGGGCAAAGAGGGGCGGACAAGGGCAAAGAGGGGCGGACAAGTGCTCAGAATATGGGACAAGTGTAAAGAGGGGCGGACAAGGGCAAAGAGGGGCGGACAAGGGCAAAGATGGGGGGACAAGGGCAAAGATTGGGGGACAAGGGCAAAGATTGGGGGACAAGGGCAAAGAGGGGCGGAGAAGGGGAAAGATTGGTGGACAAGGGCAAAAAGGGGCGCACAATAGCGGAGAATACGGGACAAGGGCAAAGAGGGGCAGACAAGGGCAAAGAGGGCCGGAAAAGTGCTGAGAATACGGGACAAGGGGAAAGAGGTTCGGACAAGGGGAAAGAGGGGAGGAAAAGTGCTGAGATTATCGGACAAGTTCAAAGAGGGGCGGAAAAGGGCAAAGAGGGGCGGACAATTGCAAAGAGGGGCTGACAAGGGCAAAGAGGGGCGGACAAGTGCAAAGAGGGGCGGACAAGTGCTGAGAATACGGGACAAGGGCAAAGAGGGGCGGACAAGTGCAAAGAGGGGCGGACAAGTGCTGAGAATACGGGACAAGGGAAAAGAGGGCCGGACAAGGGCAAATAACGGCGGACTAAAGCAAAGAGGTTCGGACAAAGGAAAAGAGGGAGGTACAAGGGCAAATAGGGGCGGACAAGTGCTTAGAATATGCGACAAGTGCAAAAAGGGGCGGACAAGAGCAAAGAGGGGCGGACAAGTGCTGAGAATACGGGACAAGGGCAAAGAGGGGCGGACAAGGGCAAAGAGGGGCGGACAAGGGCAAAGAGGGGCGGACAAGGGCAAAGAGGGGCGGACAAGGGCAAAGAGGGGCGGACAAGTGCAAACTGGGTCGGACAACAGCAAAGTGGGGCAGACAACTGCTGAGAATACGGTACTAGGGCAAAGAGGGGCGGACAAGTGCTGAGAATACGGGACAAGGGCAAAGAGGGGCGGACATGGGCAAAGAGGGGCGGACAAGTGCAAAGACTGGCGGACAAGGGCAAAGAGGGGCGGACAAGGGCAAAGAGGGCCTGACAAGGGCAAAGAGGGGCGGACAAAAGGAAAGAGGGGCAGACAAGTGCTGAGAATACGGGACAAGGGCGAAGAGGAGCGGACAAGGGCAAAGAGGGGCGGACAAGAGCAAAGAGGGGAGGACAAGGGCAAAGAGGGGCGGACAAGAGCAAAGAGGGGCGGACAAGGGCAAAGAGGGGCGGACAAGGGCAAAGAGGGGCGGACAAGTGCTCAGAATATGGGACAAGTGTAAAGAGGTGCGGACAAGGGCAAAGAGGGGCGGACAAGGGCAAAGATGGGGGGACAAGGGCAAAGATGGGGGGACAAGGGCAAAGAGGGGCGGAGAAGGGGAAAGAGGGGTGGACAAGAGCAAAAAGGGGCGCACAATAGCGGAGAATACGGGACAAGGGCAAAGAGGGGCGGACAAGGGCAAAGAGAGCCGGAAAAGTGCTGAGAATACGGGACAAGGGGAAAGAGGTTCGGACAAGGGGAAAGAGGGGTGGAAAAGTGCTGAGATTATCGGACAAGTTCAAAGAGGGGCGGAAAAGGGCAAAGAGGGGCGGACAATTGCAAAGAGGGGCTGACAAGGGCAAAGAGGGGCGGACAAGTGCAAAGAGGGGCGGACAAGTGCTGAGAATACGGGACAAGGGCAAAGAGGGGCGGACAAGTGCAAAGAGGGGCGGACAAGTGCTGAGAATACGGGACAAGGGAAAAGAGGGCCGGACAAGGGCAAATAGCTGCGGACTAAAGCAAAGAGGTTCGGACAAAGGCAAAGAGGGGCGGACAAGGGCAAATAGGGGCGGACAAGTGCTGAGAATATGCGACAAGTGCAAAAAGTGGCGGACAGGAGCAAAGAGGGGCGGACAAGTGCTGAGAATACGGGACAAGGGCAAAGAGGGGCGGACAAGGGCAAAGAGGGGCGGACAAGGGCAAAGAGGGGCGGACAAGGGCAAAGAGGGGCGGACAAGGGCAAAGAGGGGCGGACAAGGGCAAAGAGGGGCGGACAAGGGCAAAGAGGGGTGGACAAGTGCAAACTGGGTCGGACAACAGCAAAGTGGGACGGACAACTGCTGAGAATACGGGACAAGGGCAAAGAGGGGCGAACAAGTGCTGAGAATACGGGACAAGGGCAAAGAGGGGCGGATATGGGCAAAGAGGGGCGGACAAGTTCAAAGACTGGCGGACAAGGGCAAAGAGGGGCGGACAAGGGCAAAGAGGGCCTGACAAGGGCAAAGAGGGGCTGACAAAAGGAAAGAGGGGCAGACAAGTGCTGAGAATACGGGACAAGGGCGAAGAGGAGCGGACAAGGGCAAAGAGGGGCGGACAAGAGCAAAGAGGGGAGGACAAGGGCAAAGAGGGGCGGACAAGAGCAAAGAGGTGCAGACAAGTGCTGAGAATACGGGACAAGGGCAAAGAGGGGAGGACAAGGGCAAAGAGGGGAGGACAAAGGCAAAGAGTGGCGGACAAGTGCTGAGAATACGGGACAAGGGCAAAGAGGGGCGGACAAGAGCAATGAGGGGCGGACAAGGGCAAAGAGGGGCGGACAAGGACAAAGAGGGGCGGATAAGGGCAAAGAGGGGCGGACAAGGGCAAAGAGGGTCGGACAGGTGCTGAGAATACGGGACAACGGCAAAGAGGGGCGGACAAGTGCAAAGAGGGGCGGACAAGGGCAAAGAGGGGTGGACAAGGGCAAAGAGGGGCGGACAAGGGCAAAGAGGGGCGCACAAGGGCTGAGAATACGGGACAAAGGCAAAGAAGGGCGAACAAGTGCAAAGAAGGGCGGACAAGTGCAAAGAGGGGCGGACAAGTGCAAAGAGGGGCGGACAAGGGCAAAGAGGGGCGGACAAGGGCAAAGAGGGGCGGACAAGGGCAAAGAGGGGCGGACAAGGGCAAAGAGGGGCGGACAAGGGCAAAGAGGGGCGGACAAGGGCAAAGACGGGCGGACAAGGGCAAAGAGGGGCGGACAAGGGCAAAGAGGGGCGGACAAGTGCTGAGAATAATGGACAAGGGCAAAGAGGTGCGGACAAGGGCAAAGAGGTTTGGACGAGGGCAAAGAGGGGCGGACAAGGGCAAAGAGGGGCGGACAAGAGCGGAGAATACGGGACAATAGCAAAGAGGGGCGAACAAGTGCAAAGAGGGGCGGAAAAGTGCAAAGAAGGGCGGACAAGGGTAAAGAGGGGCGGACAAGTGCAAAGAGGGGCGGACAAGGGCAAAGAGGGGCGGACAAGGGCAAAGAGGGGCGGACAAGGGCAAAGAGGGGCGAACAATTTCTGAGAATATTGGAGAAGTGCAAAGAGGGGCGGACAAGGTCAAAGAGGGGCAGACAAGGGCAAAGAGGGGCAGACAAGGGCAAAGAGGGGCGGACAAGGGCAAAGAGGGGCGGACAAGGGAAAAAGAGGGGCGGACACGGTCAAAGAGGGGTGGACAAGGGCAAAGAGGGTTGGACAAGGGCAAAGAGGGGCACACAAGGCAAAGACGGGCGGACAAGGGCAAAGAGGGGCGGACAAGGGAAAAGAGGGGTGGACAAGGGCAAAAAAGGGGCGGACAAGGACAAAGAGGGGCTGACAAGTGCTGAGAACACGGGACAAGGTCAAAGAGGTGCGGACAAGAACTGAGAATACGGGACAAGGTCAAAGAGGGGCGGACAATGGCAAAGACAGGCGGACAAGGGCAAAGAGGGGCGGACAAGTGCAAAGAGGGGCGGACAAGGGCAAAGAGGGGCGGACAAGGGCAAAGAGTTTCTGGTAAGGGCAAAGAGTGTCGGACAAGTGCTGAGAATAGGGGACAAGGGCAAAGAGGGGCGGAAAAGTTCAAAGAGGGGCGGACAAGGGCAAAGAGGTGTGGACAAAGGCAAAGAGGGGGGAACAAGGGTAAAGAGGGGCGGACAAAGGCAAAGAGGGTCGGACTAGGGCAAAGAGTGTCAGACAAGTGCTGAGAATACAGGAGAAGGGCAAAGACGGGCGGACAAGTGCAAAGAGGGGCGGACAAGTGCAAAGAGGGGCGGACAAGGGCAAAGAGGGGCGGACAAGGGCAAAGAGGGGCGGACAAGGGCAAAGAGGGGCGGACAAGAGCAAAGAGGGGTGGACAAGTGCTGAGAATACAGGACAAGGGCAAAGAGGGGCAGACAAGTGCAAAGAGGTGCGAACAATTGCAAAGAGGGGCGGACAAGGGCAAAGAGGAGTGGACAAGTGCGGAGAATATGGGACAAGAGCGAAGAGGGGCGGACAAGGGCAAAGAGGGGCGGACAAGGGCAGAGAGGGGTTGACAAGTGCTGAGAATACGGGACAAGGGCAAAGAGGGGAGGACAAGGGCAAAGAGGGGCGGAAAAGGGCAAAGAGGGACGGAAAAGGGCAAAGAGGGTCGGACAAGGACAAAGAGGGGCGGACAAGAGCAAAGAGGGGCGGACAAGGGCAAAGAGGGGCGGACAAGGGCAAAGAGGGGCGAACAAGTGCTCAGAATATGGGACAAGTGTAAAGAGGGGCGGACAAGGGCAAAGAGGGGCGGACAAGGGCAAAGATGGGGGGACAAGGGCAAAGATTGGCGGACAAGGGCAAAGAGGGGCGGAGAAGGGGAAAGAGGGGTGGACAAGGGCAAAAAGGGGCGCACAATAGCGGAGAATACGGGACAAGGGCAAAGAGGGGCGGACAAGGGCAAAGATGGCCGGAAAAGTGCTGAGAATACGGGACAAGGTGAAAGAGGTTCGGACAAGGGGAAAGAGGGGCGGAAAAGTGCTGAGATTTTCGGACAAGTTCAAAGAGGGGCGGAAAAGTGCAAAGAGGGGCGGACAATTGCAAAGAGGGGCTGACAAGGGCAAAGAGGGGCGGACAAGTGCAAAGAGGGGCGGACAAGTGCTGAGAATACGGGACAAGGGCAAAGAGGGGCGGACAAGTGCAAAGAGGGGCGGACAAGTGCTGAGAATACGGGACAAGGGAAAAGAGGGCCGGACAAGGGAAAATAGCGGCGGACTAAAGCAAAGAGGTTCAGACAAAGGCAAAGAGGGGCGGACAAGGGCAAATAGGGGCGGACAAGTGCTGAGAATATGCGACAAGTGCAAAAAGGGGCGGACAAGAGCAAAGAGGGGCGGACAAGTGCTGAGAATACGGGACAAGGGCAAAGAGGGGCGGACAAGGGCAAAGAGGGGCGGACAAGGGCAAAGAGGGGCGGACAAGGGCAAAGAGGGGCGGACAAGGGCAAAGAGGGGCGGACAAGGGCAAAGAGGGGCGGACAAGTGCAAACTGGGTCGGACAACAGCAAAGTGGGGCGGACAACTGCTGAGAATACGGTACTAGGGCAAAGAGGGGCGGACAAGTGCTGAGAATACGGGACAAGGGCAAAGAGGGGAGGACATGGGCAAAGAGGGGCGGACAAGTGCAAAGACTGGCGGACAAGGGCAAAGAGGGGCGGACAAGGGCAAAGAGGGCCTGACAAGGGCAAAGAGGGGCTGACAAAAGGAAAGAGGGGCAGACAAGTGCTGAGAATACGGGACAAGGGCGAAGAGGAGCGGACAAGGGCAAAGAGGGGCGGACAAGAGCAAAGACGGGAGGACAAAGGCAAAGAGGGGCGGACAAGAGCAAAGAGGGGCGGACAAGAGCAAAGAGGGGCGGACAAGGGCAAAGAGGGGCGGACAAGTGCTCAGAATATGGGACAAGTGTAAAGAGGGGCGGACAAGGGCAAAGAGGGGCGGACAAGGGCAAAGAGGGGCGGACAAGGGCAAAGATGGGGGGACAAGGGCAAAGATGGGGGGACAAGGGCAAAGAGGGGCGGAGAAGGGGAAAGAGGGGTTGACAAGGGCAAAAAGGGGCGCACAATAGCGGAGAATACGGGACAAGGGCAAAGAGGGGCGGACAAGGGCAAAGAGAGCCGGAAAAGTGCTGAGAATACGGGACAAGGGGAAAGAGGTTCGGACAAGGGGAAAGAGGGGTGGAAAAGTGCTGAGATTATCGGACAAGTTCAAAGAGGGGCGGAAAAGGGCAAAGAGGGGCGGACAATTGCAAAGAGGGGCTGACAAGGGCAAAGAGGGGCGGACAAGTGCAAAGAGGGGCGGACAAGTGCTGAGAATACGGGACAAGGGCAAAGAGGGGCGGACAAGTGCAAAGAGGGGCGGACAAGTGCTGAGAATACGGGACAAGGGCTAAGAGGGCCGGACAAGGGCAAATAGCGGCGGACTAAAGCAAAGAAGTTCGGACAAAGGCAAAGAGGGGCGGACAAGGGCAAATAGGGGCGGACAAGTGCTGAGAATATGCGACAAGTGCAAAAAGGGGCGGACAAGAGCAAAGAGGGGCGGACAAGTGCTGAGAATACGGGACAAGGGCAAAGAGGGGCGGACAAGGGCAAAGAGGGGCGGACAAGGGCAAAGAGGGGCGGACAAGGGCAAAGAGGGGCGGACAAGGGCAAAGAGGGGCGGACAAGGGCAAAGAGGGGCGGACAAGGGCAAAGAGGGGCGGACAAGGGCAAAGAGGGGCGGACAAGTGCAAACTGGGTCGGACAACAGCAAAGTGGGGCGGACAACTGCTGAGAGTACGGTACTAGGGCAAAGAGGGGCGAACAAGTGCTGAGAATACGGGACAAGGGCAAAGAGGGGCGGACATGGGCAAAGAGGGGCGGACAAGTGCAAAGACTGGCGGACAAGGGCAAAGAGGGGCGGACAAGGGCAAAGAGGGCCTGACAAGGGCAAAGAGGGGCTGACAAAAGGAAAGAGGGGCAGACAAGTGCTGAGAATACGGGACAAGGGCGAAGAGGAGCGGACAAGGGCAAAGAGGGGCGGACAAGAGCAAAGAGGGGAGGACAAGGGCAAAGAGGGGCGGACAAGAGCAAAGAGGTGCAGACAAGTGCTGAGAATACGGGACAAGGGCAAAGAGGGGAGGACAAGGGCAAAGAGGGGAGGACAAAGGCAAAGAGTGGCGGACAAGTGCTGAGAATACGGGACAAGGGCAAAGAGGGGCGGACAAGAGCAATGAGGGGCGGACAAGGGCAAAGAGGGGCGGACAAGGACAAAGAGGGGCGGATAAGGGCAAAGAGGGGCGGACAAGGGCAAAGAGGGTCGGACAGGTGCTGAGAATAAGGGACAACGGCAAAGAGGGGCGGACAAGTGCAAAGAGGGGCGGACAAGGGCAAAGAGGGGTGGACAAGGGCAAAGAGGGGCGGACAAGTGTAAACAGGGGCAGACAAGGGCTGAGAATACGGGACAAAGGCAAAGAAGGGCGTACAAGTGCAAAGAAGGGCGGACAAGTGCAAAGAGGGGCGGACAAGTGCAAAGAGGGGCGGACAAGGGCAAAGAGGGGCGGACAAGGGCAAAGAGGGGCGGACAAGGGCAAAGAGGGGCGGACAAGGGCAAAGAGGGGCGGACAAGGGCAAAGAGGGGCGGACAAGTGCTGAGAATACTGGACAAGGGCAAAGAGGTGCGGACAAGGGCAAAGAGGTTTGGACGAGGGCAAAGAGGGGCGGACAAAGGCAAAGAGGGGCGGACAAGAGCGGAGAATACGGGACAATAGCAAAGAGGGGCGAACAAGTGCAAAGAGGGGCGGAAAAGTGCAAAGAAGGGCGGACAAGGGTAAAGAGGGGCGGACAAGTGCAAAGAGGGGCGGACAAGGGCTAAGAGGGGCGGACAAGGGCAAAGAGGGGCGAACAAGGGCAAAGAGGGGCGGACAATTTCTGAGAATATTGGACAAGTGCAAAGAGGTGCGGACAAGGGCAAAGAGGGTTGGACGAGGGCATAGAGGGGCGGACAAGTGCAAAGAGGGTCGGACAAGAGCGGAGAATACGGGACAATAGCAAAGAGGGGCGGACAAGTACAAACAGGGTCGGACAACAGCAAAGTGGGGCGGAGAACTGCTGAGAATACGGTACTAGGGCAAATAGGGGCGGACAAGTGCTGAGAATACGGGACAAGGGCAAAGAGGGGCGGACAAGGGCAAAGAGGGGCGGACAAGTGCAAAGAGGGGCGGACAAGTGCAAAGAGGGGCGGACAAGTGCAAAGAGGGGCGGACAAGTGCTGAGAATACAGGAGAAGGGCAAAGAGGGGCGGACAAGGTCAAAGAGGGGCAGACAAGGGCAAAGAGGGGCGGACAAGGGCAAAGAGGGGCGGACAAGGGCAAAGAGGGGTGGACACGGGCAAAGAGGGGTGGACAAGGGCAAACGGGGCGGACAAGTGCTGAGAATACGGGACAAGTGTGCGAATACGGGACAAGGGCAAAGAGGGGCGGACAAGGGCAAAGAGGTGTGGAAAAGGGAAAAGAGGGGCGGACAAGGGCAAAGATGGGAGGACAAGTGCTGAGAATACAGGACAAGGGCAAAGAGGGGCGGACAAGGGCAAAGAGGGGCGGACAAGGGCAAAGAGGGGCGGACAAGTGCAAAGAGGGGCGGACAAGAGCGGAGAATATGGGACAAGGAAAAGAGGGGTGGACAAGTGCAAAAAGGGGCGGACAATTACTGAGAATACGGGACAAGGGTAAAGAGGGGCTGACAAGGTCAAAGAGAGGCGGAGAAGGGCAAAGAGGGGCGGACAAGGGCATATACGGATGGACAAGAGCGGAGAATACAGGACAAGGGCAAAGAGGGGCAGACAAGTGAAAATAGGGGCGGACAAGGGCAAAGAGTGGTGGACAAGGGCAAAAAGGGGCGTACAAGAGCGGAGAATATGGGACAAGTCAAAGAGGGGTGGAGAAGAGCAAAAAGGGGCATACAATTGCTGAGAATACGGGACAAGGGCAAAGAGGGGCGGACAAGGTCAAAGAGAGGCGGACAAGGGTAAAGAGGGGCGGACAAGGGCAAACAGGGGCGGACAAGTGCTGAGAACACGGGACAAGCTCAAAGAGGTGCGGACAAGAACTGAGAATACGGGACAAGGGCAAAGAGGGGCGAACAATGGCAAAGAGAGGCAAACAAGGGCAAAGAAGGGCGGACAAGGGCAAAGAGGGTCGGACAAGGGCAAAGAGGGGCGGACAAGGGTAAAGAGGGCGGACAAAGGGCAAAGAGGGGCGGACAAGTGCTGAGAACACGGGACAATGTCAAAGAGTTGCGGACAAGAAATGAGAATACTGGACAAGGGCAAAGAGTGGCGTTCAATGGCAAAGAGAGGCGGACAAGTGCAAAGAAGGGCGGACAAGGGCAAAGAGGGGCGGACAACGGCAAAGAGGGGCGGACAAGTGCTGAGAATAAAGGAGAAGGGCAAAGAGGGGCGGACAATTGCTGAGAATAAAGGAGAAGGGCAAAGAGAGGCGGACAAGAGCAAAGAGGTGCGGACAAGGTCACAGAGGGGCGGACAACGGGAAAGAGGGCGGACAAGGGCAAAGAGGGGCAGACAAGGGCTGAGAATACGGGACAAGGGCAAAGAGGGGAGGACAAGGTCACAGAGGGGCGGATAACGGCAAAGAGGGGCGGACAAGGGCACAGAGGGGCGGACAAGGGCACAGAGGGGCGGACAAGTGCTGAGAATACAGGAGAAGGTCAAAGAGGTGCGGACAAGACAAAGAGGGGCGGACAAGGGCAAAGAGGGGCGGACAAGTGCAAAGAGGGGCGGACAAGTTCAAAGAGGGGCGCACAAGGGCAAATAGAGGCGGACAAGGGCAAAGAGGGCCGGACAAGGGCTAAGAGGGGCGGAAAAAAGCAAAGAGGGGCGGACAAGGGCAAAGAGGGGCGGAAAAAGTGCTGAGAATATGGGACAAGGTCAAAGAGGGGCGGAGAAGGGCAAAGACGGACGGACAAGGGCAAAGAGGGGCGGATAAGTGTAAAGAGGAGCGGACAAGGGCAAATAGGGGCAGACAAGGGCAAAGAGGGGCGGACAAGGGCAAAGAGGGGCGGACAAGTGCTGAGAATACGGGACAAGGACAAAGAGTGTAGCACAAGGGCAAAGAGGGGCGGAAAAGGGCAAAGAGGGGCGGACAAGGGCAAAGAGGGGCGGACAAGGGCAAAGAGGGGCGGACAAGTTCAAAGAGGGGCGCACAAGTGCAAATAGGGGCGGACAAGGGCAAAGAGGGCCGGACAAGGGCAAAGAGGGGCGGAAAAAAGCAAAGAGGGGTGGACAAGGGCAAAGAGGGGCGGAAAAAGTGCTGAGAATATGGGACAAGGTCAAAGAGGGGCGGAGAAGGGCAAAGACGGGCGGACAAGGGCAAAGAGGGGCGGATACGGGTAAAGAGGAGCGGAAAAGGGCAAATAGGGGCAGACAAGGGCAAAGAGGGTCGGACAAGGGCAAAGAGGGGCGGACAAGGGCAAAGAGGGCGGACAAGGGCAAAAAGCGGCAGACAAGGGCAAAGAGGGGCGGACAACTGCTGAGAATACAGGACAAGTGCAAAGAGGGGCGGACAAGGGCAAAGAGGGGCGGACAAGGGCAAAGAGGGGCGGACAAGGGCAAAGAGGGGCGGACAAGGGCACAGAGGGATGGACCAGAGCGGAGAATATGGGACAAGGCAACGAGGGGTGGACAAGAGCAAAAAGGGGCGGACAATTACTGAGAATACGGGACAAGGGCAAAGAGGGGCAGACAAGGTCAAAGTGAGGCGGACAAGGGCAAAGAGGGGCGGACAAGGGCAAATAGGGATGGACAAGATCGGAGAATACAGGACAAGGGCAAAGAGAGGCGGACAAGGGTAAAGAGGGGCGGTCAAGGGCAAAGATGGATGGACAAGGGCAAAGAGGGGCGGACAAGTGCAAAGAGGGGCAAACAAGGCAAAGACGGGCGGACAAGGGCAAAGAGGGGCGGACAAGGGCAAAGAGGGGCGGACAAGGGAAAAGAGGGGTGGACAAGGGCAAAAAAGGGGCGGACAAGGGCAAAGAGGGGCGGACAAGTGCTGAGAACACGGGACAAGGTCAAAGAGGCGCGGACAAGACCTGAGAATACGGGACAAGATCAAAGAGGGGCGGACAATGGCAAAGACAGGCGGACAAGGGCAAAGAAGGGCGGACAAGGGCAAAGAGGGTCGGACAATGGCAGAGAGGGGCGGACAAGGGGAAAGAGGGGCGGACAAGGGGAAAGAGGGGCGGACAAGTGCTGAGTATACGGGACAAGGGCAAAGAGGGTCGGACAAGGGCAAAGGGGGGTGGACAAGGGCAAAGAGGGGCGGATAAGTGCTGAGAATACGGGACAAATGCAAAGAGGGACGGAGAAGTTCTTAGAATATGGGACAAGGTTAAAAAGGGGCGGACAAGTGCAAAGAGGGGCGCACAAGGGCAAATAGGGGCGGACAATGGCAAAGAGGGCCGGACAAGGGCTAAGAGGGGCGGAAAAAAGCAAAGAGGGGCGGACAAGTGCAAAGAGGGACGGAAAATGGCAAAGTGGTGCGGACAAGGGCAAAGAGGGGCGGACAAGTTCTGAGAATACGGGACAAGGGCAAAGAGGAGCGGACAAGTGCAAATAGGGACGGACAAGGGCAAAGAGGGGCGGACAAGGGCAAAGAGGGGCGGACAAGGGCAAAGAGGGGCAGACAGGTGCTGAGAATACGGGACAAGGGCAAAGAGGGGCGGACAAGTGCAAAGAGGGGCGGACAAGTGCAAAGAGGGGCGGACAAGTGCAAAGAGGGGTGGACAAGGGCAAAGAGGGGCGGACAAGGTCAAAGAGGGGCGGACGAGAGCTGAGAATACGGGACAAAGGGAAAGAAGGGCGAACAAGTGCAAGGAGGGGAGGACAAGTCCAAAGAGGGGAGGACAAGGGCAAAGAGGGGCGGACAAGGGCAAAGAGGGGCGGACAAGTGCAAAGAGGGGCAGACAAGGGCAAAGAGGGGCGGACAAGGGCAAAGAGGGGCGGACAAGGGCAAAGAGGGGCGGACAAGGGCAAAGAGGGGCGGACAAGGGCAAAGAGGGGCGGACAAGGGCAAAGAGGGGCGGACAAGGGCAAAGAGTGGCGGACAAGGGCAAAGAGGGGCGGACAAGAGCGGAGAATACGGGACAAGTGCAAAGAGGGGCGGACAAGGGCAAAGAGGGGCGGACAAGGGCAAAGAGGGGCGCACAAGGGCAAATAGCGGCAGACAAGGGCAAAAAGGTGCGGACAAGGGCAAAGAGGGGCGGACAAGGTCAAAGAAGGGCGGACAAGGGCAAAGAGGGACGGACAAGTGTAAAGAGGGGTGGACAAGGGCAAAGAGGGGCGGAAAAGGGCAAAGAGGTGCGGACAAGGGAAAAGAGGGGCGGACAAGTGCTGAGAATATGGGACAAGGTCAAAGAGGGGCGGAGAAGGGCAAAGACGGCCGGAAAATTGCTGAGAATACAGGACAAGGGCACAGAGGGGCGGACAAGGGCAAAGAGTGGCGGACAAGTGCAATGATTGGCGGACAAGGTCAAAGAGGAGCGGACAAGGGCAATGAGGGGAAGACAAGGGCAAACAGTGGCGGACAAGGGCAAACAGGGGTGGACAATTGCTGAGAATATGGGACAAGTGTGCGAATACTGGAAAAGGGCAAAGAGGGGCGGACAAGGGCAAAGAGGGGCGGACAAGTGCTGAGAATACAGTACAAGGGCAAAGAGGGTTGGACAAGGGCAAAGAGGGGCGGACAAGGGCACAGAGGGGCGGACAAGGGCACAGAGGGGCGGACAAGAGCGGAGAATATGGGACAAGGCAAAGAGGGGTGGACAAGAGCAAAAAGGGGCGGACAATTACTGAGAATACGGGACAAGGGCAAAGAGGGGCGGACAAGGGCAAAAAGGGGCAGACAAGTGAAAAGAGGGGCGGACAAGGGCAAAGAGTGGTGGACAAGAGCGGAGAATATGGGACAAGACAAAGACAGGTGGACAAGAGCAAAAAGGGGCGTACAATTGCTGAGAATACGGGACAAGGGCAAAGAGGGGCGGACAAGGTCAAAGAGAGGCGGACAAGGGTAAAGAGGGGCAGACAAGGGCAAAGAGGGATGGACAAGGTCAAAGAGGGGCGGACAAGGGCAAAGAGGGGCAGACAAGGCAAAGACGGGCGGACAAGGGCAAAGAGGGGCGGACAAGGGCAAAGAGGGGCGGACAAGGGCAAAGAGGGGCGGACAAGGTCAAAGAGTGGCGGACAAGGGCAAAGAGGGGCGGACAAGGGCAAAGAGGGTTCGGACAAGAGCGGAGAATACGGGACAAGGGCAAAGAGGGGTGGACAAGGGCAAAGAGGGGCGGACAAGGGCAAAGAGGGGCGGACAAGGGCAAAGAGGGGCGGACAAGGGCAAAGAGGGGCGGACAAGGGCAAAGAGGGGCGGACAAGGGCAAAGAGGGGCGGACAAGTTCTGAGAATACGAGACAAGGGGAAAGAGGGGCGGACAAGGGCAAAGAGGGTCGGGTAAGGGCAAAGAGTGTTGGACAATTACTGAGAATAGGGGACAAGGGCAAGGAGGGGCGGACAAGGTCAAAGAGGGGCGGAGAAGGGGAAAGAGGGGCGGACAAGGGCAAAGAGGGGCGCACAATAGCGGAGAATATGGGACAAGGGGAAAGAGGTTCGGACAAGGGGAAAGAGGGGCGGACAATTGCTGAGTATATCGGACAAGGGCAAAGAGGGGCGGAAAATGGCAAAGCGGGGCGGACAAGTGCAAAGAGGGGCTGACAAGGGCAAAGAGGGGCGGACAAGTGCAAAGAGGGGAGGACAAGAGCTGAGAATACGGGACAAGGGCAAAGAGGGGCGGACAAGGGCAAAGAGGGGCGGACAACTGCTGAGAATAGGGGACAAGTGCAAAGAGGTGCGGACAAGTGCAAAGAGGGGCGGACAAGTGCAAAGAGGGGCGGACAAGTGCAAAGAGGGGCGGACAAGGGCAAAGAGGGGCGGACAAGGGCAAAGAGGGGTGGACAACGGCAAAGAGGGGTGGACAACGGCAAAGAGGGGTGGACAACGGCAAAGAGGGGCAGACAGGGGCTGAGAATACGGGACAAGGGCAAAGAGGGGCGGACAAGTGCAAAGAGGGGCGGACAAGGGCAAAGAGGGGCGGACAAGGGCAAAGAGGGGCGGACAAGGGCAAAGAGGGGCGGACAACGTCAAAGAGGGGCGGACAACGTCAAAGAGGGGCGGACAACGGCAAAGAGAGGCGGACAGGGGCTGAGAATACGGGACAAGGGCAAAGAGGGGCGGACAAGGGCAAAGAGGGGCGGACAAGGGCAAAGAGGGGCGGACAAGGGCAAAGAGGGGCGGACAAGGGCAAAGAGGGGCGGACAAGGGCAAAGAGGGGCGGACAACGGCAAAGAGGGGCGGACAACGGCAAAGAGGGGCGGACAACGGCAAAGAGGGGCGGACAAGGGCAAAGAGGGGCGGACAAGGGCAAAGAGGGGCGGACAAGGGCAAAGAGGGGCGGACAAGAGCTGAGAATACGGGACAAGGGCAAAGAGGGGCGGACAAGGGCAAAGATGGGCAGACAAGTGCAAAGAGTGGCGAACAAGGGCTGACAATATGGGACAAGGGCAAAGAAGGGCGGACAAGGGCAAAGCGGAGCGGACAAGGGCAAAGCGGGGCGGACAAGGGCAAAGCGGGGCGGACAAGGGCAAAGAGGGGCGGATAAGGGCAAAGCGGGGCGGACAAGTGCAAAGCGGAGCGGACAAGTGCAAAGCGGAGCGGACAAGGGCAAAGAGGGGCGGACAAGGGCAAAGAGGGGCGGACAAGGGCAAAGAGGGGCGGACAAGGGCAAAGAGGGGCGGACAACCGCAAAGAGGGGCGGACAACCGCAAAGAGGGGCGGACAGGGGCTGAGAATACGGGACAAGGGCTAAGAGGAGCGGACAAGGTCAAAGAGGGGCGGAAAAGGGCTGACAATACGGGACAAGGGCAAAGAGGGGCAGACAAGGGCAAAGAGGGGCAGACAAGGGCAAAGAGGGGCAGACAAGGGCAAAGAGGGGCAGACAAGGGCAAAGAGGGGCAGACAAGGGCAAAGAGGGGCAGACAAGGGCAAAGAGGGGCAGACAAGGGCAAAGAGGGGCGGACAAGGGCAAAGAGGGGCGGACAAGGGCAAAGAGGGGCGGACAAGGGCAAAGAGGGGCGGACAAGGGCAAAGAGGGCCGGACAAGGGCAAAGAGGGCCGGACAAGGGCTGAGAGTACGGGGCAAGGGCTGAGAATACGGGGCAAGGGCTGAGAATACGGGGCAAGTGCAAAGAGGGGCGGACAAAGGCTGAGAATACGGGACAAAGGCAAAGATGTTCAGACAAGGGCAAAGAGGGGCGGACAAGGGCACAGAGGAGCGGACAAGGGCACAGAGTTGCGGACAAGGGCACAGAGGGGCGGACAAGGGCACAGAGGGGCGGACAAAGGCACAGAGGGGCGGACAAGGGCACAGAGGGGCGGAAAAGGGCTCAGAGGGGTGGACAAGGGCAAAGAGGGTCGGAGAAGGGCAAAGAGGGGCGGAGAAGTGCAAAGAGGGGCGGACAAGTTCATAGAGGGGCGGACAGGGGCTGAGAATACGGGACAAGGGCAAAGAGGGGCGGACAAGGGCAAAGAGGGGCGGACAAGGGCAAAGAGGGGCGGACAAGGGCAAAGAGGGGCGGACAACCGCAAAGAGGGGCGGAAAACCGCAAAGAGGGGCGGACAGGGGCTGAGAATACGGGACAAGGGCAAAGAAGGGCGGACAAGGGCAAAGAGGGGCGGACGAGAGCTGAGAATACGGGACAAAGGCAAAGAAGGGCGAACAAGTGCAAAGAGGGGCGGACAAGTCCAAAGAGGGGAGGACAAGGGCAAAGAGGGGCGGACAAGGACAAAGAGGGGCGGACAAGGACAAAGAGGGGCGGACAAGGGCAAGGAGGGGCGGACAAGTGCTGAGAATACTGGACAAGGGCAAAGAGGGGCGGACAAGGGCAAAGAGTTTTGGACGAGGGCAAAGAGGGGCGGACAAGGGCAAAGAGGGGCGGACAAGAGTGGAGAATACGGGACAATAGCAAAGAGGGGCGGACAAGTGCAAAGAGGGGCGGACAAGTGCAAAGAAGGGCGTACAAGGGCAAACAGGGTCGGACAACAGCAAAGTGGGGCGGACAACTGCTGAGAATACGGTACTAGGGCAAAGAGGGGCGGACAAGTGCTGAGAATACGGGACAAGGGCAAAGAGAGGCGGACAAAGGCAAAGAGGGGCGGACAAGGGCAAAGAGGGGCGGAAAAGGGCAAAGAGGGGCGGAAAAGGGCAAAGAGGGGCGGAAAAGGGCAAAGAGGGGCGGACAAGTGCTGAGAATATGGGAGAAGGTCAAAGAGGGGCGGAGAAGGGCAAAGACGGCCGGACAAGTGCTGAGAATACAGGACAAGGGCACAGAGGGGCGGACAAGGGCAAAGAGTGGCGGACAAGTGCAATGATTGGCGGACAAGGTCAAAGAGGAGCGGACAAGGGCAATGAGGGGAAGACAAGGGCAAACAGTGGCGGACAAGGGCAAACAGGGGTGGACAAGTGCTGAGAATATGGGACAAGTGTGCGAATACTGGAAAAGGGCAAAGAGGGGCGGACAAGGGCAAAGAGGGGCGGACAAGTGCTGAGAATACAGGACAAGGGCAAAGAGGGTTGGACAAGGGCAAAGAGGGGCGGACAAGGGCACAGAGGGGCGGACAAGGGCACAGAGGGGCGGACAAGAGCGGAGAATATGGGACAAGGCAAAAGAGGGGTGGACAAGAGCAAAAAGGGGCGGACAATTACTGAGAATACGGGACAAGGGCAAAGAGGGGCGGACAAGGGCAAAAAGGGGAAGACAAGTGAAAAGAGGGGCGGACAAGGGCAAAGAGTGGTGGACAAGGGCAAAGAGGGGCGGACAAGAGCGGAGAATATGGGACAAGACAAAGACGGGTGGACAAGAGCAAAAAGGGGCGTACAATTGCTGAGAATACGGGACAAGGGCAAAGAGGGGCGGACAAGGTCAAAGAGAGGCGGACAAGGGTAAAGAGGGGCAGACAAGGGCAAAGAGGGATGGACAAGGGCAAAGAGGGGTGGACAAGGGCAAAGAGGGGCAGACCAGGCAAAGACGGGCGGACAAGGGCAAAGAGGGGCGGACAAGGGAAAAGAGAGGCGGACAAGGGCAAAGAGGGGCGGACAAGGGCAAAGAGGGGCGGACAAGGGCAAAGAGGGGCGGACAAGGGCAAAGAGGGTTGGGACAAGAGCGGAGAATACGGGACAAGGGCAAAGAGGGGCGGACAAGGGCAAAGAGGGGCGGACAAGGGCAAAGAGGGGCAGACAAGGGCAAAGAGGGGCGGACAATGGCAAAGAGGGTCGGACAAGTTCTGAGAATACGAGACAAGGGGAAAGAGGGGCGGACAAGGGCAAAGAGGGGCGGACAAGGGCAAAGAGGGGCGGACAAGAGCTGAGAATACGGGACAAGGGCAAAGAGGGGCGGACAAGGGCAAAGATGGGCGGACAAGGGCAAAGAGGGGCGGACAAGGGCTGACAATATGGGACAAGGACAAAGAAGGGCGGACAAGGGCAAAGCGGAGCGGACAAGGGCAAAGCGGGGCGGACAAGGGCAAAGAGGGGCGGATAAGGGCAAAGCGGGGCGGACAAGGGCAAAGAGGGGCGGACAAGGGCAAAAAGGGGCGGACAAGGGCAAAGAGGGTTGGAAAAGGGCTGAGAATACGAGACAAGGGCAAAGAGGGGCGGACAAGGGCTGAGAATACGGGACAAGGGCAAAGAGGGGCGGGCAAGGGCTGAGAATACGGGACAAGGGCTAAGAGGAGCGGACAAGGTCAAAGAGGGGCGGAAAAGGGCTGACAATACGGGACAAGGGCAAAGAGGGGCAGACAAGGGCAAAGAGGGGCAGACAAGGGCAAAGAGGGGCAGACAAGGGCAAAGAGGGGCAGACAAGGGCAAAGAGGGGCAGACAAGGGCAAAGAGGGGCAGACAAGGGCAAAGAGGGGCGGACAAGGGCAAAGAGGGGCGGACAAGGGCAAAGAGGGGCGGACAAGGGCAAAGAGGGGCGGACAAGGGCAAAGAGGGGCGGACAAGGGCAAAGAGGGCCGGACAAGGGCAAAGAGGGCCGGACAAGGGCTGAGAGTACGGGGCAAGGGCTGAGAATACGGGGCAAGGGCTGAGAATACGGGGCAAGTGCAAAGAGGGGCGGACAAAGGCTGAGAATACGGGACAAAGGCAAAGATGTTCAGACAAGGGCAAAGAGGGGCGGACAAGGGCACAGAGGGGCGGACAAGGGCACAGAGGGGCGGACAAGGGCACAGAGGGGCGGACAAAGGCACAGAGGGGCGGACAAAGGCACAGAGGGGCGGAAAAGGGCTCAGAGGGGTGGACAAGGGCAAAGAGGGTCGGAGAAGGGCAAAGAAGGGCGGAGAAGTGCAAAGAGGGGCGGACAAGTTCATAGAGGGGCGGACAGGGGCTGAGAATACGGGACAAGGGCAAAGAGGGGCGGACAAGGGCAAAGAGGGGCGGACAAGGGCAAAGAGGGGCGGACAAGGGCAAAGAGGGGCGGAAAACCGCAAAGAGGGGCGGACAATTGCTGAGAATACGGGACAAGGGCAAAGAGGGGCGGACAAGGGCAAAGAGGGGCGGACGAGAGCTGAGAATACGGGACAATAGCAAAGAGGGGCGGACAAGTGCAAAGAGGGGCGGACAAGTGCAAAGAAGGGCGTACAAGGGCAAACAGGGTCGGACAACAGCAAAGTGGGGCGGACAACTGCTGAGAATAGGATACTAGGGTAAAGAGGGGCGGACAAGTGCTGAGAATACGGGACAAGGGCAAAGAGAGGCGGACAAAGGCAAAGAGGGGCGGACAAGGGCAAAGAGGGGCGGACAAGGGCAAAGAGGGGCGGAAAAGGGCAAAGAGGGGCGGAAAAGGGCAAAGAGGGGCGGAAAAGGGCAAAGAGGGGCGGACAAGTGCTGAGAATATGGGAGAAGGTCAAAGAGGGGCGGAGAAGGGCAAAGACGGCCGGACAAGTGCTGAGAATACAGGACAAGGGCACAGAGGGGCGGACAAGGGCAAAGAGTGGCGGACAAGTGCAATGATTGGCGGACAAGGTCAAAGAGGAGCGGACAAGGGCAATGAGGGGAAGACAAGGGCAAACAGTGGCGGACAAGGGCAAACAGGGGTGGACAATTGCTGAGAATATGGGACAAGTGTGCGAATACTGGAAAAGGGCAAAGAGGGGCGGACAAGGGCAAAGAGGGGCGGACAAGTGCTGAGAATACAGGACAAGGGCAAAGAGGGTTGGACAAGGGCAAAGAGGGGCGGACAAGGGCACAGAGGGGCGGACAAGGGCACAGAGGGGCGGACAAGAGCGGAGAATATGGGACAAGGCAAAGAGGGGTGGACAAGAGCAAAAAGGGGCGGACAATTACTGAGAATACGGGACAAGGGCAAAGAGGGGCGGACAAGGGCAAAAAGGGGAAGACAAGTGAAAAGAGGGGCGGACAAGGGCAAAGAGTGGTGGACAAGGGCAAAGAGGGGCGGACAAGAGCGGAGAATATGGGACAAGACAAAGACGGGTGGACAAGAGCAAAAAGGGGCGTACAATTGCTGAGAATACGGGACAAGGGCAAAGAGGGGCGGACAAGGTCAAAGAGAGGCGGACAAGGGTAAAGAGGGGCAGACAAGGGCAAAGAGGGATGGACAAGGGCAAAGAGGGGTGGACAAGGGCAAAGAGGGGCAGACCAGGCAAAGACGGGCGGACAAGGGCAAAGAGGGGCGGACAAGGGAAAAGAGAGGCGGACAAGGGCAAAGAGGGGCGGACAAGGGCAAAGAGGGGCGGACAAGGGCAAAGAGGGGCGGACAAGGGCAAAGAGGGTTGGGACAAGAGCGGAGAATACGGGACAAGGGCAAAGAGGGGCGGACAAGGGCAAAGAGGGGCAGACAAGGGCAAAGAGGGGCGGACAATGGCAAAGAGGGTCGGACAAGTTCTGAGAATACGAGACAAGGGGAAAGAGGGGCGGACAAGGGCAAAGAGGGGCGGACAAGGGCAAAGAGGGGCGGACAAGAGCTGAGAATACGGGACAAGGGCAAAGAGGGGCGGACAAGGGCAAAGATGGGCGGACAAGGGCAAAGATGGGCGGACAAGGGCTGACAATATGGGACAAGGGCAAAGAAGGGCGGACAAGGGCAAAGCGGAGCGGACAAGGGCAAAGCGGGGCGGACAAGGGCAAAGAGGGGCGGATAAGGGCAAAGCGGGGCGGACAAGGGCAAAGAGGGGCGGACAAGGGCAAAAAGGGGCGGACAAGGGCAAAGAGGGTTGGACAAGGGCTGAGAATACGAGACAAGGGCAAAGAGGGGCGGACAAGGGCTGAGAATACGGGACAAGGGCAAAGAGGGGCGGGCAAGGGCTGAGAATACGGGACAAGGGCTAAGAGGAGCGGACAAGGTCAAAGAGGGGCGGAAAAGGGCTGACAATACGGGACAAGGGCAAAGAGGGGCAGACAAGGGCAAAGAGGGGCAGACAAGGGCAAAGAGGGGCAGACAAGGGCAAAGAGGGGCAGACAAGGGCAAAGAGGGGCAGACAAGGGCAAAGAGGGGCGGACAAGGGCAAAGAGGGGCGGACAAGGGCAAAGAGGGGCGGACAAGGGCAAAGAGGGCCGGACAAGGGCAAAGAGGGCCGGACAAGGGCTGAGAGTACGGGGCAAGGGCTGAGAATACGGGGCAAGGGCTGAGAATACGGGGCAAGTGCAAAGAGGGGCGGACAAAGGCTGAGAATACGGGACAAAGGCAAAGATGTTCAGACAAGGGCAAAGAGGGGCGGACAAGGGCACAGAGGGGCGGACAAGGGCACAGAGGGGCGGACAAAGGCACAGAGGGGCGGACAAGGGCACAGAGGGGCGGAAAAGGGCTCAGAGGGGTGGACAAGGGCAAAGAGGGTCGGAGAAGGGCAAAGAGGGGCGGAGAAGTGCAAAGAGGGGCGGACAAGTTCATAGAGGGGCGGACAGGGGCTGAGAATACGGGACAAGGGCAAAGAGGGGCGGACAAGGGCAAAGAGGGCGGACAAGGGCAAAGAGGGGCGGACAAGGGCAAAGAGGGGCGGACAAGGGCAAAGAGGGGCGGAAAACCGCAAAGAGGGGCGGACAGGGGCTGAGAATACGGGACAAGGGCAAAGAGGGGCGGACAAGGGCAAAGAGGGGCGGACGAGAGCTGAGAATACGGGACAAAGGCAAAGAAGGGCGAACAAGTGCAAAGAGGGGCGGACAAGTCCAAAGAGGGGAGGACAAGGGCAAAGAGGGGCGGACAAGGACAAAGAGGGGCGGACAAGGGCAAAGAGGGGCGGACAAGTGCTGAGAATACTGGACAAGGGCAAAGAGGGGCGGACAAGGGCAAAGAGGGGCGGACAAGAGCGGAGAATACGGGACAATAGCAAAGAGGGGCGGACAAGTGCAAAGAGGGGCGGACAACGGCAAAGAGGAGTGGACAAGTGCGGAGAATATGGGACAAGAGCAAAGAGGGGCGGACAAGGGCAAAGAGGGGCGGACAAGGGGAAAGGGGGTGGACAAGTGCTGAGAATACGGGACAAGGTCAAAGAGGGGAGGACAAAGGCAAAGAGGGGAGGACAAGGGCAAAGAGGGGCCGAAAAGGGCAAAGAGGGACGGAAAAAGGCAAAGAGGGACGGAAAAAGGCAAAGAGGGACGGAAAAAGGCAAAGAGGGACGGAAAAGGGCAAAGAGGTGCGGACAAGGGCAAAGAGGGGCGGACAAGTGCTGAGAATACGGGACAAGAGCAAAGAGGGTTTGACAAGTGCAAAGAGGGGCGGACAAGGGCAAAGAGGGGCGGACAAGGACAAAGAGGGGCGGACAAGGACAAAGAGGGGCGGACAAGGGCAAAGAGGGGCGGACAAGGGCAAAGAGGGGCGGACAAGGGCAAGGAGCTGCGGACAAGTGCTGAGAATACGGGACAAGGGCAAATAGGGGCGGACAAGAGCAAAGAGGGGCGGACAATTGCTGAGAATACGAGAAAAGGGCAAAGAGGGGCGGACAAGGGCAAAGATGGGAGGACAAGAGCAAAGAGGGGCGGACAAGGGCAAAGAGGGTCGGGTAAGGGCAAAGAGTGTCGGACAATTACTGAGAATAGGGGACAAGGGCAAAGAGGGGCGGACAAGTTCAAAGAGGGGCGGAGAAGGGGAAAGAGGGGCGGACAAGGGCAAAAAGTGGCGCACAATTGCGGAGAATACGGGACAAGGGCAAAGAGGGGCGGACAAGGGCAAAGAGGGCCAGAAAAGTGCTGAGAATACGGGACAAGGGGAAAGAGGTTCGGACAAGGGGATAGAGGGGCGGACAAGTGCTGAGATTATCGGACAAGGGCAAAGAGGGGCGGAAAAGGGCAAAGAGGGGCGGACAAAGTGCAAAGAGGGGCTCACAAGGGCAAAGATGGGAGGACAACTGCTGAGAATACGGGACAAGGGCAAAGAGGGGCGGACAAGGGCAAAGAGGGCCGGACAAGGGCAAATAGCGGCGGACAAAGGCAAAGAGGTTCGGACAATGGCAAAGAGGGGCGGACAAGGGCAAATAGGGGCGGACAAGTGCTGAGAATATGCGACAAGTGCAAAGAGGGGCGGACAAGAGCAAAAAGGGCCGGACAAGTGCTGAGAATACGGGACAAGGGCAAAGAGGGGCGGACAAGGGCAAAGAGGGGCGGACAAGGGCAAAGAGGGGCGGACAAGGGCAAAGAGGGGCGGACAAGAGCGGAGAATACGGGACAAGTGCAAAGAGGGGCGGACAAGGGCAAAGAGGGTCGGGTAAGGGCAAAGAGTGTTGGACAATTACTGAGAATAGGGGACAAGGGCAAGGAGGGGCGGACAAGGTCAAAGAGGGGCGGAGAAGGGGAAAGAGGGGCGGACAAGGGCAAAGAGGGGCGCACAATAGCGGAGAACACGGGACAAGGGGAAAGAGGTTCGGACAAGGGGAAAGAGGGGCGGACAATTGCTGAGATTATCCGACAAGGGCAAAGAGGGGCGGAAAATGGCAAAGAGGGGCGGACAAGTGCAAAGAGGGGCTGACAAGGGCAAAGAGGGGCGGACAAGTGCAAAGAGGGGAGGACAAGAGCTGAGAATACGGGACAAGGGCAAAGAGGGGCGGACAAGGGCAAAGAGGGGCGGACAACTGCTGAGAATAGGGGACAAGTGCAAAGAGGTGCGGACAAGTGCAAAGAGGGGCGGACAAGTGCAAAGAGGGGCGGACAAGTGCAAAGAGGGGCGGACAAGGGCAAAGAGGGGCGGACAAGTGCAAAGAGGGGCGGACAAGGGCAAAGAGGGGCGGACAAGGGCAAAGAGGGGCGCACAAGGGCAAAGAGGGGCGGACAACGGCAAAGAGGGGCGGACAACGGCAAAGAGGGGCGGACAACGGCAAAGAGGGGCGGACAACGGCAAAGAGGGGCAGACAGGGGCTGAAAATACGGGACAAGGGCAAAGAGGGGCAGACAAGTGCAAAGAGGGGCGGACAAGGGCAAAGAGGGGCGGACAAGGGCAAAGAGGGGCGGACAACGTCAAAGAGGGGCGGACAACGTCAAAGAGCGGCGGACAACGGCAAAGAGAGCCGGACAGGGGCTGAGAATACGGGACAAGGGCAAAGAGGGGCGGACAAGGGCAAAGAGGGGCGGACAAGGGCAAAGAGGGGCGGACAAGGGCAAAGAGGGGCAGACAAGGGCAAAGAGGGGCGGACAAGGGCAAAGAGGGGCGGACAAGGGCAAAGAGGGGCGGACAACGGCAAAGAGGGGCGGACAACGGCAAAGAGGGGCGGACAAAGGCAAAGAGGGGCGGACAACGGCAAAGAGGGGCGGACAAGGGCAAAGAGGGGCGGACAAGGGCAAAGAGGGGCGGACAAGGGCAAAGAGGGGCGGACAAGGGCAAAGAGGGGCGGACAAGGGCAAAGAGGGGCGGACAAGAGCTGAGAATACGGGACAAGGGCAAAGAGGGGCGGACAAGGGCAAAGATGGGCGGACAAGTGCAAAGAGTGCCGAACAAGGGCTGACAATATGGGACAAGGGCAAAGAAGGGCGGACAAGGGCAAAGCGGAGCGGACAAGGGCAAAGCGGGGCGGACAAGGGCAAAGAGGGGCGGATAAGGGCAAAGCGGGGCGGACAAGGGCAAAGCGGGGCGGACAAGGGCAAAGAGGGGCGGACAAGGGCAAAGAGGGGCGGACAAGGGCAAAAAAGGGCGGACAAGGGCAAAGAGGGGTGGACAAGGGCTGAGAATACGAGACAAGGGCAAAGAGGGGCGGACAAGGGCTGAGAATACGGGACAAGGGCAAAGAGGGGCGGGCAAGGGCTGAGAATACGGGACAAGGGCTAAGAGGAGCGGACAAGGTCAAAGAGGGGCGGAAAAGGGCTGACAATACGGGACAAGGGCAAAGAGGGGCAGACAAGGGCAAAGAGGGGCAGACAAGGGCAAAGAGGGGGGGACAAGGGCAAAGAGGGGCGGACAAGGGCAAAGAGGGGCGGACAAGTGCAAAGAGGGGCGGACAAGGGCAAAGAGGGCCGGACAAGGGCAAAGAGGGCCGGACAAGGGCAAAGAGGGCCGGACAAGGGCTGAGAGTACGGGGCAAGGGCTGAGAGTACGGGGCAAGGACTGAGAATACGGGGCAAGTGCAAAGAGGGGCGGACAAAGGCTGAGAATACGGGACAAAGGCAAAGATGTTCAGACAAGGGCAAAGAGGGGCGGACAAGGGCACAGAGGGGCGGACAAGGGCACAGAGGGGCGGACAAGGGCACAGAGGGGCGGACAAGGGCACAGAGGGGCGGAAAAGGGCTCAGAGGGGTGGACAAGGGCAAAGAGGGTCGGAGAAGGGCAAAGAGGGGCGGAGAAGGGCAAAGAGGGGCGGACAGGGGCTGAGAATACAGGACAAGGGCAAAGAGGGGCGGACAAGGGCAAAGAGGGGCGGACAAGGGCAAAGAGGGGCGGACAAGGGCAAAGAGGGGCGGACAACCGCAAAGAGGGGCGGAAAACCGCAAAGAGGGGCGGACAGGGGCTGAGAATACGGGACAAGGGCAAAGAGGGGCGGACAAGGGCAAAGAGGGGCGGACGAGAGCTGAGAATACGGGACAAAGGCAAAGAAGGGCGAACAAGTGCAAAGAGGGGCGGACAAGTCCAAAGAGGGGAGGACAAGGGCAAAGAGGGGCGGACAAGGACAAAGAGGGGCGGACAAGGGCAAAGAGGGGCGGACAAGTGCTGAGAATACTGGACAAGGGCAAAGAGGGGCGGACAAGGGCAAAGAGTTTTGGACGAGGGCAAAGAGGGGCGGACAAGGGCAAAGAGGGGCGGACAAGTGCGGAGAATACGGGACAATAGCAAAGAGGGGCGGACAAGTGCAAAGAGGGGCGGACAAGTGCAAAGAAGGGCGTACAAGGCCAAACAGGGTCGGACAACAGCAAAGTGGGGCGGACAACTGCTGAGAATACGGTACTAGGGCAAAGAGGGGCGGACAAGTGCTGAGAATACGGGACAAGGGCAAAGAGAGGCGGACAAAGGCAAAGAGAGGCGGACAAGGGCAAAGAGGGGCGGACAAGGGCAAAGAGGGGCGGACAAGGGCAAAGAGGGGCGGACAAGTGCAAAGAGGGGCGGACAAGGGCAAAGAGGGGCGGACAAGTGCTGAGAATACGGGACAAGGGCAAAGAGGGGCGGACAAGTGCAAAGAGGGGCGGACAAGGGCAAAGAGGGGCGGACAAGGGCAAAGAGGGGCGGACAAGGGCAAAGAGGGGCGGACAAGGGCAAAGAGGGGCGGACAAGGGCAAAGAGGGGCGGACAAGTGCTGATAATACAGGAGAAGGGCAAAGAGGGGCAGACAATTTCAAAGAGGTGCGGACAATTGAAAAGAGGGGCGGACAAGGGCAAAGAGGGGCGGACAAGGGGAAAGGGGGTGGACAAGTGCTGAGAATACGGGACAAGGTCAAAGAGGGGAGGAGAAAGGCAAAGAGGGGAGGACTAGGGCAAAGAGGGGCCGAAAAGGGCAAAGAGGGACGGAAAAAGGCAAAGAGGGACGGAAAAAGGCAAAGAGGGACGGAAAAGGGCAAAGAGGTGCGGACAAGGGCAAAGAGGGGCGGACAAGTGCTGAGAATACGGGACAAGAGCAAAGAGGGGTTGACAAGTGCAAAGAGGGGCGGACAAGGGCAAAGAGGGGCGGACAAGGGCAAAGAGGGGCGGACAAGGGCAAAGAGGGGCGGACAAGGGCAAGGAGCTGCGGACAAGTGCTGAGAATACGGGACAAGGGCAAATAGGGGCGGACAAGAGCAAAGAGGGGCGGACAATTGCTGAGAATACGAGAAAAGGGCAAAGAGGGGCGGACAAGGGCAAAGATGGGAGGACAAGAGCAAAGAGGGGCGGACAAGGGCAAAGAGGGTCGGGTAAGGGCAAAGAGTGTCGGACAATTACTGAGAATAGGGGACAAGGGCAAAGAGGGGCGGACAAGTTCAAAGAGGGGCGGAGAAGGGGAAAGAGGGGCGGACAAGGGCAAAAAGTGGCGCACAATTGCGGAGAATACGGGACAAGGGCAAAGAGGGGCGGACAAGGGCAAAGAGGGCCAGAAAAGTGCTGAGAATACGGGACAAGGGGAAAGAGGTTCGGACAAGGGGATAGAGGGGCGGACAAGTGCTGAGATTATCGGACAAGGGCAAAGAGGGGCGGAAAAGGGCAAAGAGGGGCGGACAAAGTGCAAAGAGGGGCTCACAAGGGCAAAGAGGGGAGGACAACTGCTGAGAATACGGGACAAGGGCAAAGAGGGGCGGACAAGGGCAAAGAGGGCCGGACAAGGGCAAATAGCGGCGGACAAAGGCAAAGAGTTTCGGACAATGGCAAAGAGGGGCGGACAAGGGCAAATAGGGGCGGACAAGTGCTGAGAATACGGGACAATAGCAAAGAGGGGCGGACAAGTGCAAAGAGGGGCGGACAAGTGCAAAGAAGGGCGTACAAGGCCAAACAGGGTCGGACAACAGCAAAGTGGGGCGGACAACTGCTGAGAATACGGTACTAGGGCAAAGAGGGGCGGACAAGTGCTGAGAATACGGGACAAGGGCAAAGAGAGGCGGACAAAGGCAAAGAGAGGCGGACAAGGGCAAAGAGGGGCGGACAAGGGCAAAGAGGGGCGGACAAGGGCAAAGAGCGGCAGACAAGTGCAAAGAGGGGCGGACAAGGGCAAAGAGGGGCGGACAAGTGCTGAGAATACGGGACAAGTGCAAAGAGGGGCGGACAAGTGCAAAGAGGGGCGGACAAGGGCAAAGAGGTGCGGACAAGGGCAAAGAGGGGCGGACAAGGGCAAAGAGGGGCGGACAAGGGCAAAGAGGGGCGGACAAGGGCAAAGAGGGGCGGACAAGTGCTGATAATACAGGAGAAGGGCAAAGAGGGGCAGACAATTTCAAAGAGGTGCGGACAATTGAAAAGAGGGGCGGACAAGGGCAAAGAGGGGCGGACAAGGGGAAAGGGGGTGGACAAGTGCTGAGAATACGGGACAAGGTCAAAGAGGGGAGGACAAAGGCAAAGAGGGGAGGACAAGGGCAAAGAGGGGCCGAAAAGGGCAAAGAGGGACGGAAAAAGGCAAAGAGGGACGGAAAAAGGCAAAGAGGGACGGAAAAGGGCAAAGAGGTGCGGACAAGGGCAAAGAGGGGCGGACAAGTGCTGAGAATACGGGACAAGAGCAAAGAGGGGTTGACAAGTGCAAAGAGGGGCGGACAAGGGCAAAGAGGGGCGGACAAGGACAAAGAGGGGCGGACAAGGGCAAAGAGGGGCGGACAAGGGCAAAGAGGGGCGGACAAGGGCAAGGAGCTGCGGACAAGTGCTGAGAATACGGGACAAGGGCAAATAGGGGCGGACAAGAGCAAAGAGGGGCGGACAATTGCTGAGAATACGAGAAAAGGGCAAAGAGGGGCGGACAAGGGCAAAGATGGGAGGACAAGAGCAAAGAGGGGCGGACAAGGGCAAAGAGGGTCGGGTAAGGGCAAAGAGTGTCGGACAATTACTGAGAATAGGGGACAAGGGCAAAGAGGGGCGGACAAGTTCAAAGAGGGGCGGAGAAGGGGAAAGAGGGGCGGACAAGGGCAAAAAGTGGCGCACAATTGCGGAGAATACGGGACAAGGGCAAAGAGGGGCGGACAAGGGCAAAGAGGGCCAGAAAAGTGCTGAGAATACGGGACAAGGGGAAAGAGGTTCGGACAAGGGGATAGAGGGGCGGACAAGTGCTGAGATTATCGGACAAGGGCAAAGAGGGGCGGAAAAGGGCAAAGAGGGGCGGACAAAGTGCAAAGAGGGGCTCACAAGGGCAAAGAGGGGAGGACAACTGCTGAGAATACGGGACAAGGGCAAAGAGGGGCGGACAAGGGCAAAGAGGGCCGGACAAGGGCAAATAGCGGCGGACAAAGGCAAAGAGGTTCGGACAATGGCAAAGAGGGGCGGACAAGGGCAAATAGGGGCGGACAAGTGCTGAGAATATGCGACAAGTGCAAAGAGGGGCGGACAAGAGCAAAGAGGGGCGGACAAGTGCTGAGAATACGGGACAAGGGCAAAGAGGGGCGGAGAAGGGCAAAGAGGGGCGGACAAGGGCAAAGAGGGGCGGACAAGTGCAAAGAGGGGCGGACAAGGGCAAAGAGGGGCGGACAAGGGCAAAGAGGGGCGGACAAGAGCGGAGAATACGGGACAAGTGCAAAGAGGGGCGGACAAGGGCAAAGAGGGGCGGACAAGGGCAAAGAGGGGCGGACAAGGGCAAATACCGGCAGACAAGGGCAAAGAGGGGCGGACAAGGGCAAAGAGGGGCGGACAAGGGCAAAGAGGGGCGGACAAGGGCAAAGAAGGGCGGACAAGGGCAAAGAGGGACGGACAAGTGTAAGAGGGGTGGACAAGGGCAAAGAGGGTCGGAAAAGGGCAAAGAGGTGCGGACAAGGGAAAAGAGGGGCGGACAAGTGCTGAGAATATGGGACAAGGTCAAAGAGGGGCGGACAAGGGCAAAGAGGGGCGGACAAGTGCAATGATTGGCGGACAAGGTCAAAGAGGGGCGGACAAGGGCAATGAGGGGAAGACAAGTGCAAACAGGGGCGGACAAGGGCAAACAGGTGTGGACAAGTGCTGAGAATATGGGACAAGTGTGCGAATACTGGAAAAGGGCAAAGAGGGGCGGACAAGGGCAAAGAGGAGCGGACAAGTGCTGAGAATACAGGACAAGGGCAAAGAGGGTTGGACAAGGGCAAAGAGGGGCGGACAAGGGCACAGAGGGGCGGACAAGGGCACAGAGGGGCGGACAAGAGCGGAGAATATGGGACAAGGCAAAGAGGGGTGGACAAGAGCAAAAAGGGGCGGATAATTACTGAGAATACGGGACAAGGGCAAAGAGGGGCGGACAAGGGCAAAAAGGGGCAGACAAGTGAAAAGAGGGGCGGACAAGTGAAAAGAGGGATGGACAAGGCCAAAGAGGGGCGGACAAGGGCAAAGAGGGGCAGACAAGGCAAAGACGTGCGGACAAGGGCAAAGAGGGGCGGACAAGGGAAAAGAGAGGCGGACAAGGGCAAAGAGGGGCGGACAAGGTCAAAGAGGGGCGGACAAGGTCAAAGAGTGGCGGACAAGGGCAAAGAGGGGCGGACAAGGGCAAAGAGGGTTCGGACAAGAGCGGAGAATACGGGACAAGGGCAAAGAGGGGCGGACAAGGGCAAAGAGGGGCGGAAAAGGGCAAAGAGGGGCGGACAATGGCAAAGAGGGGCGGACAATGGCAAAGAGGGTCGGACAAGTTCTGAGAATACGAGACAAGTGCAAAGAGGGGCGGACAAGTGCTGAGAATATGGGACAAGTGTAAAGAGGGGCGGACAAGGGCAAAGAGGGGCGGACAAGGGCAAAGATGGGGGGACAAGGGCAAAGAGGGGCGGACAAGGGCAAAGAGGGTCGGGTAAGGGCAAAGAGTGTTGGACAATTACTGAGAATAGGGGACAAGGGCAAGGAGGGGCGGACAAGGTCAAAGAGGGGCGGAGAAGGGGAAAGAGGGGCGGACAAGTGCAAAGAGGGGCTGACAAGGGCAAAGAGGGGCGGACAAGTGCAAAGAGGGGAGGACAAGATCTGAGAATACGGGACAAGGGCAAAGAGGGGCGGACAAGGGCAAAGAGGGGCGGACAACTGCTGAGAATACGGGAGAAGTGCAAAGAGGTGCGGACAAGTGCAAAGAGGGGCGGACAAGAGCAAAGATGGGCGGACAAGGGCAAAGAGGGGCGGACAAGGGCAAAGAGGGGCGGACAACGGCAAAGAAGGGCGGACAACGGCAAAGAGGGGTGGACAACGGCAAAGAGGGGCGGACAGGGGCTGAGAATACGGGACAAGGGCAAAGAGGGGCGGACAAGTGCAAAGAGGGGCGGACAATGGCAAAGAGGGGCGGACAACGTCAAAGAGGGGCGGACAACGTCAAAGAGGGGCGGACAACGTCAAAGAGGGGCGGACAACGTCAAAGAGGGGCGGACAACGTCAAAGAGGGGCGGACAACGGCAAAGAGGGGCGGACAACGGCAAAGAGAGCCGGACAGGGGCTGAGAATACGGGACAAGGGCAAAGAGGGGCGGACAAGGGCAAAGAGGGGCGGACAAGGGCAAAGAGGGGCGGACAAGGGCAAAGAGGGGCGGACAAGTGCAAAGAGGGGCGGACAAGAGCTGAGAATACGGGACAAGGGCAAAGAGGGGCGGACAAGGGCAAAGATGGGCGGACAAGTGCAAAGAGTGGCGAACAAGGGCTGACAATATGGGACAAGGGCAAAGAAGGGCGGACAAGGGCAAAGCGGAGCGGACAAGTGCAAAGCGGGGCGGACAAGGGCAAAGAGGGGCGGATAAGGCAAAGCGGGGCGGACAAGGGCAAAGCGGAGCGGACAAGGGCAAAGAGGGGCGCACAAGGGCAAAGAGGGATGGACAAGGGCTGAGAATACGAGACAAGGGAAAAGAGGGGCGGACAAGGGCTGAGAATACGGGACAAGGGCAAAGAGGTGCGGGCAAGGGCTGAGAATACGGGACAAGGGCTATGAGGAGCGGACAAGGTCAAAGAGGGGCGGAAAAGGGCTGACAATACGGGACAAGGGCAAAGAGGGGCAGACAAGGGCAAAGAGGGGCAGACAAGGGCAAAGAGGGGCGGACAAGGGCAAAGAGGGGCGGACAAGGGCAAAGAGGGGCGGACAAGGGCAAAGAGGGGCGGACAAGGGCAAAGAGGGCCGGACAAGGGCAAAGAGGGCCGGACAAGGGCAAAGAGGGCCGGACAAGGGCAAAGAGGGCCGGACAAGGGCTGAGAGTACGGGACAAAGGCAAAGAGGGGCAGACAAGGGCACAGAGGGGCGGACAAGGGCACAGAGGGGCGGACAAGGGCACAGAGGGGCGGACAAGGGCACAGAGGGGTGGACAAGGGCAAAGAGGGTCGGAGAAGTGCAAAGAGGGTCGGAGAAGTGCAAAGAGGGTCGGACATGTTCATAGATGGGCGGACAGGGGCTGAGAATACGGGACAAGGGCAAAGAGGGGCGGAATAGGGCAAAGAGGGGCGGACAAGGGCAAAGAGGGGCGGACAATGGCAAAGCGGAGCGGACAAGTGCAAAGCGGGGCGGACAAGGGCAAAGAGGGGCGGACAAGGGCAAAGAGGGGCGGATAAGGCAAAGCGGGGCGGACAAGGGCAAAGCGGAGCGGACAAGGGCAAAGAGGGGCGCACAAGGGCAAAGAGGGATGGACAAGGGCTGAGAATACGAGACAAGGGAAAAGAGGGGCGGACAAGGGCTGAGAATACGGGACAAGGGCAAAGAGGTGCGGGCAAGGGCTGAGAATACGGGACAAGGGTTAAGAGGAGCGGACAAGGTCAAAGAGGGGCGGAAAAGGGCTGACAATACGGGACAAGGGCAAAGAGGGGCAGACAAGGGCAAAGAGGGGCAGAAAAGGGCAAAGAGGGGCGGACAAGGGCAAAGAGGGGCGGACAAGGGCAAAGAGGGGCGGACAAGGGCAAAGAGGGGCGGACAAGGGCAAAGAGGGGCGGACAAGGGCAAAGAGGGGCGGACAAGGGCAAAGAGGGCCGGACAAGGGCAAAGAGGGCCGGACAAGGGCAAAGAGGGCCGGACAAGGGCAAAGAGGGCCGGACAAGGGCAAAGAGGGCCGGACAAGGGCAAAGAGGGCCGGACAAGGGCTGAGAGTACGGGACAAAGGCAAAGAGGGGCAGACAAGGGCACAGAGGGGCGGACAAGGGCACAGAGGGGCGGACAAGGGCACAGAGGGGCGGACAAGGGCACAGAGGGGCGGACAAGGGCACAGAGGGGTGGACAAGGGCAAAGAGGGTCGGAGAAGTGCAAAGAGGGTCGGAGAAGTGCAAAGAGGGGCGGACATGTTCATAGAGGGGCGGACAGGGGCTGAGAATACGGGACAAGGGCAAAGAGGGGCGGAATAGGGCAAAGAGGGGCGGACAAGGGCAAAGAGGGGCGGACAATGGCAAAGAGGGGCGGACAAGTGCAAAGAGGGGCGGACAACGGCAAAGAGGGGCGGACAACCGCAAAGAGGCGCGGACAGGGGCTGAGAATACGGGACAAGGGCAAAGAGGGGCGGACAAGGGCAAAGAGAGGCGGACGAGAGCTGAGAATACGGGACAAAGGCAAAGAAGGGCGAACAAGTGCAAAGAGGTGCGGACAATCCAAAGAGGGGCGGACAAGGGCAAAGAGGGGCGGACAAGGGCAAAGAGGGGCGGACAAGGGCAAAGAGGGGCGGACAAGCGCTGAGAATACTGGACAAGGGCAAAGAGGGGCGGACAAGGGCAAAGAGTTTTGGACGAGGGCAAAGAGGGGCGGACAAGGGCAAAGAGGGGCGGACAAGAGCGGAGAATACGGGACAACAGCAAAGAGGGGCGGCCAAGTGCAAAGAGGGGCGGACAAGTGCAAAGAAGGGCGTACAAGGGCAAACAGGGTCGGACAACAGCAAAGTGGGGCGGACAACTGCTGAGAATACGGTACTAGGGCAAAGAGGGGCAGACAAGTGCTGAGAATACGGGACAAGGGCAAAGAGAGGCGGACAAGGGCAAAGAGGGGCGGACAAGGGCAAAGAGGGGCGGACAAGGGCAAAGAGGGGCGGACAAGGGCAAAGAGCGGCGGACAAGTGCAAAGAGGGGCGGACAAGGGCAAAGAGGGTCGGACAAGTGCTGAGAATACGGGACAAGGGCAAGGAGGGGCGGACAAGTTCAAAGAGGGGCGGACAACGGCAAAGAGGTGCGGACAAGGGCAAAGAGGGGCGGACAAGTGCTGATAATACAGGACAAGGGCAAAGAGGGGCAGACAAGTTCAAAGAGGTGCGGACAATTGCAAAGAGGGGCGGACAAGGGCAAAGAGGAGTGGACAAGTGCGGAGAATATGGGACAAGAGCAAAGAGGGGCGGACAAGGGCAAAGAGGGGCGGACAAGGGGATAGGGGGTGGACAAGTGCTGAGAATACGGGACAAGGGCAAAGAGGGGAGGACAAGGGCAAAGAGGGGAGGACAAGGGCAAAGAGGGACGGAAAAAGGCAAAGAGGGACGGAAAAAGGCAAAGAGGGACGGAAAAAGGCAAAGAGGGACGGAAAAGGTCAAAGAGGTGCGGACAAGGGCAAAGGAGGGGCGGACAAGTGCCAAGGAGGGGCGGACAAGTGCTGAGAATACGGGACA
This sequence comes from Phaenicophaeus curvirostris, assembly GCF_032191515.1. NCBI lineage: Eukaryota > Metazoa > Chordata > Aves > Cuculiformes > Cuculidae > Phaenicophaeus > Phaenicophaeus curvirostris. The sequence goes on along the minus strand of NW_027206811.1, from coordinate 246,483 downwards.
AGAGCAAAGAGGGGTTGAAAAGTGCAAAGAGGGGCGGACAAGGGCAAAGAGGGGCGGACAACGACAAAGAGGGGCGGACAAGGGCAAAGAGGGGCGGACAAGGGCAAAGAGGGGCGGACAAGGGCAAAGAGGGGCGGAGAAGGGCAAGGAGCTGCGGACAAGTGCTGAGAATACGGGACAAGGGCAAAGAGGGGCGGACAAGGGCAAAGAGGGGCGGACAATTGCTGAGAATACGAGACAAGGGCAAAGAGGGGCGGACAAGGGCAAAGATGGGAGGACAAGAGCAAAGAGGGGCGGACAAGGGCAAAGAGGGTCGGGTAAGGGCAAAGAGTGTCGGACAATTACTGAGAATAGGGGACAAGGGCAAAGAGGGGCGGACAAGTTCAAAGAGGGGCGGAGAAGGGGAAAGAGGGGCGGAGAAGGGCAAAAAGTGGCGCACAATAGCGGAGAATACGGGACAAGGGCAAAGAGGGGCGGACAAGGGCAAAGAGGGCCAGAAAAGTGCTGAGAATATGGGACAAGGGGAAAGAGGTTCGGACAAGGGGAAAGAGGGGCGGAAAAGTGCTGAGATTATCGGACAAGGGCAAAGAGGGGCGGAAAAGGGCAAAGAGGGGCGGACAAAGTTCAAAGAGGGGCTCACAAGGGAAAAGAGGGGAGGACAACTGCTGAGAATACGGGACAAGGGCAAAGAGGGGCGGACAAGGGCAAAGAGGGGCGGACAAGGGCAAAGAGGGCCGGACAAGGGCAAAGAGGGCCGGACAAAGGCAAAGAGGTTCGGACAATGGCAAAGAGGGGCGGACAAGAGCAAAGAGGGGCGGACAAGAGCAAAGAGGGGCGGACAAGTGCTGAGAATACGGGACAAGGGCAAAGAGGGGCGGACAAGGGCAAAGAGGGGCGGACAAGGGCAAAGAAGGGCGGACAAGTGCAAAGAAGGGCGGACAAGGGCAAAGAGGGGCGGACAAGGGCAAAGAGGGGCGGACAAGGGCAAAGAGGGGCGGACAAGGGCAAAGAGGGGCGAACAAGGGCAAAGAGGGGCGGACAAGGGCAAAGAGGGGCAGACAAGAGTGGAGAATACGGGACAAGTGCAAAGAGGGGCGGACAAGAGCAAAGGGGGCGGACAAGGGCAAAGAGGGGCGCACAAGGGCAAATAGCGGCAGACAAGGGCAAAGAGGGGCGGACAAGGGCAAAGGGGGGGCGGACAAGGGCAAAGAGGGGCGGACAAGGGCAAAGAGGGGCGGACAAGGGCAAAGAGGGGCGGACAAGTGTAAAGAGGGGTGGACAAGGGCAAAGAGGGGCGGAAAAGGGCAAAGAGGGGCGGACAAGTGCTGAGAATATGGGACAAGGTCAAAGAGGGGCGGAGAAGGGCAAAGACGGCCGGACAAGTGCTGAGAATACAGGACAAGGGCACAGAGGGGCGGACAAGGGCAAAGAGGGGCGGACAAGTGCAATGATTGGCGGACAAGGTCAAAGAGGAGCGGACAAGGGCAATGAGGGGAAGACAAGGGCAAACAGGGGCGGACAAGGGCAAACAGGGGTGGACAAGTGCTGAGAATATGGGACAAGTGTGCGAATACTGGAAAAGGGCAAAGAGGGGCGGACAAGGGCAAAGACGGGCGGACAAGTGCTGAGAATACAGGACAAGGGCAAAGAGGGTTGGACAAGGGCAAAGAGGGGCGAACAAGGGCACAGAGGGGCGGACAAGAGCGGAGAATATGGGACAAGGCAAAGAGGGGTGGACAAGAGCAAAAAGGGGCGGACAATTACTGAGAATACGGGACAAGGGCAAAGAGGGGCGGACAAGGGCAAAAAGGGGCAGACAAGTGAAAAGAGGGGCGGACAAGGGCAAAGAGTGGTGGACAAGGGCAAAGAGGGGCGGACAAGAGCGGAGAATATGGGACAAGACAAAGACGGGTGGACAAGAGCAAAAAGGGGCGTACAATTGCTGAGAATACGGGACAAGGGCAAAGAGGGGCGGACAAGGTCAAAGAGAGGCGGACAAGGGTAAAGAGGGGCGGACAAGGGCAAAGAGGGGCGGACAAGGGCAAAGAGGGGCGGACAAGTGCAAAGAGGGGCGGACAAGGGCAAAGAGGGGCGGACAAGGGCAAAGAGGGGCGGACAAGGGCAAAGAGTGTTCGGACAAGAGCGGAGAATACGGGACAAGGGCAAAGAGGGGCGTACAAGGGCAAAGAGGGGCGCACAGTAGCGGAGAAAACGGGACAAGGGGAAAGAGGTTCGGACAAGGGGAAAGAGGGGCGGACAATTGCTGAGATTATCGGACAAGGGCAAAGAGGGGCGGAAAATGGCAAAGAGGGGCGGACAAGTGCAAAGAGGGGCTGACAAGGGCAAAGAGGGGCGGACAAGTGCAAAGAGGGGAGGACAAGAGCTGAGAATACGGGACAAGGGCAAAGAGGGGCGGACAAGGGCAAAGAGGGGCGGACAACTGCTGAGAATACGGGACAAGTGCAAAGAGGTGCGGACAAGTGCAAAGAGGGGCGGACAAGGGCAAAGAGGGGCGGACAAGGGCAAAGAGGGGCGGACAAGGGCAAAGAGGGGTGGACAAGGGCAAAGAGGGGCGGACAATGGCAAAGAGGGGTGGACAACGGCAAAGAGGGGCGGACAGGGGCTGAGAATACGGGACAAGGGCAAAGAGGGGCGGACAAGTGCAAAGAGGGGCGGACAAGTGCAAAGAGGGGCGGACAAGGGCAAAGAGGGGCGGACAACGTCAAAGACGGGCGGACAACGGCAAAGAGAGCCGGACAGCGGCTGAGAATACGGGACAAGGGCAAAGAGGGGCGGACAAGGGCAAAGAGGGGCGGACAAGGGCAAAGAGGGGCGGACAAGGGCAAAGAGGGGCGGACAACGGCAAAGAGGGGCGGACAACGGCAAAGAGGGGCGGACAACGGCAAAGAGGGGCGGACAAGGGCAAAGAGGGGCGGACAAGGGCAAAGAGGGGCGGACAAGGGCAAAGAGGGGCGGACAAGAGCTGAGAATACGGGACAAGGGCAAAGAGGGGCGGACAAGGGCAAAGATGGGCGGACAAGTGCAAAGAGTGGCGAACAAGGGCTGACAATATGGGACAAGGGCAAAGAAGGGCGGACAAGGGCAAAGCGGAGCGGACAAGGGCAAAGCGGGGCGGACAAGGACAAAGAGGGGCGGACAAGGACAAAGAGGGGCGGACAAGGACAAAGAGGGGCGGACAAGGACAAAGAGGGGCGGACAAGGACAAAGAGGGGCGGACAAGGACAAAAAGGGGCGGACAAGGACAAAAAGGGGCGGACAAGGGCAAAGAGGGGTGGACAAGCGCTGAGAATACGAGACAAGGGGAAAGAGGGGCGGACAAGGGCTGAGAATACGGGACAAGGGCAAAGAGGAGCGGGCAAGGGCTGAGAATACGGGACAGGGGCTAAGAGGAGCGGACAAGGTCAAAGAGGGGCGGAAAAGGGCTGACAATACTGGACAAGTGCAAAGAGGGGCAGACAAGGGCAAAGAGGGGCAGACAAAGGCAAAGAGGGGCGGAGAAGGGCAAAGAGGGGCGGAGAAGGGAAAAGAGGGGCGGACAAGGGCAAAAAGGGGCGGACAAGGGCAAAAAGGGGCGGACAAGGGCAAAGAGGGCCGGACAAGGGCAAAGAGGGCCGGACAAGGGCTGAGAGAACGGGACAAGGGCAAAGAGGGGCGGACAAAGGCTGAGAATACGGGACAAAGGCAAAGAGGGGCAGACAAGGGCAAAGAGGGGCGGACAAGGGCACAGAGGGGCGGACAAGGGCACAGAGGGGCGGACAAGGGCACAGAGGGGCGGAGAAGGGCAAAGAGGGGCGGAGAAGGGCAAAGAGGGTCGGAGAAGGGCAAAGACGGGCGGACAAGTGCATAGAGGGGCGGACAGGGGCTGAGAATACGGGACAAGGGCAAAGAGGGGCGGACAAGGGCAAAGAGGGGCGGACAAGGGCAAAGAGGGGCGGACAAGGGCAAAGAGGGGCGGACAGGGGCAGAGAATACGGGACAAGGGCAAAGAGGGGCGGACAAGTGCAAAGAGGGGCGGACAAGGGCAAAGAGGGGCGGACAAGGGCAAAGAGGGGCGGACAACGGCAAAGAGGGCCGGACAGGGGCTGAGAATACGGGACAAGGGCAAAGAGGGGCGGACAAGGGCAAAGAGGGGCGGACAAGGGCAAAGAGGGGCGGACAAGGGCAAAGAGGGGCGGACAAGGGCAAAGAGGGGCGGACAAGGGCAAAGAGGGGCGGACAAGGGCAAAGAGGGGCGGACAAGGGGAAAGAGTGGCGGACAAGGGGAAAGAGGGGCGGACAAGGGCAAAGAGGGGCGGACAAGGGCAAAGAGGGGCGGACAAGAGCTTAGAATACGGGACAAGGGCAAAGAGGGTCAGACAAGGGCATAGATGGGCGGACAAGGGCAAAGAGTGGCGAACAAGGGCTGACAATATGGGACAAGAGCAAAGAAGGGCGGACAAGGGCAAAGCGGAGCGGCAAGGGCAAAGCGGGGCGGACAAGGGCAAAGCGGGACGGACAAGGGCAAAGCGGGGCAGACAAGGGCAAAGAGGGGCGGACAAGGGCAAAGAGGGGCGGACAAGGGCAAAGCGGGGCGGACAAGGGCAAAGAGGGGCGGACAAGGGCAAAGCGGGGCGGACAATGGCAAAGAGGGGCGGACAAGTGCAAAGAGGGGCGGACAAGGGCAAAGAGGGGCATAAAAGGGGAAAGAGGGGCGGACAAGGGCAAAGAGGGGCGGACAAGGGCTGAGAATAGGGGACAAGGGCAAAGAGGGGCGGGCAAGTGCTGAGAATACCGGACAAGGGCTAAGAGGAGCGGACAAGGTCAAAGAGGGGCGGAAAAGTGCTGATAATACGGGACAAGGGCAAAGAGGGGCAGACAAGGGAAAAGAGGGGTGGACAAGGGCAAAGAGGGCCGGACAAGGGCAAAGAGGGCCGGACAAGGGCAAAGAGGGCCGGACAAGGGCAAAGAGGGCCGGACAAGGGCAAAGAGGGCCGGAGATGGGCAAAGAGGGCCGGACAAGGGCTGAGAATACGGGACAAGGGCTTGACAATACGGGACAAGGGCAAAGAGGGGCGGACAAAGGCTGAGAATAAGGGACAAAGGCAAAGAGGGGCAGACAAGGGCAAAGAGGGTCGGACAAGGGCAAAGAGGGGCGGACAAGGGCACAGAGGGGCGGACAAGGGCACAGAGGGGCGAACAACGGCAATGAGGGGCGGACAAGGGCAAAGAGGGGCGGAAAAGGCCTGAAAATTAGGGACAAGTGCAAAGAGGGGTGGACAAGGGCAAAGAGGGGCGGACAAGGGCAAAGAGGGGCGGACAAGGGCAAAGAGGGGCGGACAAGGGCAAAGAGGGGCGGACAAGGGCTGAGAATACGGGACAAGGGCAAAGAGGGGCGGACAAGTGCTGAGAATACGGGACAAGGGCAAAGAGGGGCGGACATGGGCAAAGAGGGGCGGACAAGTGCAAAGAGGGGCGGACAAGTGCAAAGAGGGGCGGAGAAGGGCTGAGAGTAAGGTACAAGGGCAAAGAGGGGCAGACAAGGTAAAAGAGGGGTGGACAAGGGCAAAGAGGGGCGGAGAAGGGCTGAGAGTAAGGTACAAGGGCAAAGAGGGGCAGACAAGGTAAAAGAGGGGTGGACAAGGGCAAAGAGGGGTGGACAAGGGCACAGAGGGGCGGACAAGGGCACAGAGGGGCGGACAAGGGCACAGAGGGGCGGACAAGGGCACAGAGGGGCGGACAAGGGCTGAAAATTAGGGACAAGGGCAAAGAGGGGCGGACAAGGGCTGAAAATTAGGGACAAGGGCAAAGAGGGGCGGACAAGGGCAAAGAGGGGCGGGCAAGGGCTAAGAGGGGCGGGCAAGGGCAAAGAGGGGCGGACAAGTGCTGAGAATATGGGACAAGGGCAAAGAGGGACGGACATGTGCAAAGAGGGGCAGACAAGGGCAAAGAGGGGCGGACAAGGGCAAAGAGATGAGGACAAGTGCAAAGAGGGGCGGACAAGGGCAAAGAGGGGCGGACAAGGGCTGAGAATACGGGACAAGGACAAAGAGGGGCGGAGAAGGGCTGAGAATACGGGAAAAGGGCAAAGAGGGGCGGACATGGGTTGAGAATATGGGACAAGGGCTGAGAATACGGGACAAGGACTGAGAATACGGGACAAGGGCAAAGAGGGGCGGACAAGGGCAAAGAGGGGCGGACAAGGGCAAAGAGGGGCGGACAAGGGCAAAGAGGGGCGGACAAGGGCAAAGAGGGGCGGACAAGGGCAAAGAGGTGCGGACAAGGGCAAAGAGGGGCGGACAAGTGCAAAGAGGGGCGGACAAGGGCAAAGAAGGGTGGACAAGGGCAAAGAAGGGTGGACAAGGGCAAAGAGGGGCTGAGAAGGGCTGAGAATACGGGACAAGGGAAAAGAGGGGCGGACAAGAGCAAAGAGGGGCGGACAAGGGCAAAGAGGGGCAGACAGGGCAAAGAGGGGCAGACAAGGGCAAAGAGGGGCGGACAAGGGCAAAGAGGGGCGGACAAGGGCAAAGAGGGGCGGACAAGGGCAAAGAGGGGCGGACAAGGGCAAAGAGGGGCGGACAAGAGCAAAGAGGGGCGGACAAGGGCAAAGTGGGTCAGACAGGTCAAAGAGGGGCGGACAAGGGCAAAGAGGGGCGGACAAGGGCAAAGAGGGGCAGACAAGGGCAAAGAGGGGCGGACAAGGGCAAAGAGGGGCGGACAAGGGCAAAGAGGGGCGGACAAGGAAAAAGAGGGGCGGACAAGGGCTGAGAACACGGGACAAGGACAAAGAGGGGCGGACAAGTGCTGAGAATACGGGACAAGGGCAAAGAGTGGCGGACAAGGGCTAAGAATACGGGACAAGTGCTGAGAATACGGGAGAAGGGCAAAGAGGGGCGGACAAGGGCAAAGAGGGCCGGACAAGGGCAAAGAGGGGCGGACAAGGGCAAAGAGGGGCGGACAAGGGCAAAGAGGGGCGGACAAGGGCAAAGAGGGGCGGACAAGGGCAAAGAGGGGCGGACAAGGGCTGAGAATACGGGACAAGAGCAAAGAGGGGCGGACATGGGCAAAGAGGGGCGGACAAGGGCAAAGAGGGGTGGACAAGGGCAAAGAGGGGCGGACAAGGGCTGAGAATACGGGACAAGGGCAAAGAGGGGCGGACATGGGCAAAGAGGGGCAGACAAGGGCAAAGAGGGGCGGACATGGGCAAAGAGGGGCAGACAAGGGCAAAGAGGGGCAGACAAGGGCAAAGAGGGGCAGACAAGGGCAAAGAGGGGCAGACAAGTGCAAAGAGGGGAGGACAAGGGCAAAGAGGGGCGGACAAGGGCAAAGAGGGAGGGACAATGGCAAAGAGGGGCAGACAAGAGCATAGAAGGGCGGAGAAGGGCAAAGACGGTCGGAGAGGGGCAAGGACTTGTGGAGAGGGGCAAAGATGGGCGGAGAGGGGCAAAGAGGGCCGGAGAGGTGAAAAGAGGGGCGGAGAAGTGCGGAGAATACCGGAGAAGGGCAAGAACGGGCGGAGAAGTGCGGTGACTACCTGAGAAGGGCAAAGAAGGGCGGAAAAGTGCAAAGAGGGGCGCACAAGGGCAAAGACGGGCGGACAACGGCAAAGACCGGCGGACAAGGGCAAAGATGGGCGGACAAGTGCAAAGATGGGCGGACAAGGGCAAAGATGGGCGGACAAGGGCAAAGATGGGCGGACAATTGCGGAGAATAGGGGACAAGGGCAAAGAGGGGCGGACAAGGGCAAAGAGGGGCGGACAATTGCGGAGAATAGGGGACAAGGGCAAAGAGGGGCGGAAAAGGGCAAAGAGGGGCGGACAAGTGCAAAGAGAAAACGGACAGTTCAAAGAGGAGCGGACAACGGCAAAGAGGGGTGGACAAGGGCAAAGAGGGGCGGACAAATGCGGATAATAAGGGACAAAGGCAAAGAGGGGCGGACAAGGGTAAAGAGGGGCGGACAAGTGCAAAGAGGGATGGACAAGGGAAAAGAGGTGCGGACAAGTGCAAAAAGGGGCGGTCAAGGGCGGAGAACACGGGACAAGGTCAAAGAGAGTGGACAATGGTAAAGAGGGGCGGACAAGGGCAAAGAGGGGCGGAGAAGAGCGGAGAATACCGTACAAGGGCAAAGAGGGGCAGACAATGGCAAAGAGGGGCGGACAAGTTCAAATAGGGGCGGAGAAGTGTGGAGAATACGGGACAAGTGAAAAGAGGGGCAGACAAGGGAAAGAGGGGCGGACAATGGAAAAGAGGGGCGGACAAGGGCAGGAACGGGTGGACAAGGGCAAGAATAGGCGGACAAGGTCAGCAACGGGCAGACACGGGCAGGAACGGGCGGAGAAGGGCAAGGACGAAGGGACAGGGGCAAGGACGAGCGGACAAGGGCAAGGACGGGCGGACAAGGGCAAGGACGGGCGGACAAGGGCAAGGACGGGCGGAGAAGTGCGGAGAATACCGGACAATGCCAAAGAGGGGCGGACAAGGGCAAACAGGGTCGGAGAAGTGCGGAAAGTAACGGTTAAGGGCAAAGAGGGGCAGACAAGGGCAAAGAGGGGCGGACAAGGACAAAGAGGGGTGGACAACGGCAAAGAGGGGCGGACAAGCGCATAGAGGGGCGGACAAGCGCATAGAGGGGCAGAGAATTGCGGAGAATACCGGACAAGAGCAATGAGGGGCAGACAATGGCAAAGAGGGGCGGACAAGTTCAAATAGGGGCGGAGAAGTGCGGAGAATATGGGACAATGGGAAAAGAGGGGCGGACAGGGGCAGGAACGGGTGGACAAGGGCAAGAATAGGCGGACAAGGTCAGCAACGGGCGGACACGGGCAGGAACAGGCGGACAAGGGCAAGGACGAGGGAACAGGGGCAAGGACGAGCGGACAAGGGCAAGGACGGGCGGAGAAGTGCGGAGAATACCGGACAATGGCAAAGAGGGGCGGACAAGGGCAAACAGGGTCGGAGAAGTGCGGAAACTACCGGTTAAGGGCAAAGAGGGGCAGACAAGGGCAAAGAGGGGCGGACAAGGGCAAAGAGGGGCGGACAAGGGCAAAGAGGGGCGGACAAGGGCAAAGAGGGGCGGACAATGGCAAAGAGGGGTGGACAAGGGCAAAGAGGGGCAGACAATGGCAAAGAGGGGCGGACAAGGGCAAAGAGGGGCGGACAAGGGCAAAGACGGGTGGACAAGGGTAAAGAGGGGCCGAGAGGGGCGGAGAATTGCGGAGAATATGGGACAAGGGCAAAGCGGGCGGAGAAGGGCAAAGAGGGGCGGACAAGGGCAAAGAGGGGCGGACAAGTGCAAAAGGGGCGGACAAGGGCAAAGAGGGGCGGACAAGGGCAAGGAGGGGTGGAAAATTGAGGAGAATAAGGGACAAGGGCAAAGAGAGGCTTAGAATTTTGGAGAATATGGGACAAGGACAAAAAGGGGCAGAGCAGTGCGGAGAATACAGGACAAGGGGAAAGAGGGGCGGAAAAGGGAAAAGAGGGGCGGACAAGGGCAAAGAGGGGCGGACAAGGGCAAAGAGGGGCGGACAAGGGCAAAGAGGGGCGGACAAGGGCAAAGAGTGGCGGACAAGGGCAAAGAGGGGTGGACAAGGGCAAAGAGGGGCGGACAAGGGCAAAGAGGGGCGGACAAGGGCAAAGAGGGGCGGACAAGGGCAAAGAGGGGCGGACAAGGGCAAAGAGGGGCGGACAAGGGCAAAGAGGGGCGGACAAGGGCAAAGAGGGGCGGACAAGGGCAAAGAGGGGCGGACAAGGGCAAAGAGGGGCGGACAAGGGCAAAGAGGGGCGGACAAGGGCAAAGAGGGGCGGACAAGGGCAAAGAGGGGCGGACAATGGCAAAGAGGGGTGGACAAGGGCAAAGAGGGGCAGACAATGGCAAAGAGGGGCGGACAAGGGCAAAGAGGGGCGGACAAGGGCAAAGACGGGTGGACAAGGGTAAAGAGGGGCCGAGAGGGGCGGAGAATTGCGGAGAATATGGGACAAGGGCAAAGCGGGCGGAGAAGGGCAAAGAGGGGCGGACAAGGGCAAAGAGGGGCGGACAAGTGCAAAAGGGGCGGACAAGGGCAAAGAGGGGCGGACAAGGGCAAGGAGGGGTGGAAAATTGAGGAGAATAAGGGACAAGGGCAAAGAGAGGCTTAGAATTTTGGAGAATATGGGACAAGGACAAAAAGGGGCAGAGCAGTGCGGAGAATACAGGACAAGGGGAAAGAGGGGCGGAAAAGGGAAAAGAGGGGCGGACAAGGGCAAAGAGGGGCGGACAAGGGCAAAGAGGGGCGGACAAGGGCAAAGAGGGGCGGACAAGGGCAAAGAGTGGCGGACAAGGGCAAAGAGGGGTGGACAAGGGCAAAGAGGGGCGGACAAGGGCAAAGAGGGGCGGACAAGGGCAAAGAGGGGCGGACAAGGGCAAAGAGGGGCGGACAAGGGCAAAGAGGGGCGGACAAGGGCAAAGAGGGGCGGACAAGGGCAAAGAGGGGCGGACAAGGGCAAAGAGGGGCGGACAAGGGCAAAGAGGGGCGGACAAGGGCAAAGAGGGGCGGACAAGGGCAAAGAGGGGCGGACAAGGGCAAAGAGGGGCGGACAAGTGCAAAGAGGGGCGGACAAGTGCAAAGAGGGGCGGACAAGGGCAAAGAAGGGCGGACAAGGGCAAAGAAGGGTGGACAAGGGCAAAGAAGGGTGGACAAGGGCAAAGAGGGGCTGAGAAGGGCTGAGAATACGGGACAAGGGAAAAGAGGGGCGGACAAGAGAAAAGAGGGGCGGACAAGGGCAAAGAGGGGCAGACAGGGCAAAGAGGGGCAGACAAGGGCAAAGAGGGGCGGACAAGGGCAAAGAGGGGCGGACAAGGGCAAAGAGGGGCGGACAAGGGCAAAGAGGGGCGGACAAGGGCAAAGAGGGGCGGACAAGGGCAAAGAGGGGCGGACAAGGGCAAAGAGGGGCGGACAAGGGCAAAGAGGGGCGGACAAGGGCAAAGAGGGGCGGACAAGGGCAAAGAGGGGCGGACAAGGGCAAAGAGGGGCGGACAAGGGCAAAGAGGGGCGGACAAGTGCAAAGAGGGGCGGACAAGGGCAAAGAAGGGTGGACAAGGGCAAAGAAGGGTGGACAAGGGCAAAGAGGGGCTGAGAAGGGCTGAGAATACGGGAAAAGGGAAAAGAGGGGCGGACAAGAGCAAAGAGGGGCGGACAAGGGCAAAGAGGGGCAGACAGGGCAAAGAGGGGCAGACAAGGGCAAAGAGGGGCGGACAAGGGCAAAGAGGGGCGGACAAGGGCAAAGAGGGGCGGACAAGGGCAAAGAGGGGCGGACAAGGGCAAAGAGGGGCGGACAAGGGCAAAGAGGGGCGGACAAGGGCAAAGAGGGGCGGACAAGAGCAAAGAGGGGCGGACAAGAGCAAAGAGGGGCGGACAAGGGCAAAGTGGGTCAGACAGGTCAAAGAGGGGCGGACAAGGGCAAAGAGGGGCGGACAAGGGCAAAGAGGGGCAGACAAGGGCAAAGAGGGGCGGACAAGGGCAAAGAGGGGCGGACAAGGGCAAAGAGGGCCGGACAAGGAAAAAGAGGGGCGGTCAAGGACTGAGAACACGGGACAAGGACAAAGAGGGGCGGACAAGTGCTGAGAATACGGGACAAGGGCAAAGAGTGGCGGACAAGGGCTAAGAATACGGGACAAGTGCTGAGAATACGGGAGAAGGGCAAAGAGGGGCGGACAAGGGCAAAGAGGGGCGGACAAGGGCAAAGAGGGGCGGACAAGGGCAAAGAGGGTTGGACAAGGGCAAAGAGGGGCGGACAAGGGCAAAGAGGGGCGGACAAGGGCTGAGAATACGGGACAAGAGCAAAGAGGGGCGGACATGGGCAAAGAGGGGCGGACAAGGGCAAAGAGGGGCGGACAAGGGCAAAGAGGGGCGGACAAGGGCTGAGAATACGGGACAAGGGCAAAGAGGGGCGGACATGGGCAAAGAGGGGCAGACAAGAGCAAAGAGGGACAGACAAGGGCAAAGAGGGGCAGACAAGTGCAAAGAGGGGAGGACAAGGGCAAAGAGGGGAGGACAAGGGCAAAGAGGGGAGGACAAGGGCAAAGAGGGGCGGACAAGGGCAAAGAGGGAGGGACAATGGCAAAGAGGGGCAGACAAGAGCAAAGAAGGGCGGAGAAGGGCAAAGACGGGTGGACAAGAGCAAAGACGGTCTGAGAGGGGCAAGGACTTGTGGAGAGGGGCAAAGATGGGCGGAGAGGGGCAAAGAGGGCCGGAGAGGGGAAAAGAGGGGCGGAGAAGTGCGGAGAATACCGGAGAAGGGCAAGAACGGGCGGAGAAGTGCGGTGACTACCTGAGAAGGGCAAAGAAGGGCGGAAAAGTGCAAAGAGGGGCGCACAAGGGCAAAGACGGGCGGACAACGGCAAAGACGGGTGGACAAGGGCAAAGACCGGCGGACAAGGGCAAAGATGGGCGGACAAGGGCAAAGATGGGCGGACAAGGGCAAAGATGGGCGGACAATTGCGGAGAATAGGGGACAAGGGCAAAGAGGGGCGGACAAGGGCAAAGAGGGGCGGACAATTGCGGAGAATAGGGGACAAGGGCAAAGAGGGGCGGAAAAGGGCAAAGAGGGGCGGACAAGTGCAAAGAGAAAACGGACAGTTCAAAGAGGAGCGGACAACGGCAAAGAGGGGTGGACAAGGGCAAAGAGGGGCGGACAAATGCGGATAATAAGGGACAAAGGCAAAGAGGGGCGGACAAGGGTAAAGAGGGGCGGACAAGTGCAAAGAGGGATGGACAAGGGAAAAGAGGTGCGGACAAGTGCAAAAAGGGGCGGTCAAGGGCGGAGAACACGGGACAAGGTCAAAGAGAGTGGACAATGGTAAAGAGGGGCGGACAAGGGCAAAGAGGGGCGGACAAGTTCAAATAGGGGCGGAGAAGTGTGGAGAATACGGGACAAGTGAAAAGAGGGGCAGACAAGGGAAAGAGGGGCGGACAATGGAAAAGAGGGGCGGACAAGGGCAGGAACGGGTGGACAAGGGCAAGAATAGGCGGACAAGGTCAGCAACGGGCAGACACGGGCAGGAACGGGCGGAGAAGGGCAAGGACGAAGGGACAGGGGCAAGGACGAGCGGACAAGGGCAAGGACGGGCGGACAAGGGCAAGGACGGGCGGACAAGGGCAAGGACGGGCGGAGAAGTGCGGAGAATACCGGACAATGCCAAAGAGGGGCGGACAAGGGCAAACAGGGTCGGAGAAGTGCGGAAAGTAACGGTTAAGGGCAAAGAGGGGCAGACAAGGGCAAAGAGGGGCGGACAAGGACAAAGAGGGGTGGACAACGGCAAAGAGGGGCGGACAAGCGCATAGAGGGGCGGACAAGGGAAAAGAGGGGCGGACAAGGCCAAAGAGGGGCGGACAAGGCCAAAGAGGGGCGGAGAATTGCGGAGAATACCGGACAAGAGCAAAGAGGGGCAGACAATGGCAAAGAGGGGCGGACAAGTTCAAATAGGGGCGGAGAAGTGCGGAGAATATGGGACAATGGGAAAAGAGGGGCGGACAGGGGCAGGAACGGGTGGACAAGGGCAAGAATAGGCGGACAAGGTCAGCAACGGGCGGACACGGGCAGGAACAGGCGGACAAGGGCAAGGACGAGGGAACAGGGGCAAGGACGAGCGGACAAGGGCAAGGACGGGTGGAGCAGTGCGGAGAATACCGGACAATAGCAAAGAGGGGCGGACAAGGGCAAACAGGGTCGGAGAAGTGCGGAAACTACCGGTTAAGGGCAAAGAGGGGCAGACAAGGGCAAAGAGGGGCGGACAAGGGCAAAGAGGGGCGGACAAGGGCAAAGAGGGGCGGACAAGGGCAAAGAGGGGCGGACAAGGGCAAAGAGGGGCGGACAAGGGCAAAGAGGGGTGGACAAGGGCAAAGAGGGGCAGACAATGGCAAAGAGGGGCGGACAAGGGCAAAGAGGGGCGGACAAGGGCAAAGACGGGTGGAAAAGGGCAAAGAGGGGCCGAGAGGGGCGGAGAATTGCGGAGAATATGGGACAAGGGCAAAGCGGGCGGAGAAGGGCAAAGAGGGGCGGACAAGGGCAAAGAGGGGCGGACAAGTGCAAAAGGGGCGGACAAGGGCAAAGAGGGGCGGACAAGGGCAAAGAGGGGCGGACAAGGGCAAAGAGAGTTGGACAAGGTCAAAGAGGGGTGGACAAGGGCATAGAGAGGCGGAGAAGTGCGGAGAATACGGGACAAGGGCAAAGAGGGGCAGACAAGGGCAAAAACGGGAGGACAAGCGCAAAGACGGGCGGACAAGGGCGAAGACGGACGGACAAGGGCAAAAGACGGAGAGACAAGGGCAAAAGACGGACGGACAAGTGCAGAGAATACCGGAGAAGGGCAAAGAGGGGCGGACAAGGGAAAAGAGGTGCAGACAACGGCAAGGAAGGGCGCAGAAGTTTGGAGAATACCGGACAAGGGCAAACAGGGGCGGACAAATGCAAAGAGTGGCGGACAAGGGCAAAGATGGGCGGATAACGACTAAGAGGGGCAGACAAGGGTAAAGAGGGTCGGACAAGGGCAAAGACGGGCGGACAAGGGCAAAAAGGGACGGAGAAGTTCGGACAACACCGGAGACGGGCAAAGACAGGCAGACAAGTGTGGAGAATACCGGAGACGGGCAAAGACGGGCAGACAATTGCGGATAATACAGGACAAGGACAAAGAGGTGCGGACAAGGGCAAAGATAGGCGGAAAAGGGCAAAGAAGGGCGGACAAGGGCAAAGAGGGTCGGACAAGGGCAAAGAGGGGCGGACAAGGGCAAAGAGGGGCGGACAAGGGCAAAGAGGGGCGGACAAGGGCAAAGAGGGACTGACAAGGGCAAAGAAGGGCGGACAAGGGAAAAGAGGTTGGACATGGGCAAAGAGGGGTGGAAAAGGTCCAAGAGGGGCAGAAAAGGGCAAAGGGGTGTGGACAAGGGCAAAGAGTGTCGGACAAGGGCAAAGAGGAGCGGACATGGGCAAAGAGGTGCGGAGAAGTGCGGAGAATACGGGACAAGGGCAAAGAGGGGTGGACAAGGCCAAAGAGGGACGGACAAAGGCCAAGAGGGGCGGACAAGGGCCAAGAGGGGCGGACAAGGGCCAAGAGGGGCGGACAAGGGCCAAGAGGTGTGGACTAGGGCAAAGAGGTTCGGACAAGGGTATTGAGGGGCGGACAAGTGCGGAGAATACCGTACAATGACAAAGAGGGATCGACAAAGGCAAAGAGGGGTGAACAAGGGCAAAGAGGGCGGACAAGGGCAAAGAGGGGCAGACAAGGGCAAAGAGGGGCGGACAAGGGCAAAGAGGGGAGGACAAGGGCCAAGAGGGGAGGACAAGGGCCAAGAGGGGAGGACAAGGGCCAAGAGGGGAGGACAAGGGCCAAGAGGGGAGGACAAGGGCCAAGAGGGTCGGACAAGAGCAAAGAGGGTTAGAAAAGGGCAAAGAGGCGTGGACAAGTGCAAAGAGGGGCGGACAAGGGCAAAGAGGGCCGGACAAGTGCTAAGACGGGCGGACAAGTGCAAAAACGGGCAGACAAGTGCGTAGAACACCAGACAAGTGCAAAGACGGGCGGACAAATGCAAAGACGGGCGGACAAGGCCGAAGAGGGGCGGAGAAGGGCAAAGACGGGCGGACAAGTGCAAAGACGGGCGGACAAGTGCGGAGAATACGGGACAAGGGCAAAGAGGGGCGGACAAGTGCAAAGAGGGGTGGACAAAGGGCAAAGAAGGGCGGAGAAGTGCGGAGAATACCGGAGACAGGATAAGAGGGGCAGACAAGTGCGGAGAATACCGGAGACGGGAAAAGACGGCCAGAAAATTGCGGAGAATACGGGACCAGGGCAAAGAGGGGCAGACAATGGCAAATGTAGGCGGACAAGAGCAAAGAAGGGCGGACAAGGGCAAAGAGGGGCGGACAAGGGCAAAGATGGGCGGAAAAGTGCGGAGAATACGGGATAAGCGCAAAGAGGTGCATAGAATTCCAAAGACGGGCGGATAAGGGCAAAGAGGGGCGGACAAGTGCAGAAAATACCGGACAATGGCAAAGAGGTGCCGAAAAGGGCAAAGAGGGGCGGACAAGAGAAGAGAGGGGCGGACAAGGGCAAAGAGGTGAGGAAAAGGGCAAAGAGGGGCGGACAATGGCAAAGAGGGGCGGACAAGGGCAAAAAAGGGCGGACAATGGCCAAAAGGGGCGGACAAGAGCAAAGAGGGGTGAACAAGTGCAAAGAGGGGCTGACAAGGGCAAAGAGGAGCTTACAGGAGCAGAGAGGGGTAGACAAATGCGGAGAATACGGGACAAGGTCAAAGAGGGTCGAACAAGGGCAAAGAGGGGCGGACATGGGCAAAAAGGGTGGACAAGGGCAAAGAGGGGCGGACCAGGGCAAAGAGGGGCGGAAAAGTGTAAAGACGGGCGGAGAATTACGGAGGATACGAGACAAGGGCAAAGAGGGGCGGACAAGGGCGAAGAGGGGCGGGAAAGTGCAAAGAGGGGCGGGAAAGGGCATAGAGGGGCAGACAAGGGCAAAGAGGGGAGGACAAGGGCAAAGAGGGGAGGACAAGGGCAAAGAGGGGCGGACAAGGACAAACAGGAGCGGAAAAGCGCAAACAGGGGCAGACAAGGACAAAGAGGTGCGGACAAGGGAAAAGAGGGGCGGACAAGGGCAAAGAGGGTCGGACAATGCAAAGAGGGGCGGACAAGTGCAGAGAATATGGGACAAAGGGAAACAGGGGCGAACAAGTGCGGAGAAAACGGGACAAGGGCAAAGAGGGGCGGAATAGTGCGGAGAATACGGGAAAAGGGAAAAGAGCGGCGGACAAGTGCGGAGAATACCGGACAAGGGCAAAAGGGGCGGACAAGTGCGGAGAATACGGGACAAGGTTAAAGAGGGGCGGACAAGTGCGGAGAATACGGGACAAGGGCAAAGAGGGGCGGACAGCGCAAAGAGGTTCAGGCAAGGGCAAAGAGTGTCTGACAAGAGCAAAGAGGGGTCGACAAGGGCAAAGAGGGGCGAACAAGTGCAAGGAGGGTCGGAATATGGCAAAGAGGGGCGGAAAAGTGCAGATAATACGGGACAATTCAAAGAGGGGCGGACAAGTGCGGAGAATATGGGACAAGGACAAAGAGTGGCGGACAAGTGCGGAGAATATGGGACAAGGGCAAAGAGGGGCAGACAAGGGCAAAGAGTGGCGGACAAGTGCATTGAGGGTCGGACAAGGGCAAACAGGCTCGGCCAAGGGCAAAGAGGGGCGGAAAAGGGCAAAGAGGGTCTGACAAGGGCAAAGAGTTTCGGACAAGTGCAAAGAGGGGTGGACAGGGGCAAAGAGGGGCGGACAAGTGCTGAGAATATGGGACAAGTTCAAAGAGGGGCGGAGAAAGGCAAAGAAGGGCAGACAGGGTAAAGAGGGGCGGACAAGGCCAAAGAGGAGCGGACAGGGGCAAAGAGGGGCGGAGAAGGGCAAAGAGGGGCGGACATTGGCAAAGGGGGGCGGACAAGGGCTGAGAATACGATACAAGCGTAAAGAGGGGTGTAGAAGGGCAAAGTAGGGCGGACAAGTGTGGAGATTAAGGGACAAGGGCAAAGATGGACGGACAAGTGCGGAGAATACGGGACAAGGGCAAAGATGGACGGACAAGTGCGGAGAATACGGGACAAAGGCAAAGAGGGGCGGACAAGTGCGGAGAATACAAGACAAGGGCAAAGAGCGGAAGACAAGTGCGGAGAATACAAGACAAGGGCAAAGAGCGGAAGACAAGGGCGGAGAATACGGGACATGGGCAAAGAGGGGCGGAGAAGGGCAAAGAGGGGCGGACAAGGGCAAAGAGGAGCGGACAAGGGCAAAGAGGAGCGGACAAGGGCAAAGAGGGTCGGACAAGTGCTGAGAATATGGGACAAGGGCAAAGATGGACGGACAAGTGCGGAGAATACAAGACAAGGGCAAAGAGCGGAAGACAAGTGCGGAGAATACAAGACAAGGGCAAAGAGCGGAAGACAAGTGCGGAGAATACAAGACAAGGGCAAAGAGCGGAAGACAAGGGCGGAGAATACGGGACATGGGCAAAGAGGGGCGGAGAAGGGCAAAGAGGGGCGGACAAGGGCAAAGAGGAGCGGACAAGGGCAAAGAGGAGCGGACAAGGGCAAAGAGGGTCGGAAAATGGCAAAGAGGTGCGGAGAAGGGCAAACAGGGGCGGACAAGTGCTGAGAATATGGGACAAGAGCAAAGAGGGTCGGACAAGGCCAAAGAGGGGCGGAGAAGTGCAGAGAATACGGGACAAGGGCAAAGAGGGGCGGAGAAGAGCGGAGAATACAGTCAAAGGGCAAAGAGGGGCGGACAAGGGCAAAGAGGGTCGCACAAGAGCAAAGAGGGGCGCACAAGAGCAAAGAGGGGCGCACAAGAGCAAAGAGGGGCGCACAAGAGCAAAGAGGGGCGCACAAGAACAGAGAACACGGTACAAGGGCAAAGAGGGTCGGACAAGTGAAAAGAGGGTCAGAGAATTGCGGAGAATACGGAAAAAGGGCAAAGAGGGGCGGACAAGTGCGGATAATATGGGACAAAGGCAAACAGGGGCGGACAAGTGCGGAGAAGACGGGACAAGGGCAAAGAGGGGCGGACAAGTGCGGAGAATAAGGGACAAGTGCAAAGAATACGGGACAAGGGCAAAGAGGGGCGGACAAGTGCGGAGAATACTGGACAAGTGCAAAGAGGGGCGGACAAGTGCTGAGAATAAGGGACAAGGGCAAAGAGGGTCGGACCAGTGCGGAGAATACGGTACAAGGGCAAAGAGGGGCGGACAGGGCAAAGAGGGGCGGACAACAGCGGAGAATACGGGACAAGGGCAAAGAGGGGCGGACAAGTGCTGAGAATATGGGACAAGGGCAAAGAGGTGCAGAGAAAGGCAAAGAGGGGCAGACAAGGAAAATATAGGCGGACAGGGGAAAAGAGGGGCGGACAAGGGCAACGAGGGCCTAACAAGGGCAAAGAGCGCCGGACAAGGGCGGAGAATATGGGACAAGTCCAAAGAGGGGCAGACAAGAGCGGAGAATATGGTACAAGGGCAAAGAGGGGCGGACAAGGGCAAAGAGGGGCGGACAAGTGTAAAGAGGGGCGGACAAGGGCAAAGAGGGGCGGACAAATGCTGAGAATATGATACAAGGGCAAAGAGGGGTGGACAAGGGCAGAGAATACGGTACAAGGGCAAAGAGGGACGGACAAGTGCGGAGAATACGGTACATGGGCAAAGAGGGGCGGACAAGGGCAAAGAGGGGCGGACAAGGGCAAAAAGCGTCGGACAAGGGCAAAAAGCGTCGGACAAGGGCAAAGAGCGTCGGACAAGGGCAAAGAGCGTCGGACAAGGGCTGAGAATACGATACAAGTGCAAAGAGGGGTGGACAAGGGCAAAGAGGGGCGGACAAGGGCAAAGAGGGGCGGACAAGGGCAAAGAGGGGCGGACAAGGGCGGAGATTATGGGACAAGGGCAAAAAGGGGCGGACAAGGGCGGAGAATACGGGACAAGGGCAAAGACTGGCGGACAAGGGTGGAGAATACGGAAAAAGGGCAAAGAGGTGCGGAAAAGAGCAAAGAGGTGTGGACAAGGGCAAAGAGGGTCTGAGAAGGGCAAAGAGGGTCTGACAAGGGCAAAGAGAGTCTTACAAGGGCAAAGAGGGGCGCACAAGTTCAAAGAGGGGCGGACAAAGGCAAAGAGGGGCGGACAATGGCAAAGAGGGGCGAACAAGTGCGGAGAATACGGGACAAGGGCAAAGAGAGGCAGACAAGTGCGGAGAAAACGGGACAAGGAAAAAGAGGGGCGGACAAGTGCGGAGAAAACGGGACAAGGGCAAAGAGGGGCGGACAAGTGCGGAGAATACGGTACATGGGAAAAAACGGGCGGACAAGTGCGGAGAATACGGTACATGGGAAAAGAGGGGCGGACAAGGGCAAAGAGCGTTGGACAAGGGCTGAGAATACAATGCAAGGGAAAGAGGGGCGGACAAGGGTAAAGAGGGGCAGACCTTGGCAGAGATAAAGGGACAAGGGCAAAGAGGGCCGGACAAGTGCAGAGAATATGGGACAACGGCAAAATGGGGCGTACAAGGGCAAAGAGAGGCGGACAAGTGCGGAGAATACGGGACAAGTGCAAAGAGGGGCGGACAAGTTCGGAGAATACGGGAAAAGGACAAAGAGTGGCGGACAAGGGCAAAGAGTGGCGGACAAGGGCAAAGAGGGGCGGACAAGGGCAAAGAGGGGCGGACAAGGGCAAACAGGCTCGGACAAGGGCAAAGAGGGTCGGACAACTGCAAAGAGGGTCTGACAAGGGCAAAGAGGGTCGGACAAGTGCAAACAGGGGCGGACAAGTGCAATGAGGGTCGGACAAGTGTAAACAGGCTCGGACAAGGGCAAAGAGGGACGGACAAGGGCAAAGAGGGTCTGACAAGGGCAAAGAGTGTCAGAATAACAGAACAGAATAACAGAATAACCAGGTTGGAAGAGACCCACCGGATCACCGAGTCCAACCGTTCCTACCAAACACTAAACCATATCCCTCAGCACCTCGTCCACCCGTGCCTTAAACACCTCCAGGGAAGGTGACTCAACCACCTCCCTGGGCAGCCTGTTCCAGTGCCCAATGACCCTTTCTGTAAAGAATTTTTTCCTAACATCTAGCCTAAACCTCCCCTGTCGGAGCTTGAGGCCATTCCCTCTTGTCCTGTCCCCTGTCACTTGGGAGAAGAGGCCAGCACCCTCCTCTCTACAACGTCCTTTCAGGTAGTTGTAGAGAGCAATGAGGTCACCCCTCAGCCTCCTCTTCTCCAGGCTAAACAACCCCAGCTCTCTCAGCCGCTCCTCATAAGGCCTGTTCTCCAGCCCTTTCACCAGCTTTGTTGCTCTTCTCTGTACTCTCTCCAGAGCCTCAACATCCTTCTTGTGGTGAGGGGCCCAGAACTGAACACAGTATTCGAGGAGCGGTCTCACCAGTGCCGAGTACAGAGGGAGGATAACCTCCCTGGACCTGCTGGTCACGCCGTTTCTGATCCAAGCCAAGATGCCATTGGCCTTCTTGGCCACCTGGGCACACTGCTGGCTCATATTCAGTTGGCTGTCAACCAACACCCCCAGGTCCCTCTCCTCCAGGCAGCTTTCTAGACAGACTTCTCCCAGTCTGTAGCACTGCATAGGGTTGTTGTGCCCCAAGTGCAGGACCCGGCATTTGGCCTTGTTAAACCTCATGCCATTGGACTCTGCCCAGCGGTCCAGCCTGTTCAGATCCCTTTGCAGAGCCTCCCGACCCTCCAGCAGATCGACACTTCCACCCAGCTTAGTGTCATCCGCAAACTTGCTAAGGGTGCATTCGATGCCTTCATCCAGGTCATTGATGAAGACATCGAACAGGGCTGGACCCAGCACTGAGCCCTGGGGAACCCCACTTGTCACTGGCCTCCAGCTGGATTTCACACCATTTACCACCACTCTCTGGGCCCGGCCATCCAACCAGTTTTCCACCCAGGAGAGTGTGCGCCTGTCCAGCCCAGAGGCTGACAGTTTCTCAAGCAGAACGCTGTGAGAAACTGTGTCAAAGGCTTTGCTGAAGTCCAGGAAGACCACATCCACAGCCTTTCCCTCATCCAGTAGCCGGGTCACTTTGTCATAGAAGGCGATCAGGTTAGTCTGGCAAGACCTGCCTTTTGTGAACCCATGTTGACTGGGCCTGATCACCCGGTTCTCTTGCATGTGCTTCATGATAGCACTCAAGATCACCTGTTCCATGACTTTCCCTGGCACTGAGGTCAGACTGACAGGCCTGTAGTTTCCTGGGTCCTCCCTGCGGCCCTTTTTGTAGATGGGCACAACATCAGCCAGCCTCCAGTCCAGTGGGACTTCCCCAGTCTTCCAGGACTGTTGGAAGATGATGGAAAGGGGTTTGGCCAGCACATCCGCCAGCTCCTTCAGTACCCTAGGGTGAATCCCGTCCGGCCCCATAGACTTGTGACTGTCCAGTCGGGCTAGCAAGGCTCTGACCACCTCCTCTTGGATCATGGGAGCCTCATTTTGCTCCTCTAGCTCCTGGGTTTGTACACAGGCGGAACGACCCTCCTTACGACTAAAGACTGAGGCAAAGAAGGCATTAAGTACCTCAGCCTTTTCCTCATCCCCTGTTACTGTTGTCCCTTCTGTGTCCAATAGGGACTGTATGGTCTCCCTAGTCCGCCTTTTATAGTCCGGGACAACGGCAAAGAAGGGCGCACAAGGGCAAAGAGGGGCGGACAAAGGCAAAGAGGGCTGGACAAGGGCAAAGAGGGGCGGAGAAGTGCGGAGAATACGGGACAAGGGCAAAGAGGGGCGGACAAGTGCGAAGAATACGGGACAAGGGCAAAGAGGGTGTGACAAGGGCAATGGGGGGTGGACACATGCAAAGAGGGGCGGAAAAGGGCAAAGAGGGTTGGAAAAGGGCGAAGAATACTCTTCAAAGGCAAAGAGGGGCAGACAAGTGCAAAGAGGGTCTGACAAGATCAAAGAGGGACCTACAAGGGCGAAGAGGAGCGGACAAGGGCTGAGAATACGACACAAGGGCAAAGAGGGCTGGCCAAGGGCAAAGAGGGTCGGACAAGGGCAAAGAGTTGCGGACAAGGGCAAAGGGGACGGACAGTATTGGAGAATGCGGGGCAAGGGCAAAGAGGGGCGGAAAAGTGCGGAGAATACGGGAAAAGGGCAAAGAGAGGCGGAAAATTGCGGAGAATACGGGAAAAGGGTAAAGAGGGGCGGACAAGTGCGGAGAATACGGGACAAGGGTAAAGAGGGGCGGACAAGTGCGGAGAATACGGGACAAGGGCAAAGAGGGGCAGACAAGGGCAAAAAGGGGCGGACAAGGGCAAAGAGGGGCGGACAAGGGTAAAGAGGGGCGGACAAGGGCAAAGAGGGTCGGACAAAAGCTGAGAATATGATACAAGGGCAAAGAGGGTCGGACAAGGGCAGAGAATACGGTACAAGATCAAAGAGGGTCGGAAAAGAGCAAAGAGGGGCGGACAAGGGCAAAGAGGGGCGGACAAGGGTGGAGATTACGGGACAAGGGCAAAGAGGGGCGGACAAGGGCGGAGAATAAGGGACAAGGGCAAAGAGGGGCGGACAAGGGCAAAGAGGGGCGGACAAGGGCAAAGAGGGGCGGACAAGGGCAAAGAGGGGCGGACAAGGGCAAAGAGGGGCGGACAAGGGCAAAGAGGGGCGGACAAGGGCAAAGAGGGGCGGACAAGGGCAAAGAGGGGCGGACAAGGGCAAAGAGGTGCGGAGAAGGGCAAACAGGGGCGGAGAAGTGCTGAGAATACGGGACAAGAGCAAAGAGGGTCAGACAAGGCCAAAGAGGGGCGGAGAAGTGCGGAGAATACGGGACAAGGGCAAAGAGGGTCGCACAAGAGCAAAGAGGGGAGCACAAGATAAAAGAGGGGTGGTCAAGGGCAAAGAGGTGCGGACAAGAACGGAGAACATGGTACAAGGGCAAAGAGGGTCGGACAAGTGAAAAGAAGGTCGGAGAATTGCGGAGAATACGGGACAATTGCAAAGAGGGTCCGAAAGTGCGGAGAATACGGAAAAAGGGCAAAGAGGGGCGGACAAGAACAAAGAGGGGCGGACAAGGGCTAAGAGGGGCGGACAAGGACAAACAGGAGCGGAAAAGCGCAAAGAGGGGCAGACAAGGACAAAGAGGTGCGGACAAGGGAAAAGAGGGGCAGACAAGGGCAAAGAGGGTCGGACAATGCAAAGAGGGGCGGACAAGTGTGGAGAATATGGGACAAAGGCAAACAGGGGCGGACAAGTGCGGAGAAAACGGGACAAGGGCAAAGAGGGGCGGACAAGTGCGGAGAATAAGGGACAAGCGCAAAGAATACGGGACAAGGACAAAGAGGTGCGGACAAGTGCGGAGTATAAGGGACAAGGGCAAAGAATAAGGGACAAGGACAAAGAGGTGCGGACAAGTGCGGAGTATAAGGGACAAAGGCAAAGAACACGGGACAAGGGCAAAGAGGGTCGGACTTGTGCGAAGAATACGGGACAAGGGCAAAGAGGGGCGGACAAGGTCAAAGAGGGGCGGACAAGGGCAAAGAGGGGTGGACAAGTGCGGAGAATACTGGACAAGTGCAAAGAGGGGCGGACAAGTGCGGAGAATATGGGACAAGGGCAATGAGGGTCGGACAACTGCGGAGAATACGGGACAAGCGCAGAGAGGGGCGGACAAGGGCTAAGAGTGTCGGACAAGTGCAAAGAGGTGCAGAAAAGGGGAAAGTGGGGCGGAAAAGGGCAAAGAGGGTCGCACAAGGGCAAAGAGGGGCGGATAAGTGCGGATAATATGGGACAAGTGCAAAGAGCGGCGGATAAGTTCTGAGAATACGGGACAAGGGCAAAGAGGGGCGGACAAGGGCAAAGAGGGGCGGACAAGGGCAAAGAGGGGCGGACAAGGGCAAAGAGGGGCGGACAAGGGCAAAGAGGGGCGGACAAGGGCAAAGAGGGGCGGACAAGGGCAAAGAGGGGCGGACAAGGGCAAAGAGGGGCGGACAAGTGCAGACAATACGGGACAAGGGCAAGGAGGGGCAGGCAAGTGTTGAGAATACGGGACAAATTCAAAGAAGGGGCGGAAACGGGCGGAGAATACGGGACAATTGCAAAGAGGGGCTGTCAAGGGCGGAGAATACTTGACAAGGGCAAAGAGGGCGGACAAGGCGGAGAATACGGGACAAGTCCAAAGAGTGGCGGAGAAGTGTGGAGAATTCGGAACAAGGGCAAAGAGGGGCGCACAAGTATAAAGAGGGGCGGACAAGGACAAAGAGTGGCGGACAAGTGCCGAGAATATGGGACAAGGGCCAAGAGGGGCGGACAAGGCCCAAGAGGGTTGGACAAGGGAAAAGATGGACGGACAAGGGCCAAGAGGGGCGGACAAGTGCTGAGAATACGGGACAAGGGCAAAGAGGGGCGGACAAGGGAAAAGATGGGCGTACAAGGGCAAAGAGGGGCGGACAAGTGCTGAGAATACGGGACAAGGGCAAAGAGGGGCGGACAAGTGCTGAGAATACGGGACAAGGGCAAAGAGGGGCGGACAAGGGCAAAGAGGGGCGGACAATTGCTGAGAATACGGGACAAGGGCAAAGGGGGCTTACAAGGGCTGAGAATACGGGACAAGGGCAAAGAGGTGCGGACAAAGGTTGAGAATACGGGACAAGGGCAAAGAGGGGCGGACTATGGCTGAGAACACGGGACAAGGGCAAAGAGGGGCGGACAAGGGCAAAGAGGGGCGGACAAGGGCAAAGAGGGGCGGACAAGGGATGAGAATATGGGACAAGGGCAAAGAGGGGCGTAGAAGGGCAAACAGGGGCTGACAAGTGCTGAGAATACGGGGCAATTGCAAAGAAGGGCGGACAAGGGCAATGAGGGGCAGACAAGGGCAAAGAGGGGCGGACAAGGGCAAAGAAGGGCGGACAAGGGCTAAGAGGGGCGGACAAGGGCTAAGAGGGGCGGACAAGGGCTAAGAGGGGCGGACAAGGGCTGAGAATACAGGACAAGGGCAAAGTGGGGCGGACAAGGGAAAAGAGGGGCGAACAAGGGCAAAGAGTGGCGGAAAAGTGCTGAGAATATGGGACAAGTGCAAAGAGTTGCGGACAAGGGCAAAGAGGGGCGGACAACGTCAAAGAGGGGCGGACAACGTCAAAGAGGGGCGGACAAGGGCTGAGAATACGGGACAAGGGCGAAGAGGGGCGGACAAGGGCTGAGAATACGTGACAAGGGCAAAGAGGGGCGGACAAGGGCTGAGAATACGGGACAAGGGCAAAGAGGGGCGTACAAGGGCTGAGAATACGGGACAAGTGCAAAGAGTGGCTGACAATTGCTGAGAATACGGGACAAGTGCAAAGAGGGACGGACAAGTGCAAAGAGGGGATGACAAGGGCAAAGAGGGGCGGACAAGGGCAAAGAGGGACGGACAAGGGCAAAGAGGGACGGACAAGGTGAAAGACGGGTGGACAAGGGCACAGAGGGGCGAACAAGTGCTGAGAATACGGGACAAGGGCAAAGAGGGGAGGACAAGGGCTGAGAATACGGGACAAGGGCAAAGAGGGGCGTAAAAGGGTTGAGAATAAGGGACAAGGGCAAAGAGGGGCGGACAAGTGCCGAGAACACAGGACAAGTGTAAAGAGGGGCGGACAAGGGCAAAGAGGTGCGGACAAGGGCAAAGAGGGGCGGACAAGGGCAAAGAGGTGCGGACAAGGGAAAAGAGGGGCGGACAAGGGCAAAGAGGGGCGGACAAGGGCAAAGAGGTGCGGACAAGGGCTGAGAATACGGGTCAAGGGCAAATAGGGGCGGACAAGTGCTGAGAATACGGGACAAGGGCGAAGAGGGGCGGACAAGGGCTGAGAATACGGGACAAAGGCAAGGAGGAGCGGACAAGGGCTGAGAATACGGGACAAGGGCAAAGAGGGGCGGACAAGGGCTGAGAATACGGGACAGGGGCAAAGAGGGTCGGACAAGGGCCAAAAAGGGTGGACAAGGGCAAATAGGGGCGGACAAGTGCTGAGAATACGGGACAAGGGCAAAGAGGGGCGGGGAAGGGCTTTGAATATGGAACAAGTGCAAAGACGGGCGGACAAGGGCCAAGAGGGGCGGACAAGGTCTGAGAGTGGCGGACAAGGCCAAAGAGGGGCGGAGAAGTGCTGAGAATATAGGACAAGGGCAAAGAGGGGCGGACAAGCGCTGAGAATATGGGACAAGGGCAAAGAGGGGCGGACAAGGGCAAAGAGGGGCTGACAAGTGCGGAGAATATGGGACAAGGGCAAAGAGGGGCGGACAATGTCCAAGAGGGGCGGACAAGGGCAAAGAGGGGCGGAAAAGGGCAAAGTGGGGGGGACAAGGACAAAGAAGGGAGGACAAGGGCTGGGAATATGGGACAAGGGTAAAGAGGGGCGGACAAGTGCAAAGAGGGGCGGACAAGGGCAAAGAGGGGCGGACAAGGGCAAAGAGGGGCGGACAAGTGCTGAAAATATGGGACAAGGGCAAACAGGGGCGGACAAGTGCGGAGAATATGGGACAAGGGCCAATAGGTGCGGACAAGGGCCAAAAGGGGCGGACAAGGGCCAAGAGGGGCGGACAAGTGTTAGAGGGGCGGACAAGTGCTGAGAATACGGGACAAGGGCAAAGAGGAGTGGACAAGGGCAAAGAGGGGCGGACAAGGGCAAAGAGGGACGGACAAGGACAAAGAGGGGCAGACAAGTGCTGAGAATCCGGGACACGGGCAAAGAGGGGCGGACAAGGGGAAAGAGGGGCGGACAAGAGTAAAGAGGGGCGGATAATAGTAAAGAGGGGCGGACAATAGTAAAGAGGGTCGGACAAGGGAAAAAGGGGCGGACAAGGGCAAAGAGCGGCGGACAAGTGCAAAGGGGGCGGACAAAGGCAAAGGGGGCGGACAGGGGCAAAGAGGGACGGACAGGGGCAAAGAGGGGTGGGGAAGGGCAAAGTGGGGCGGACAAGTGCTGAAAATACCGGAAAGGGAAAGAAGAGGGGCGAGCAAGTGCTGAGAATACGGGACAAAGACAAAGATGGGCGGACAAGGTCCAAGAGGGGCGGACAAGGGATTAGAACACGGGACAAGGGCAAAGAGGGGCGGAGAATGCTCAGAATATGGGACAAGGGCAAAGAGGGGCGGACAAGGGCTGAGAATACGGGACAAGGGCAAAGAGGTGCGGAAAAGGTCTGAGAATACGGGACAGGGGCAAAGAGTATCGGACAAGGGCAAATAGGGTCGGACAAGGGCAAAGAGGTGCGGACAAGTGCTGAGAATACGGGATAAGGGCAAAGAGGGGCGGGGAAGGGCTTAGAATATGGAACAAGTGCAAAGAGGGGCGGAAAAGGGCCAAGAGGGGCAGACAAGGTCCGAGAGTGGCGGACAAGGGCAAAGAGGGGTGGACAAGTGCTGAGAATATAGGACAAGGGCAAAGAGGGGCAGACAAGTGCTGAGAATAAGGGACAAGGGCAAAGAGAGGCGAACAAGTGCTGAGAATACGAGACAAGGGCAAAGAGTGGCGGACAAGTGCTGAGAATACGGGACAAGGGCTAAGAAGGGCGGACAAGGGCAAAGAGGGGCGGACAAAGGCAAAGAGGGGCTGACAAGTGCGGAGAATATGGGACAAGGGCCAAGAAGGGCGGACAAGGGCCAAGAGGGGCGGACAAGGGCCAAGAGGGGCGGAAAAGTGCTGAGAATAAGGGACAAGGGCAAAGAGGCGCGGACAAGGGCAAAGAGGGGCGGACAAGGGCAAAGAGCGGGGTACAAGTGCTGAGAATACGGGACAAGGGCAAAGAGTGGCGGACAAGTGCTGAGAATACGGGACAAGGACAAAGAGGTGCGGACAAGGGTAAAGGGGGCGGACAAGGGTAAAGGGGGTGGACAAGGGCAAAGAGGGGTGGGGAAGGGCAAAGAGGGGTGGGGAAGGGCAAAGTGGGGCGGACAAGTGCTGAAAATACGGGACAAGGGCAAAGAGGGGCGGAAAAGGGCAAAGAGGGGCGGAGAAGGACAAAGAGGGGCGGACAAGTGCGAAGAATATGGGACAAGGGCCAAGAATTGCAGACAAGGACTAAGAGGGGCAGACAAGGGTCAAGAGGGGCGGACAAGTGCGGAGAATAAGGGACAAGAGCAAAGAGGGGCGGACAAGGGCAAAGAGGGGCGGACAAGGGCAAAGAGGGGCGGACAAGGGCAAAGAGGGGCGGAGAAGTGCGGAGAATATGGGACAAGGGCAAAGAGGGGCGGACAAGTGCTGAGAATTAGGGACAAGGGCAAAGAGAGGCGAACAAGTGCTGAGAATACGGGACAAGGGCAAAGAGGGGCGGACAAGTGCTGAGAATACGGGACAAGGGCAAAGAGGGGCGGACAAGGGCAAAGAGGGGCAGACAAAGGCAAAGAGGGTCTGAAAAGTGCGGAGAATATGGGACAAGGGCCAAGAGGTGCGGACAAGGGCAAAGAGGGGCGGACAAGGGCCAAGAGGGGCGGACAAGGGCCAAGAGGGGCGGACAAGGGCCAAGAGGGGCGGACAAGGGCCAAGAGGGGCGGACAAGTGCTGAGAATAAGGGACAAGGGCAAAGAGGGGCGGACAAGGGCAAAGAGGGGCGGACAAGGGCAAAGAGGGGCGGACAAGGGCAAAGAGGGGCGGACAAGGGCAAAGAGGGGCGGACAAGGGCAAAGAGGGGCAGACAAGGGCAAAGAGGGGCGGACAAGTGCTGAGAATACGGGACAAGGGCAAAGAGTGGCGGACAAGTGCTGAGAATACGGGACAAGGGCAAAGAGGGAAGGACAAGAGCAAAGAGGGGCGGACAAGGGCAAAAGGGTCGGACAAGGGCAAAGGGGGCGACAAGGGCAAAGAGGGGTGGGGAAGGGCAAAGTGGGGCGGACAAGTGCTGAAAATACGGGACAAGGGGAAAGAGGGGCGAACAAGGGCAAAGAGGGGCGGAGAAAGACAAAGAGGGGCGGACAAGTGCGAAGAATATGGGACAAGGGCCAAGAATGGCGGACAAGGACCAAGAGAGGCAGACAAGGGCCAAGAGGGGCGGACAAGGGCCAAGAGAGGCGGACAAGTGCTTGAGAATACGGGAAAAGGGCAAAGAGGGGCGGACAAGTGCTGAGAATACTAGACAAAGGCAAATAGGGGTGGATAAGTTCTGAGAATACGGGAGAAGGGCAAGAAGGGGCGGACAAGGGCTGAGAATACGGGACAATGGCAAAGAGAGGCGGACAAGTGCGGAGAATAATGGACAAGAGCAAAGAGGGGCGGACAAGTGGCAAAGAGGGGCGGACAAGGGCAAAGAGTTGCGGACAAGGGCAAAGAGGGGCGGAAAAGTGCGGAGAATATGGGACAAGGGCAAAGAGGGGCGGACAAGGGCAAAGACAGGCGGACAAGGGCAAAGAGGGGCGGACAAGGGCAAAGAGGGGCGGACAAGGGCAAAGAGGGGCGGACAAGGGCAAAGAGGGGCGGACAAACGCTGAGAAAATGGGACAAGTGCAAAGAGGGTCGGACAAGGGCAAAGAGGGGCGGACAAGGGCAAAGAGGTGTGGACAAGTGCTGAGAATACGGGACAAGGGCAAAGAGGGGCGGGGAAGGGCTTAGAATACGGAAAAAGTGCAAAGAGTGGCGGACAAGGGCCAAGAGGTGCGGAAAAGGGCTGAGAGTGGCGGACAAGAGCAATAAGGGGTGGATAACATCTGAGAATATAGGACAAGGGCAAAGTGGGGAGGACAAGGGCTGAGAATACGGGACAAGGGCAAAGAGAGGCAGACAAGTGCTGAGAATACGGGGCAAGGGCAAAGAGGGGCAGACAAGTGCTGAGAATACGGGACAAGGGCAAAGAGGTGCGGACAAGGGCAAAGAGGGGCGGACAAGGGCAAAGAGGGGCGGACAAGGGCAAAGAGGGGCGGACAAGGGCAAAGAGGGGCGGACAAGGGCAAAGAGGGGCGGACAAGGGCAAAGAGGGGCGGACAAGGGCAAAGAGGGGCGGACAAGGGCAAAGAGAGGCGGACAAGGGCAAGAAGGGGCGGACAAGGCAAAGAGGGGCGGACAAGTGCTGAGAATACGGGACAAGGGCAAAGAGGGGCGGACAAGGGAAAAGATGGGCGTACAAGGGCAAAGAGGGGCGGACAAGTGCTGAGAATACGGGACAAGGGCAAAGAGGGGCGGACAAGTGCTGAGAATACGGGACAAGGGCAAAGAGGGGCGGACAAGGGCAAAGAGGGGCGGACAATTGCTGAGAATACGGGACAAGGGCAAAGGGGGCTTACAAGGGCTGAGAATACGGGACAAGGGCAAAGAGGTGCGGACAAAGGTTGAGAATACGGGACAAGGGCAAAGAGGGGCGGACTATGGCTGAGAACACGGGACAAGGGCAAAGAGGGGCGGACAAGGGCAAAGAGGGGCGGACAAGGGCAAAGAGGGGCGGACAAGGGATGAGAATATGGGACAAGGGCAAAGAGGGGCGTAGAAGGGCAAACAGGGGCTGACAAGTGCTGAGAATACGGGGCAATTGCAAAGAAGGGCGGACAAGGGCAATGAGGGGCAGACAAGGGCAAAGAGGGGCGGACAAGGGCAAAGAAGGGCGGACAAGGGCTAAGAGGGGCGGACAAGGGCTAAGAGGGGCGGACAAGGGCTAAGAGGGGCGGACAAGGGCTAAGAGGGGCGGACAAGGGCTAAGAGGGGCGGACAAGGGCTGAGAATACAGGACAAGGGCAAAGTGGGGCGGACAAGGGAAAAGAGGGGCGAACAAGGGCAAAGAGTGGCGGAAAAGTGCTGAGAATATGGGACAAGTGCAAAGAGTTGCGGACAAGGGCAAAGAGGGGCGGACAACGTCAAAGAGGGGCGGACAACGTCAAAGAGGGGCGGACAAGGGCTGAGAATACGGGACAAGGGCGAAGAGGGGCGGACAAGGGCTGAGAATACGTGACAAGGGCAAAGAGGGGCGGACAAGGGCTGAGAATACGGGACAAGGGCAAAGAGGGGCGTACAAGGGCTGAGAATACGGGACAAGTGCAAAGAGTGGCTGACAATTGCTGAGAATACGGGACAAGTGCAAAGAGGGACGGACAAGTGCAAAGAGGGGATGACAAGGGCAAAGAGGGGCGGACAAGGGCAAAGAGGGACGGACAAGGGCAAAGAGGGACGGACAAGGGCAAAGAGGGACGGACAAGGTGAAAGACGGGTGGACAAGGGCACAGAGGGGCGAACAAGTGCTGAGAATACGGGACAAGGGCAAAGAGGGGAGGACAAGGGCTGAGAATACGGGACAAGGGCAAAGAGGGGCGTAAAAGGGTTGAGAATAAGGGACAAGGGCAAAGAGGGGCGGACAAGTGCCGAGAACACAGGACAAGTGTAAAGAGGGGCGGACAAGGGCAAAGAGGTGCGGACAAGGGCAAAGAGGGGCGGACAAGGGCAAAGAGGGGCGGACAAGGGCAAAGAGGTGCGGACAAGGGAAAAGAGGGGCGGACAAGGGCAAAGAGGGGCGGACAAGGGCAAAGAGGTGCGGACAAGGGCTGAGAATACGGGTCAAGGGCAAATAGGGGCGGACAAGTGCTGAGAATACGGGACAAGGGCGAAGAGGGGCGGACAAGGGCTGAGAATACGGGACAAAGGCAAGGAGGAGCGGACAAGGGCTGAGAATACGGGACAAGGGCAAAGAGGGGCGGACAAGGGCTGAGAATACGGGACAGGGGCAAAGAGGGTCGGACAAGGGCCAAAAAGGGTGGACAAGGGCAAATAGGGGCGGACAAGTGCTGAGAATACGGGACAAGGGCAAAGAGGGGCGGGGAAGGGCTTTGAATATGGAACAAGTGCAAAGACGGGCGGACAAGGGCCAAGAGGGGCGGACAAGGTCTGAGAGTGGCGGACAAGGCCAAAGAGGGGCGGAGAAGTGCTGAGAATATAGGACAAGGGCAAAGAGGGGCGGACAAGCGCTGAGAATATGGGACAAGGGCAAAGAGGGGCGGACAAGGGCAAAGAGGGGCTGACAAGTGCGGAGAATATGGGACAAGGGCAAAGAGGGGCGGACAATGTCCAAGAGGGGCGGACAAGGGCAAAGAGGGGCGGAAAAGGGCAAAGTGGGGGGGACAAGGACAAAGAAGGGAGGACAAGGGCTGGGAATATGGGACAAGGGTAAAGAGGGGCGGACAAGTGCAAAGAGGGGCGGACAAGGGCAAAGAGGGGCGGACAAGGGCAAAGAGGGGCGGACAAGTGCTGAAAATATGGGACAAGGGCAAACAGGGGCGGACAAGTGCGGAGAATATGGGACAAGGGCCAATAGGTGCGGACAAGGGCCAAAAGGGGCGGACAAGGGCCAAGAGGGGCGGACAAGTGTTAGAGGGGCGGACAAGTGCTGAGAATACGGGACAAGGGCAAAGAGGAGTGGACAAGGGCAAAGAGGGGCGGACAAGGGCAAAGAGGGACGGACAAGGACAAAGAGGGGCAGACAAGTGCTGAGAATCCGGGACACGGGCAAAGAGGGGCGGACAAGGGGAAAGAGGGGCGGACAAGAGTAAAGAGGGGCGGATAATAGTAAAGAGGGGCGGACAATAGTAAAGAGGGTCGGACAAGGGAAAAAGGGGCGGACAAGGGCAAAGAGCGGCGGACAAGTGCAAAGGGGGCGGACAAAGGCAAAGGGGGCGGACAGGGGCAAAGAGGGACGGACAGGGGCAAAGAGGGGTGGGGAAGGGCAAAGTGGGGCGGACAAGTGCTGAAAATACCGGAAAGGGAAAGAAGAGGGGCGAGCAAGTGCTGAGAATACGGGACAAAGACAAAGATGGGCGGACAAGGTCCAAGAGGGGCGGACAAGGGATTAGAACACGGGACAAGGGCAAAGAGGGGCGGAGAATGCTCAGAATATGGGACAAGGGCAAAGAGGGGCGGACAAGGGCTGAGAATACGGGACAAGGGCAAAGAGGTGCGGAAAAGGTCTGAGAATACGGGACAGGGGCAAAGAGTATCGGACAAGGGCAAATAGGGTCGGACAAGGGCAAAGAGGTGCGGACAAGTGCTGAGAATACGGGATAAGGGCAAAGAGGGGCGGGGAAGGGCTTAGAATATGGAACAAGTGCAAAGAGGGGCGGAAAAGGGCCAAGAGGGGCAGACAAGGTCCGAGAGTGGCGGACAAGGGCAAAGAGGGGTGGACAAGTGCTGAGAATATAGGACAAGGGCAAAGAGGGGCAGACAAGTGCTGAGAATAAGGGACAAGGGCAAAGAGAGGCGAACAAGTGCTGAGAATACGAGACAAGGGCAAAGAGTGGCGGACAAGTGCTGAGAATACGGGACAAGGGCTAAGAAGGGCGGACAAGGGCAAAGAGGGGCGGACAAAGGCAAAGAGGGGCTGACAAGTGCGGAGAATATGGGACAAGGGCCAAGAAGGGCGGACAAGGGCCAAGAGGGGCGGACAAGGGCCAAGAGGGGCGGAAAAGTGCTGAGAATAAGGGACAAGGGCAAAGAGGCGCGGACAAGGGCAAAGAGGGGCGGACAAGGGCAAAGAGCGGGGTACAAGTGCTGAGAATACGGGACAAGGGCAAAGAGTGGCGGACAAGTGCTGAGAATACGGGACAAGGACAAAGAGGTGCGGACAAGGGTAAAGGGGGCGGACAAGGGTAAAGGGGGTGGACAAGGGCAAAGAGGGGTGGGGAAGGGCAAAGAGGGGTGGGGAAGGGCAAAGTGGGGCGGACAAGTGCTGAAAATACGGGACAAGGGCAAAGAGGGGCGGAAAAGGGCAAAGAGGGGCGGAGAAGGACAAAGAGGGGCGGACAAGTGCGAAGAATATGGGACAAGGGCCAAGAATTGCAGACAAGGACTAAGAGGGGCAGACAAGGGTCAAGAGGGGCGGACAAGTGCGGAGAATAAGGGACAAGAGCAAAGAGGGGCGGACAAGGGCAAAGAGGGGCGGACAAGGGCAAAGAGGGGCGGACAAGGGCAAAGAGGGGCGGAGAAGTGCGGAGAATATGGGACAAGGGCAAAGAGGGGCGGACAAGTGCTGAGAATTAGGGACAAGGGCAAAGAGAGGCGAACAAGTGCTGAGAATACGGGACAAGGGCAAAGAGGGGCGGACAAGTGCTGAGAATACGGGACAAGGGCAAAGAGGGGCGGACAAGGGCAAAGAGGGGCAGACAAAGGCAAAGAGGGTCTGAAAAGTGCGGAGAATATGGGACAAGGGCCAAGAGGTGCGGACAAGGGCAAAGAGGGGCGGACAAGGGCCAAGAGGGGCGGACAAGGGCCAAGAGGGGCGGACAAGTGCTGAGAATAAGGGACAAGGGCAAAGAGGGGCGGACAAGGGCAAAGAGGGGCGGACAAGGGCAAAGAGGGGCGGACAAGGGCAAAGAGGGGCGGACAAGGGCAAAGAGGGGCAGACAAGGGCAAAGAGGGGCGGACAAGTGCTGAGAATACGGGACAAGGGCAAAGAGTGGCGGACAAGTGCTGAGAATACGGGACAAGGGCAAAGAGGGAAGGACAAGAGCAAAGAGGGGCGGACAAGGGCAAAAGGGTCGGACAAGGGCAAAGGGGGCGACAAGGGCAAAGAGGGGTGGGGAAGGGCAAAGTGGGGCGGACAAGTGCGAAGAATATGGGACAAGGGCCAAGAATGGCGGACAAGGACCAAGAGAGGCAGACAAGGGCCAAGAGGGGCGGACAAGGGCCAAGAGAGGCGGACAAGGGCCAAGAGAGGCGGACAAGTGCTTGAGAATACGGGAAAAGGGCAAAGAGGGGCGGACAAGTGCTGAGAATACTAGACAAAGGCAAATAGGGGTGGATAAGTTCTGAGAATACGGGAGAAGGGCAAGAAGGGGCGGACAAGGGCTGAGAATACGGGACAATGGCAAAGAGAGGCGGACAAGTGCGGAGAATAATGGACAAGAGCAAAGAGGGGCGGACAAGTGGCAAAGAGGGGCGGACAAGGGCAAAGAGTTGCGGACAAGGGCAAAGAGGGGCGGAAAAGTGCGGAGAATATGGGACAAGGGCAAAGAGGGGCGGACAAGGGCAAAGAGGGGCGGACAAGGGCAAAGAGGGGCGGACAAGGGCAAAGAGGGGCGGACAAGGGCAAAGAGGGGCGGACAAGGGCAAAGAGGGGCGGACAAACGCTGAGAAAATGGGACAAGTGCAAAGAGGGTCGGACAAGGGCAAAGAGGGGCGGACAAGGGCAAAGAGGTGTGGACAAGTGCTGAGAATACGGGACAAGGGCAAAGAGGGGCGGGGAAGGGCTTAGAATACGGAAAAAGTGCAAAGAGTGGCGGACAAGGGCCAAGAGGTGCGGAAAAGGGCTGAGAGTGGCGGACAAGAGCAATAAGGGGTGGATAACATCTGAGAATATAGGACAAGGGCAAAGTGGGGAGGACAATGGCTGAGAATACGGGACAAGGGCAAAGAGAGGCAGACAAGTGCTGAGAATACGGGACAAGGGCAAAGAGGGGCAGACAAGTGCTGAGAATACGGGACAAGGGCAAAGAGGTGCGGACAAGGGCAAAGAGGGGCGGACAAGGGCAAAGAGGGGCGGACAAGGGCAAAGAGGGGCGGACAAGGGCAAAGAGGGGCGGACAAGGGCAAAGAGGGGCGGACAAGGGCAAAGAGGGGCGGACAAGGGCAAAGAGGGGCGGACAAGGGCAAAGAGGGGCGGACAAGGGCAAGAAGGGGCGGACAAGGCAAAGAGGGGCGGACAAGGGCTGAGAATACTGGACAAGGGCAAAGAGGGGCGGACAAGGGCAAAGAGGGGCGGACAAGGGCAAAGAGGGGCGGACAAGGGCAAAGAGGGGCGGACAAGGGCAAAGAGGGGCGGACAAGGGCAAAGAGGGGCGGACAAGGGCAAAGAGGGGCGGACAAACGCTGAGAATACGGGACAAGGGCAAAGAGGGGCGGACAAGGGCAAAGAGGGGCGGACAAGGGCCAAGAGGGGCGGACAAAGGCAAAGAGGGGCGGACAAGGGCAAAGAGGGGCGGACAAGGGCAAAGAGGGGCGGACAAGGGCAAAGAGGGGCGGACAAGGGCTGAGAATACGGGACACGTGCAAAGAGGGGCCGACAAGGGCCAAGAGGGGCGGACAAGGGCCAAGAGGGGCGGACAAGGGCCAAGAGGGGCGGACAAGGGCAAAGAGATTTGGACAAGGGCAAGGAGGGGCGGACAAGGGCAAAGAGGGGCGGACAAGGGCAAAGAGGGGCGGACAAGGGCAAAGAGGGGCGGACAAGGGCTGAGAATACGGTACAAGTGCAAAGAGGGGCGGACAAGGGCCAAGAGGGGCGCACAAGGGCCAAGAGGGGCGGACAAGGGCAAAGAGGGGCGGACAAGGGCAAAGAGGGGCGGATAATTGCTAAGAATACGGGACAAGTGAAAAGAGGGGCGGACAAGGGCAAAGAGGAGCGGAAAAGGGAAAAGTGGGGCTGAGAAGTACTGAGAATACGGGACAAGGGCAAAGAGGGGCGGACAAGGGCAAAGAGGGGCGGACAAGGGCAAAGAGGGGCGGACAAGGGCAAAGAGGGTTGGACAACGGCAAAGAGGGGCGGAAAAGGCCAAAGAGGGGCGGAAAAGGCCAAAGAGGGGCGGAAAAGGCCAAAGAGGGGCGGAAAAGGCCAAAGAGGGGCGGAAAAGGCCAAAGAGGGGCGGAAAAGGCCAAAGAGGGGCGGAAAAGGCCAAAGAGGGGCGGAAAAGGCCAAAGAGGGGCGGAAAAGGCCAAAGAGGGGCGGAAAAGGCCAAAGAGGGGCGGAAAAGTGCTGAGATTACGGAACAAAGGCAAAGTGGGGCGGACAAGAGCAAAGAGGGGCGGACAAGGGCAAAGAGGGGCGGACAACGGCAAAGAGGGCCGGACATGGGCAAAGAGGTGCGGACAAGTGCTGAGAATACGGGACAAGGGCAAAGAGGGGCGGACAGCGCAAAGAGGGGCGGACAAGGCAAAGAGGGTCGGAAAAGTGCTGAGAATACGGGACAAGGGAAAACAGGGTCGAACAAGGGCAAAGAGGGGCAAACAAGGGCAAAGAGGGGCGGACAAGGGCAAAGAGGGGCGGACAAGGGCAAAGAGGGGCGGACAAGGGCAAAGAGGGGCGGACAAGGGCAAAGAGGGGCGGACAAGGGCAAAGAGGGGCGGACAAGGGCAAAGAGGGGCGGACAAGGGCAAAGAGGGGCGGAGAAGGGCAAAGAGGGGCGGAGAAGTGCAAAGAGGGGCGGAGAAGGGCAAAGAGGGGCGGAGAAGGGCAAAGAGGGGCGGAGAAGGGCAAAGAGGGGCGGAGAAGGGCAAAGAGGTTTTGGCAAGGGCAAGGAGGGGCGGACAAGGGCAATGAGGGGCGGACAAGGGCAAAGAGGGGCGGACAAGGGCAAAGAGGGGCGGACAAACGCTGAGAAAATGGGACAAGTGCAAAGAGGGTCGGACAAGGGCAAAGAGGGGCGGACAAGGGCAAAGAGGTGTGGACAAGTGCTGAGAATACGGGACAAGGGCAAAGAGGGGCGGGGAAGGGCTTAGAATACGGAAAAAGTGCAAAGAGTGGCGGACAAGGGCCAAGAGGTGCGGAAAAGGGCTGAGAGTGGCGGACAAGAGCAATAAGGGGTGGATAACATCTGAGAATATAGGACAAGGGCAAAGTGGGGAGGACAAGGGCTGAGAATACGGGACAAGGGCAAAGAGAGGCAGACAAGTGCTGAGAATACGGGACAAGGGCAAAGAGGGGCAGACAAGTGCTGAGAATACGGGACAAGGGCAAAGAGGTGCGGACAAGGGCAAAGAGGGGCGGACAAGGGCAAAGAGGGGCGGACAAGGGCAAAGAGGGGCGGACAAGGGCAAAGAGGGGCGGACAAGGGCAAAGAGGGGCGGACAAGGGCAAAGAGGGGCGGACAAGGGCAAAGAGGGGCGGACAAGGGCAAAGAGGGTCGGACAAACGCTGAGAATACGGGACAAGGGCAAAGAGAGGCGGACAAGGGCAAAGAGGGGCGGACAAGGGCAAAGAGGGGCGGACAAGGGCAAAGAGGGGCGGACAAGGGCAAAGAGGGGCGGACAAGGGCAAAGAGGGGCGGACAAGGGCTGAGAATACGGGACACGTGCAAAGAGGGGCGGACAAGGGCCAAGAGGGGCGGACAAGGGCCAAGAGGGGCGGACAAGGGCCAAGAGGGGCGGACAAGGGCCAAGAGGGGCGGACAAGGGCAAAGAGTTTTGGACAAGGGCAAGGAGGGGCGGACAAGGGCAAAGAGGGGCGGACAAGGGCAAAGAGGGGCGGACAAGGGCTGAGAATACGGTACAAGTGCAAAGAGGGGCGGACAAGGGCCAAGAGGGGCGGACAAGGGCAAAGAGGGGCGGACAAGGGCAAAGAGGGGCGGACAAGGGCAAAGAGGGGCGGACAAGGGCAAAGAGGGGCGGATAATTGCTAAGAATTCGGGACAAGTGAAAAGAGGGGCGGACAAGGGCAAAGAGGAGCGGAAAAGGGAAAAGTGGGGCTGACAAGTACTGAGAATACGGGACAAGGGCAAAGAGGGGCGGACAAGGGCAAAGAGGGGCGGACAAGGGCAAAGAGGTTTGGACAACGGCAAAGAGGGGCAGACAAGGCAAAAGAGGGGCGGAAAAGGCCAAAGAGGGGCGGAAAAGGCTAAAGAGGGGCGGAAAAGGCCAAAGAGGGGCGGAAATGGCCAAAGAGGGGCGGAAAAGGCCAAAGAGGGGCGGAAAAGGCCAAAGAGGGGCGGAAAAGGCCAAAGAGGGGCGGAAAAGGCCAAAGAGGGGCGGAAAAGGCCAAAGAGGGGCGGAAAAGTGCTGAGATTACGGAACAAAGGCAAAGTGGGGCGGACAAGAGCAAAGAGGGGCGGACAAGGGCAAAGAGGGGCGGACAGCGCAAAGAGGGGCGGACAAGGCAAAGAGGGTCGGAAAAGTGCTGAGAATACGGGACAAGAGAAAACAGGGTCGAACAAGGGCAAAGAGGGGCAGACAAGGGCAAAGAGGGGCGGACAAGGGCAAAGAGGGGCAGACAAGGGCAAAGAGGGGCGGACAAGGGCAAAGAGGGGCGGACAAGGGCAAAGAGGGGCGGACAAGGGCAAAGAGGGGCGGACAAGGGCAAAGAGGGGCGGACAAGGGCAAAGAGGGGCGGACAAGGGCAAAGAGGGGCGGACAAGGGCAAAGAGGGGCGGACAAGGGCAAAGAGGGGCGGACAAGGGCAAAGAGGGGCGGACAAGGGCAAAGAGGGGCGGAGAAGGGCAAAGAGGGGCGGAGAAGGGCAAAGAGGTTTTGGCAAGGGCAAGGAGGGGCGGACAAGGGCAAAGAGGGGCGGACAAGGGCAAAGAGGGGCGGACAAGGGCAAAGAGGGGCGGACAAGGGCAAAGAGGGGCGGACAAGGGCAAAGAGGGGCGGACAAGGGCAAAGAGGGGCGGACAAGGTCTGAGAATACGGGACAAGGGCAAAGAGGGGCGGACAAGGGCAAAGAGGGTCGGACAAGGGCAAAGAGGGGCTGACAAGGGCAAAGAGGGGCGGACAAGGGCAAAGAGGGGCGGACAAGGGCAAAGAGGGGCGGACAAGGGCAAAGAGGGGCGGACAAGGGCAAAGAGGGGCGGACAAGGGCAAAGAGGGGCGGACAAGGGCAAAGAGGGACGGACAAGGGCAAAGAGGGGCGGACAAGGGCAAAGAGGGGCGGACAAGGGCAAAGAGGGGCGGACAAGGGCAAAGAGGGGCGGACAAAGGCTCAGAATACGGGACAAGGGCAAAGAGGGGCGGACAAGGGCAAAGAGGGGCGGACAAGGGCAAAGAGGGGCGGACAAGGGCAAAGAGGGGCAGACAAGGTCTGAGAATACGGGACACGTGCAAAGAGGGGCGGACAAGGGCCAACAGGGGCGGACAAGGGCAAAGAGGGGCAGACAAGGGCAAAGAGGGGCAGACAAGGGCAAAGAGGGGCAGACAAGGGCAAAGAGGGGCAGACAAGGGCAAAGAGGGGCAGACAAGGGCAAAGAGGGGCGGACAAGGGCAAAGAGGGGCGGACAAGGGCAAAGAGGGGCGGACAAGGGCAAAGAGGGGCGGACAAGGGCAAAGAGGGGCGGACAAGGGCAAGCAGGGGCGGACAAGGGCAAAGAGGGGCGGACAAGGGCAAAGAGGGGCGGACAAGGGCTGAGAATACGGTACAAGTGCAAAGAGGGGCGGACAAGGTCCAAGAGGGGCGGACAAGGGCAAAGAGGGGCGGACAAGGGCAAAAAGGGGCGGACAAGGGCAAAGAGGAGTGGAAAATTGCTAAGAATTCGGGACAAGTGAAAAGAGGGGCGGACAAGGGCAAAGAGGAGCGGAAAAGGGAAAAGTGGGGCTGACAAGTACTGAGAATACGGGACAAGGGCAAAGAGGGGCGGACAAGGGCAAAGAGGGGCGGACAAGGGCAAAGAGGGGCGGACAAGGGCAAAGAGGGGCGGACAAGGGCAAAGAGGGGCGGACAAGGGCAAAGAGGGGCGGACAAGGGCAAAGAGGGGCGGACAAGGGCAAAGAGGGGCGGACAAGGGCAAAGAGGGGCGGACAAGGGCAAAGAGGGGCGGACAAGGGCAAAGAGGGGAAGACAAGGCCAAAGAGGGGCGGAAAATGCCAAAGAGGGGCGGAAAAGGCCAAAGAGGGGCGGACAAGTGCTGAGAATACGGAACAAAGGTAAAGAGGGGCGGACAAGAACAAAGAGGGGCGGACAAGTGCAAAGAGGGGCGGACATGTGCTGAGAATACAGGACAAGTGCAATGAGGGTTGGACAAGGGCAAAGAGGGGCAGACAAGGCCAAAGAGGGGCGGACAAGTGCTGAGAATATGGATCAAGGGCAAAGAGGGGCGGACAAGAGCAAAGAGCGGCGGACAAGGGCAAAGAGCGGCGGACAAGGGCAAAGAGGGGCGGACATGGGCAAAGAGGTGCGGACAAGTGCTGAGAATACGGGACAAGGGCAAAGAGGGGCGGACAGCGCAAAGAGGGGCGGACAAGGCAAAGAGGGTCGGAAAAGTGCTGAGAATACGAGACAAGGGAAAACAGGGTCGAACAAGGGCAAAGAGGGGCGGACAAGGGCAAAGAGGGGCGGACAAGGGCAAAGAGGGGCGGACAAGGGCAAAGAGGGGCGGACAAGGGCAAAGAGGGGCGGACAAGGGCAAAGAGGGGCGGACAAGGGCAAAGAGGGGCGGACAAGGGCAAAGAGGGGCGGACAAGGGCAAAGAGGGGCGGACAAGGGCAAAGAGGGGCGGACAAGGGCAAAGAGGGGCGGACAAGGGCAAAGAGGGGCAGACAAGGGCAAAGAGGGGCAGACAAGGTCTGAGAATACGGGACACGTGCAAAGAGGGGCGGACAAGGGCCAAGAGGGGCGGACAAGGGCAAAGAGGGGCAGACAAGGGCAAAGAGGGGCAGACAAGGGCAAAGAGGGGCGGACAAGGGCAAAGAGGGGCGGACAAGGGCAAAGAGGGGCGGACAAGGGCAAAGAGGGGCGGACAAGGGCAAAGAGGGGCGGACAAGGGCAAGCAGGGGCGGACAAGGGCAAAGAGGGGCGGACAAGGGCAAAGAGGGGCGGACAAGGGCTGAGAATACGGTACAAGTGCAAAGAGGGGCGGACAAGTTCCAAGAGGGGCGGACAAGGGCAAAGAGGGGCGGACAAGGGCAAAGAGGGGCGGACAAGGGCAAAGAGGGGTGGAAAATTGCTAAGAATTCGGGACAAGTGAAAAGAGGGGCGGACAAGGGCAAAGAGGAGCGGAAAAGGGAAAAGTGGGGCTGACAAGTACTGAGAATACGGGACAAGGGCAAAGAGGGGCGGACAAGGGCAAAGAGGGGCGGACAAGGGCAAAGAGGGGCGGACAAGGGCAAAGAGGGGCGGACAAGGGCAAAGAGGGGCGGACAAGGGCAAAGAGGGGAAGACAAGGCCAAAGAGGGGCGGAAAATGCCAAAGAGGGGCGGAAAAGGCCAAAGAGGGGCGGAAAAGGCCAAAGAGGGGCGGACAAGTGCTGAGAATACGGAACAAAGGCAAAGAGGGGCGGACAAGAACAAAGAGGGGCGGACAAGTGCAAAGAGGGGCGGACAAGTGCAAAGAGGGGCGGACATGTGCTGAGAATACAGGACAAGTGCAATGAGGGTTGGACAAGGGCAAAGAGGGGCAGACAAGGCCAAAGAGGGGCGGACAAGTGCTGAGAATATGGATCAAGGGCAAAGAGGGGCGGACAAGAGCAAAGAGCGGCGGACAAGGGCAAAGAGCGGCGGACAAGGGCAAAGAGGGGCGGACATGGGCAAAGAGGGGCGGACAAGTGCTGAGAATACGGGACAAGGGCAAAGAGGGGCGGACAGCGCAAAGAGGGGCGGACAAGGCAAAGAGGGTCGGAAAAGTGCTGAGAATACGAGACAAGGGAAAACAGGGTCGAACAAGGGCAAAGAGGGGCAGACAAGGGCAAAGAGGGGCGGACAAGGGCAAAGAGGGGCGGACAAGGGCAAAGAGGGGCGGACAAGGGCAAAGAGGGGCGGACAAGGGCAAAGAGGGGCGGACAAGGGCAAAGAGGGGCGGACAAGGGCAAAGAGGGGCGGACAAGGGCAAAGAGGGGCGGACAAGGGCAAAGAGGGGCGGACAAGGGCAAAGAGGGGCGGACAAGGGCAAAGAGGGGCGGACAAGGGCAAAGAGGGGCGGACAAGGGCAAAGAGGGGCGGACAAGGGCAAAGAGGGGCGGACAAGGGCAAAGAGGGGCGGACAAGGGCAAAGAGGGGCTGAGAAGTGCGGAGAATACTGGACAAGGGCAAAGAGGGGCATAAAAGGGCAAAGAGGGGCGGAGAAATCCTGAGAATACGGGACAAGGGCAAAGAGGGGCTGACAAGGGCAAAAAGGGGCGGACTAGGGCAAAGAGGGGCGGACAAGTGCAAAGACGGGCAGACAAGGACAAAGAGGGTCAGACAAGTACTGAGAATACGGGACAAGGTCAAAGAGGGGCGGACAAGAGCAAAGTGGAGCGGACAAGTGCAAAGAGGGGCGGACAAGGGCAAAGAGGGGCGGACAAGTGCTGAGAATACGGGACAAGGGCAAAGAGGGGCGGACAAGGGCAAAGAGGGGCGGACAAGGGCAAAGAGTGTTGGAACATTGCAAAGAGGGACGGACAAGGGCAATGAGGGTCGGACAAGGGCAAAGAGGTGCGGAGAAGGGCAAAGAGGAGCGGACAAGCGCAAAGAGGGGCGGACAAGTGCTGAGAATACGGGACAAGGGCAAAGAGGGGCGGACAAGTGCAAATGGGGGCGGACAAGAGCAAACAGGGGCGGACAAGGGCAAAGAGGGGCGGACAAGTGCTGAGAATACAGGACAAGTGCAAAG
The DNA here is from genome assembly GCF_032191515.1 of Phaenicophaeus curvirostris. Classification (NCBI taxonomy): domain Eukaryota; kingdom Metazoa; phylum Chordata; class Aves; order Cuculiformes; family Cuculidae; genus Phaenicophaeus; species Phaenicophaeus curvirostris. Next base: position 202,744 of record NW_027206811.1, on the reverse strand, counting down.
AGGGGCGGACAAGGGCAAATAGGTGCGGACAAGTGCTGAAAACACGGGACAAGGACAAAGAGGGTTGGACAAGGGCAAAGGTGGGCGGACAAGGGCAAAGGTGGGCGGACAAGGGCAAAGATGGGCGGACAAGGGCAAAGATGGGCGGACAAGGGCAAAGATGGGCGGACAAGGGCAAAGATGGGCGGACAAGGGCAAAGATGGGCGGACAAGGGCAAAGATGGGCGGACAAGGGCAAATAGGGCCGGACAAGTGCTGAGAATACAGGACAAGGGCAAAGAGGGGCGGACTGCGCAAAGAGGGGCGGACAAGTGAAAGGAGGGTCGGAAAAGTGCTGAGAATTCGGGATAAGGGCAAAGAGGGGCGGACAAGGGCAAAGAGGGGCGGACAAGGGCAAAGAGGGGCGGACAAGGGCAAAGAGGGGCGGAAAAGGGCAAAGAGGGGCTGAGAAGTGCGGAGAATACGGGACAAGGGCAAAGAGGGGCGAAAAAGTGCAATGAGGGGCAGAGAAGTCCTGAGAATACGGGACAAGGGCAAAGAGGGGCTGACAAGGGCAAATAGGGGCGGAATAGGGCAAAGAGGGGCGGACAAGGGCAAAGAGGGGTGGACAAGGGCAAAGAGGGGCGGACAAGGGCAAAGAGGGGCAGACAATTGCTGAGAATAAGGGACAAGGTCAAAGAGGGGCGGACAAGGGCAAAGAGGGGCGGACAAGGGCAAAGAGGGGCGGACAAGGGCAAAGAGGGGCGGACAAGGGCAAAGAGGGGCGGACAAGGGCAAAGAGGGGCGGACAAGGGCAAAGAGGGGCGGACAAGGGCAAAGAGGAGCAGAAAAGGGCAAAGAGGTGCTGAGAAGTGCGGAGAATACGGGACAAGGGCAAAGAGGGGCGAAAAAGGGCAATGAGGGTTCGGAGAAGTCCTGAGAATACGGGACAAGGGCAAAGAGAGGCTGACAAAGGCAAATAGGGGCGGACTAGGGCAAATAGGGGCGGACAAGGGCAAAGAGGGGCAGACAATTTCTGAGAATAAGGGACAAGGTCAAAGAGGGGCGGACAAGGGCAAAGAGGGGCGGACAAGGGCAAAGAGGGGCGGACAAGGGCTGAGAATACGGGACACGTGCAAAGAGGGGCCGACAAGGGCCAAGAGGGGCGGACAAGGGCCAAGAGGGGCGGACAAGGGCAAAGAGGGGCGGACAAGGGCAAAGAGGGGCGGACAAGGGCAAAGAGGGGCGGACAAGGGCAAAGAGGGGCGGACAAGGGCAAAGAGGGGCGGACAAGGGCAAAGAGGGGCGGACAAGGGCAAAGAGGGGCAGACAAGGGCAAAGAGGGGCGGACAAGGGCTGAGAATACGGTACAAGTGCAAAGAGGGGCGGACAAGGGCCAAGAGGGGCGGACAAGGGCAAAGAGGGGCGGACAAGGGCAAAGAGGGGCGGACAAGGGCAAAGAGGGGCGGATAATTGCTAAGAATTCGGGACAAGTGAAAAGAGGGGCGGACAAGGGCAAAGAGGAGCGGAAAAGGGAAAAGTGGGGCTGACAAGTACTGAGAATACGGGACAAGGGCAAAGAGGGGCGGACAAGGGCAAAGAGGGGCGGACAAGGGCAAAGAGGGTTGGACAACGGCAAAGAGGGGCAGACAAGGCCAAAGAGGGGCGGAAAAGGCCAAAGAGGGGCGGAAAAGGCCAAAGAGGGGCGGAAAAGGCCAAAGAGGGGCGGAAAAGGCCAAAGAGGGGCGGAAAAGGCCAAAGAGGGGCGGAAAAGGCCAAAGAGGGGCGGAAAAGGCCAAAGAGGGGCGGAAAAGGCCAAAGAGGGGCGGAAAAGGCCAAAGAGGGGCGGAAAAGTGCTGAGATTACGGAACAAAGGCAAAGTGGGGCGGACAAGAGCAAAGAGGGGCGGACAAGGGCAAAGAGGGGCGGACAACGGCAAAGAGGGCCGGACATGGGCAAAGAGGTGCGGACAAGTGCTGAGAATACGGGACAAGGGCAAAGAGGGGCGGACAGCGCAAAGAGGGGCGGACAAGGCAAAGAGGGTCGGAAAACTGCTGAGAATACGGGACAAGGGAAAACAGGGTCGAACAAGGGCAAAGAGGGGCAGACAAGGGCAAAGAGGGGCGGACAAGGGCAAAGAGGGGCGGACAAGGGCAAAGAGGGGCGGACAAGGGCAAAGAGGGGCAGACAAGGGCAAAGAGGGGCGGACAAGGGCAAAGAGGGGCGGACAAGGGCAAAGAGGGGCGGACAAGGGCAAAGAGGGGCGGACAAGGGCAAAGAGGGGCGGACAAGGGCAAAGAGGGGCGGACAAGGGCAAAGAGGGGCGGACAAGGGCAAAGAGGGGCGGACAAGGGCAAAGAGGGGCGGACAAGGGCAAAGAGGGGCGGACAAGGGCAAAGAGGGGCGGAGAAGTGCAAAGAGGGGCGGAGAAGTGCAAAGAGGGGCGGAGAAGTGCAAAGAGGGGCGGAGAAGGGCAAAGAGGGGCGGAGAAGGGCAAAGAGGTTTTGGCAAGGGCAAGGAGGGGCGGACAAGGGCAAAGAGGGGCGGACAAGGGCAAAGAGGGGCGGACAAGGGCAAAGAGGGGCGGACAAGGGCAAAGAGGGGCGGACAAACGCTGAGAAAATGGGACAAGTGCAAAGAGGGTCGGACAAGGGCAAAGAGGGGCGGACAAGGGCAAAGAGGTGTGGACAAGTGCTGAGAATACGGGACAAGGGCAAAGAGGGGCGGGGAAGGGCTTAGAATACGGAAAAATTGCAAAGAGTGGCGGACAAGGGCCAAGAGGTGCGGAAAAGGGCTGAGAGTGGCGGACAAGAGCAATAAGGGGTGGAAAACATCTGAGAATATAGGACAAGGGCAAAGTGGGGAGGACAAGGGCTGAGAATACGGGACAAGGGCAAAGAGAGGCAGACAAGTGCTGAGAATACGGGACAAGGGCAAAGAGGGGCAGACAAGTGCTGAGAATACGGGACAAGGGCAAAGAGGGGCGGACAAGGGCAAAGAGGGGCGGACAAGGGCAAAGAGGGGCGGACAAGGGCAAAGAGGGGCGGACAAGGGCAAAGAGGTTTTGGCAAGGGCAAGGAGTGGCGGACAAGGCAAAGAGGGGCGGACAAGGGCTGAGAATACGGGACAAGGGCAAAGAGGGGCGGACAAGGGCAAAGAGGAGCGGAAAAGGGAAAAGTGGGGCTGACAAGTACTGAGAATACGGGACAAGGGCAAAGAGGGGCGGACAAGGGCAAAGAGGGGCGGACAAGGGCAAAGAGGGGCGGACAAGGGCAAAGAGGGGCGGACAAGGGCAAAGAGGGGCGGACAAGGGCAAAGAGGGGCGGACAAGGGCAAAGAGGGGAAGACAAGGCCAAAGAGGGGCGGAAAAGGCCAAAGAGGGGCGGAAAAGGCCAAAGAGGGGCGGAAAAGGCCAAAGAGGGGCGGAAAAGGCCAAAGAGGGGCGGACAAGTGCTGAGAATACGGAACAAAGGCAAAGAGGGGCGGACAAGAACAAAGAGGGGCGGACAAGTGCAAAGAGGGGCGGACAAGTGCAAAGAGGGGCGGACATGTGCTGAGAATACAGGACAAGTGCAATGAGGGTTGGACAAGGGCAAAGAGGGGCGGACAAGGCCAAAGAGGGGCGGACAAGTGCTGAGAATATGGATCAAGGGCAAAGAGGGGCGGACAAGAGCAAAGAGCGGCGGACAAGGGCAAAGAGCGGCGGACAAGGGCAAAGAGGGGCGGACATGGGCAAAGAGGTGCGGACAAGTGCTGAGAATACGGGACAAGGGCAAAGAGGGGCGGACAGCGCAAAGAGGGGCGGACAAGGCAAAGAGGGTCGGAAAAGTGCTGAGAATACGAGACAAGGGAAAACAGGGTCGAACAAGGGCAAAGAGGGGCGGACAAGGGCAAAGAGGGGCGGACAAGGGCAAAGAGGGGCGGACAAGGGCAAAGAGGGGCGGACAAGGGCAAAGAGGGGCGGACAAGGGCAAAGAGGGGCGGACAAGGGCAAAGAGGGGCGGACAAGGGCAAAGAGGGGCGGACAAGGGCAAAGAGGGGCGGACAAGGGCAAAGAGGGGCGGACAAGGGCAAAGAGGGGCGGACAAGGGCAAAGAGGGGCGGACAAACGCTGAGAAAATGGGACAAGGGCAAAGAGGGGCGGACAAGGGCAAAGAGGGGCGGACAAGGGCAAAGAGGTGTGGACAAGTGCTGAGAATACGGGACAAGGGCAAAGAGGGGCGGGGAAGGGCTTAGAATACGGAAAAAGTGCAAAGAGTGGCGGACAAGGGCCAAGAGGTGCGGAAAAGGGCTGAGAGTGGCGGACAAGAGCAATAAGGGGTGGATAACATCTGAGAATATAGGACAAGGGCAAAGTGGGGAGGAGAAGGGCTGAGAATACGGGACAAGGGCAAAGAGAGGCAGACAAGTGCTGAGAATACGGGACAAGGGCAAAGAGGGGCAGACAAGTGCTGAGAATACGGGACAAGGGCAAAGAGGGGCGGACAAGGGCAAAGAGGGGCGGACAAGGGCAAAGAGGGGCGGACAAGGGCAAAGAGGGGCGGACAAGGGCAAAGAGGGGCGGACAAGGGCAAAGAGGTTTTGGCAAGGGCAAGGAGTGGCGGACAAGGCAAAGAGGGGCGGACAAGGGCTGAGAATACGGGACAAGGGCAAAGAGGGGCGGACAAGGGCAAAGAGGAGCGGAAAAGGGAAAAGTGGGGCTGACAAGTACTGAGAATACGGGACAAGGGCAAAGAGGGGCGGACAAGGGCAAAGAGGGGCGGACAAGGGCAAAGAGGGGCGGACAAGGGCAAAGAGGGGCGGACAAGGGCAAAGAGGGGCGGACAAGGGCAAAGAGGGGCGGACAAGGGCAAAGAGGGGAAGACAAGGCCAAAGAGGGGCGGAAAAGGCCAAAGAGGGGCGGAAAAGGCCAAAGAGGGGCGGAAAAGGCCAAAGAGGGGCGGAAAAGGCCAAAGAGGGGCGGACAAGTGCTGAGAATACGGAACAAAGGCAAAGAGGGGCGGACAAGAACAAAGAGGGGCGGACAAGTGCAAAGAGGGGCGGACATGTGCTGAGAATACAGGACAAGTGCAATGAGGGTTGGACAAGGGCAAAGAGGGGCGGACAAGGCCAAAGAGGGGCGGACAAGTGCTGAGAATATGGATCAAGGGCAAAGAGGGGCGGACAAGAGCAAAGAGCGGCGGACAAGGGCAAAGAGCGGCGGACAAGGGCAAAGAGGGGCGGACATGGGCAAAGAGGTGCGGACAAGTGCTGAGAATACGGGACAAGGGCAAAGAGGGGCGGACAGCGCAAAGAGGGGCGGACAAGGCAAAGAGGGTCGGAAAAGTGCTGAGAATACGAGACAAGGGAAAACAGGGTCGAACAAGGGCAAAGAGGGGCAGACAAGGGCAAAGAGGGGCGGACAAGGGCAAAGAGGGGCGGACAAGGGCAAAGAGGGGCGGACAAGGGCAAAGAGGGGCGGACAAGGGCAAAGAGGGGCGGACAAGGGCAAAGAGGGGCGGACAAGGGCAAAGAGGGGCGGACAAGGGCAAAGAGGGGCGGAGAAGGGCAAAGAGGGGCGGAGAAGGGCAAAGAGGGGCGGAGAAGGGCAAAGAGGGGCGGACAAGGGCAAAGAGGGGCGGACAAGTGCAAAGAGGGGCGGACAAGGGCAAAGAGGGGCAGACAAGGTCTGAGAATACGGGACACGTGCAAAGAGGGGCGGACAAGGGCAAAGAGGGGCGGACAAACGCTGAGAAAATGGGACAAGTGCAAAGAGGGTCGGACAAGGGCAAAGAGGGGCGGACAAGGGCAAAGAGGTGTGGACAAGTGCTGAGAATACGGGACAAGGGCAAAGAGGGGCGGGGAAGGGCTTAGAATACGGAAAAAGTGCAAAGAGTGGCGGACAAGGGCCAAGAGGTGCGGAAAAGGGCTGAGAGTGGCGGACAAGAGCAATAAGGGGTGGATAACATCTGAGAATATAGGACAAGGGCAAAGTGGGGAGGACAAGGGCTGAGAATACGGGACAAGGGCAAAGAGAGGCAGACAAGTGCTGAGAATACGGGACAAGGGCAAAGAGGGGCAGACAAGTGCTGAGAATACGGGACAAGGGCAAAGAGGGGCGGACAAGGGCAAAGAGGGGCGGACAAGGGCAAAGAGGGGCGGACAAGGGCAGAGGGGCGGACAAGGGCAAAGAGGTTTTGGCAAGGGCAAGGAGTGGCGGACAAGGCAAAGAGGGGCGGACAAGGGCTGAGAATACGGGACAAGGGCAAAGAGGGGCGGACAAGGGCAAAGAGGAGCGGAAAAGGGAAAAGTGGGGCTGACAAGTACTGAGAATACGGGACAAGGGCAAAGAGGGGCGGACAAGGGCAAAGAGGGGCGGACAAGGGCAAAGAGGGGCGGACAAGGGCAAAGAGGGGCGGACAAGGGCAAAGAGGGGCGGACAAGGGCAAAGAGGGGCGGACAAGGGCAAAGAGGGGCGGACAAGGGCAAAGAGGGGCGGACAAGGGCAAAGAGGGGCGGACAATGGCAAAGAGGGGCGGACAAGGCCAAAGAGGGGCGGAAAAGGCCAAAGAGGGGCGGAAAAGGCCAAAGAGGGGCGGAAAAGGCCAAAGAGGGGCGGAAAAGGCCAAAGAGGGGCGGAAAAGGCCAAAGAGGGGCGGAAAAGGCCAAAGAGGGGCGGACAAGTGCTGAGAATACGGAACAAAGGCAAAGAGGGGCGGACAAGAACAAAGAGGGGCGGACAAGTGCAAAGAGGGGCGGACATGTGCTGAGAATACAGGACAAGTGCAATGAGGGTTGGACAAGGGCAAAGAGGGGCAGACAAGGCCAAAGAGGGGCGGACAAGTGCTGAGAATATGGATCAAGGGCAAAGAGGGGCGGACAAGAGCAAAGAGCGGCGGACAAGGGCAAAGAGCGGCGGACAAGGGCAAAGAGGGGCGGACATGGGCAAAGAGGTGCGGACAAGTGCTGAGAATACGGGACAAGGGCAAAGAGGGGCGGACAGCGCAAAGAGGGGCGGACAAGGCAAAGAGGGTCGGAAAAGTGCTGAGAATACGAGACAAGGGAAAACAGGGTCGAACAAGGGCAAAGAGGGGCGGACAAGGGCAAAGAGGGGCGGACAAGGGCAAAGAGGGGCGGACAAGGGCAAAGAGGGGCGGACAAGGGCAAAGAGGGGCGGACAAGGGCAAAGAGGGGCGGACAAGGGCAAAGAGGGGCGGACAAGGGCAAAGAGGGGCGGACAAGGGCAAAGAGGGGCGGACAAGGGCAAAGAGGGGCGGACAAGGGCAAAGAGGGGCGGACAAGGGCAAAGAGGGGCGGACAAGGGCAAAGAGGGGCGGACAAGGGCAAAGAGGGGCGGACAAGGGCAAAGAGGGGCTGAGAAGTGCGGAGAATACTGGACAAGGGCAAAGAGGGGCGTAAAAGTGCAAAGAGGGGCGGAGAAATCCTGAGAATACGGGACAAGGGCAAAGAGGGGCTGACAAGGGCAAAAAGGGGCGGACTAGGGCAAAGAGGGGCGGACAAGTGCAAAGACGGGCGGACAAGGACAAAGAGGGTCAGACAAGTACTTAGAATACGGGACAAGGTCAAAGAGGGGCGGACAAGAGCAAAGTGGAGCGGACAAGTGCAAAGAGGGGCGGACAAGGGCAAAGAGGGGCGGACAAGTGCTGAGAATACGGGACAAGGGCAAAGAGGGGCGGACAAGTGCGAAGAGGGGCGGACATGTGCGAAGATTGGCGGACAAGTGCGAAGATTGGCGGACAAGTGCAGATAATACGGGACAAGTGCAAAGAAGGGCGGACAAGGGCAAAGAGGGGCGGACAAGGGCAAAGAGGGGCGGACAAGGGCAAAGAGTGTTGGAACATTGCAAAGAGGGACGGACAAGGGCAATGAGGGTCGGACAAGGGCAAAGAGGTGCGGAGAAGGGCAAAGAGGAGCGGACAAGCGCAAAGAGGGGCGGACAAGTGCTGAGAATACGGGACAAGGGCAAAGAGGGGCGGACAAGTGCAAATGGGGGCGGACAAGAGCAAACAGGGGCGGACAAGGGCAAAGAGGGGCGGACAAGTGCTGAGAATACAGGACAAGTGCAAAGAGGGGCGGACAAGGGCAAAGAGGTGCGGACAAGTGCTGAAAACACGGGACAAGGACAAAGAGGGTTGGACAAGGGCAAAGAGGGGCGGACAAGGGCAAAGGTGGGCGGACAAGGGCAAAGATGGGCGGACAAGGGCAAAGATGGGCGGACAAGGGCAAAGATGGGCGGACAAGGGCAAATAGGGCCGGACAAGAGCTGAGAATACCGGACAAGGGCAAAGAGGGGCGGACTGCGCAAAGAGGGGCGGACAAGTGAAAGGAGGGTCGGAAAAGTGCTGAGAATACGGGATAAGGGCAAAGAGGGGCGGACAAGGGCAAAGAGGGGCGGACAAGGGCAAAGAGGGGCGGACAAGGGCAAAAAGGGGCGGAAAAGGGCAAAGAGGGGCTGAGAAGTGCGGAGAATACGGGACAAGGGCAAAGAGGGGCGAAAAAGTGCAATGAGGGGCAGAGAAGTCCTGAGAATACGGGACAAGGGCAAAGAGGGGCTGACAAGGGCAAATAGGGGCGGAATAGGGCAAAGAGGGGCGGACAAGGGCAAAGAGGGGTGGACAAGGGCAAAGAGGGGCGGACAAGGGCAAAGAGGGGCAGACAATTGCTGAGAATAAGGGACAAGGTCAAAGAGGGGCGGACAAGGGCAAAGAGGGGCGGACAAGGGCAAAGAGGGGCGGACAAGGGCAAAGAGGGGCGGACAAGGGCAAAGAGGGGCGGACAAGGGCAAAGAGGGGCGGAAAAGGGCAAAGAGGGGCTGAGAAGTGCGGAGAATACGGGACAAGGGCAAAGAGGGGCCAAAAATGGCAATGAGGGTTCGGAGAAGTCCTGAGAATACGGGACAAGGGCAAAGAGAGGCTGACAAAGGCAAATAGGGGCGGACTAGGGCAAAGAGGGGCAGACAATTTCTGAGAATAAGGGACAAGGGCAAAGAGGGGCGGACAAGGGCAAAGAGGGGCGGACAAGGGCAAAGAGGGGCGGACAAGGGCAAAGAGGGGCGGACAAGTGCTGAGATTACGGGACAAGGGCAAAGAGGGGCGGACAAGGGCAAAGAGGGGCGGACAAGGGCAAAGAGGGGCGGACAAGGGCAAAGAGGGGCGGACAAGGGCAAAGACGGGCGGACAAGTGCTGAGAATACGGGACAAGGGCAAAGAGGGGCGGACAGCGCAAAGAGGGGCGGACAAGGGCAAAGAGGGTCGGAAATGTGCTGAGACTACGGGAGAAGGGCAAAGAGGGGCGGACAAGGAAAAAGAGGGGCAGACAAGGGCAAAGAGGGGCGGACAAGGGCAAAGAGGGGCGGACAAGGGCAAAGAGGGGCGGACAAGGGCAAAGAGGGCCGGACAAGGGCAAAGACGGCCGGACAAGTGCTGAGAATACGGGACAAGGGCAAAGAGGGGCGGACAGCGCAAAGAGGGGCGGACAAGGGCAAAGAGGGTCGGAAATGTGCTGAGACTATGGGAGAAGGGCAAAGAGGGGCGGACAAGGTCAAAGAGGGGCAGACGAGGGCAAAGAGGGGCAGACAAGGGCAAAGAGGTGCAGACAAGGGCAAAGAGGGACGGACAAGGGCAAAGAGGGACGGACAAGGGCAAAGAGGGGCGGACAAGGGCAAAGAGGGGCTGAGATGTGCGAAGAATACGGGTCAAGGGCAAAGAGGGACGGACAAGGGCAAAGAGGGGCGGACAAGGGCAAAGAGAGGCTGCGATGTGCGGAGAATACGGGACAAGGGCAAAGAGGGGCGGACAAGGGCAAAGAGGGGCTGACAAGGTCTGAGAACACTGGACAAGTGCAAAGAGGGTCAACAAGGGCAAAGAGGGGCGGACAAGGGAAAAGAGGGGGGGTCAAGGGAAAAGAGGGGCGGACAAGGGCAAAGAGGGGTGGAAAAGTGCAAAGAGGGGGGGACAAGAGCAAAGAGGAGCGGACAAATGCAAAGAGGGCCGGACAAGGTCAAACAGGGTCGGACAAGGGCAAAGAGGGGCGGAAAAGGGCAAAGGGGGGCGACAAGGGCAAAAACGGGGGGACAAGGGAAAAGAGGGGCGCACAAGGGCAAAGAGGGCCGGACAAGGGCAAAGAGGGGCGGACAAGGGCAAAGAGGGGCGGACAAGGGCAAAGAGGGGCGGACAAGTGCTGAGAATACAGGAGAAGAGCAAAGAGGGGCGGACAAAGGCAAAGAGGGGCGGAAAAGGGCAAAGAGGGGCGGACAAGGCCAAAGAGGTGCGGACAAGTGCTGAGAATACGGGACAGGGGCAAAGAGGGGCGGACAAGAGCAAACAGGGGCGGACAAGGGCAAAAATGGGGCGGACAAGGGCAAAAAGGGGGCGGACAAGGGCAAAAAGGGGAAGACAAGGGCAAAGAGGTGCGGAAAAGGACAGGGAGGGGCGGACAAGTGCTGAGAATATGGGACAAGGGCAAAGAGGTGCGGACAAGTCCTGAGAATACGGGACAAGAGCAAAGAGGGGCGGACAAGGGCAAAGAGGGGCGGACAAGGGTAAAGAGGTGCGGACAAGGGAAAAGAGGGGCGGACAAGGGCAAAGAGGGGCGGACAAGGGCAAAGAGGGTCGGACAAGGGCAAAGAGGGACGGAGAATGGCAAAGAGGGACGGAGAAGGGCAAAGAGGGGCAGACAAGTGCTGAGAATACGGGACAAAGCTAAAGAGGGGCGGACAAGACCAAGAGGGGCGGACAAGGGAAAAGAGGGGCGGAAAAGTGCTGAGAATACAGGACAAGGGCAAAGAGGGACGGACAAGGACTGAGAATACGGGACAACGGCAAAAAGGGGAGGACAAGGCCAAAGAGGGGCGGACAAGTGCAAAGAGGGGCGGACAAGGGCAAAGAAGTGCGGACAAGTGCAAAGAGGGGCGGACAAGTGCTGAGAAAACGGGACAAGGGCAAAGAGGTGCGGACAAGTGCTGAGAATACGGGACAAGGGCAAAGAGGGGCGGACAAGTGCTGAGAATACGGGACAAGGGCAAAGAGGGGCAGACAAGGGCAAAGAGGGGCGGACAAGGGCAAAGAGGGGCGGACAAGGGCAAAGAGGGGCGGACAAGGGCAAAGAGGGGCGGACAAGGGCAAAGAGGGGCGGACAAGGGCAAAGAGGGGCGGACAAGGGCAAAGAGGGGCGGACAAGGGCAAAGAGGGGCGGACAAGGGCAAAGAGGGGCGGACAAGGGCAAAGAGGGGCGGACAAGTTCTGAGAATACGGGACAAGTTCTGAGAACAAAGGAAAAGGGCAAAGAGGGGCGGACAAGGGGAAAGAGGGGCGGACAGGGGCAAAGAGGAGAGGACAAGGGCAAAGACGGGGGGACAAGGGCAAACAGGGGTGGACAAGTGCAAAGAGCGTCGGACAACGGCAAAGAGGGTTGGACAAGGGCAAAGAGGGACGGACAAGTGCTGAGAATACTTGACAAGTGCAAAGAGGGGCGGACAAGGGCAAAGAGGGGCGGACAAGGGCAAAGAGGGGCGCACAAGATCAGAGAATATAGGAGAAGGCAAAGAGGGGCGGACAACTGCTGAGAATACGGGACAAGTTCAAAGAGGGGCGGACAAGGGCAAAAAGGGGCGGACAAGGGCAAAGAGGGGCGGACAAGGGCAAAGAGGGGCCGACAAAGGCAAAGAGGGGCCGACAAGTGCTAAGAATACGGGACAAGGGCAAAGAGGGGCGAACAAGGGCAAAGAGATGCGGACAAATACTGAGAATACGGGACAAGAGAAAAGAGGGGCGGACAAGGGCAAAGAGGAGCGGACAAGGGCAAATAGGGGCAGACAAGGGATGAGAATATGGGAGAAGGGCAAAGAGGGGCGGACAAGGGCAAAGGGGGCGGACAAGTGCTGAGAATACGGGCCAACAGCAAAGAGGGGCGGACAAGGGCAAAGAAGGGCGGACAAGTGCTGAGAATACGGGCCAACGGCAAAGAGGGGCGGACAAGTTCAAAGAGGGGCGAACAAATGCTGAGAATACGGGACAAGGGCAAAGAGGGGCGGACAAGGGCAAAGAGGGGCGGACAAGAGCAAAGAGGGGCGGACAAGGGCAAAGAGGGGCGGACAAGGGCAAAGAGGGGCGGACAAGGGCAAAGAGGGGCGGACAAGGGCAAAGAGGGGCGGACAAGGGCAAAGAGGGGCGGACAAGTGCTGAGATTATGGGACAAGGGCAAAGAGGGGCGGACAAGGGCAAAGAGGGGCGGACAAGGGCAAAGAGGGGCGGACAAGGGCAAAGACGGGCGGACAAGTGCTGAGAATACGGGACAAGGGCAAAGAGGGGCGGACAGCGCAAAGAGGGGCGGACAAGGGCAAAGAGGGTCGGAAATGTGCTGAGACTACGGGAGAAGGGCAAAGAGGGGCGGACAAGGAAAAAGAGGGGCAGACAAGGGCAAAGAGGGGCGGACAAGGGCAAAGAGGGGCGGACAAGGGCAAAGAGGGTCGGACAAGGGCAAAGAGGGACGGAGAATGGCAAGAGGGACGGAGAAGGGCAAAGAGGGGCAGACAAGTGCTGAGAATACGGGACAAAGCTAAAGAGGGGCGGACAAGACCAAGAGGGGCGGACAAGGGAAAAGAGGGGCGGAAAAGTGCTGAGAATACAGGACAAGGGCAAAGAGGGACGGACAAGGACTGAGAATACGGGACAACGGCAAAAAGGGGAGGACAAGGCCAAAGAGGGGCGGACAAGTGCAAAGAGGGGCGGACAAGGGCAAAGAAGTGCGGACAAGTGCAAAGAGGGGCGGACAAGTGCTGAGAAAACGGGACAAGGGCAAAGAGGTGCGGACAAGTGCTGAGAATACGGGACAAGGGCAAAGAGGGGCGGACAAGTGCTGAGAATACGGGACAAGGGCAAAGAGGGGCAGACAAGGGCAAAGAGGGGCGGACAAGGGCAAAGAGGGGCGGACAAGGGCAAAGAGGGGCGGACAAGGGCAAAGAGGGGCGGACAAGGGCAAAGAGGGGCGGACAAGGGCAAAGAGGGGCGGACAAGGGCAAAGAGGGGCGGACAAGGGCAAAGAGGGGCGGACAAGGGCAAAGAGGGGCGGACAAGGGCAAAGAGGGGCGGACAAGTTCTGAGAATACGGGACAAGTTCTGAGAACAAAGGAAAAGGGCAAAGAGGGGCGGACAAGGGGAAAGAGGGGCGGACAGGGGCAAAGAGGAGAGGACAAGTGCAAAGACGGGGGGACAAGGGCAAACAGGGGTGGACAAGTGCAAAGAGCGTCGGACAACGGCAAAGAGGGTTGGACAAGGGCAAAGAGGGACGGACAAGTGCTGAGAATACTTGACAAGTGCAAAGAGGGGCGGACAACGGCAAAGAGGGGCGGACAAGGGCAAAGAGGGGCGCACAAGATCAGAGAATATAGGAGAAGGCAAAGAGGGGCGGACAACTGCTGAGAATACGGGACAAGTTCAAAGAGGGGTGGACAAGGGCAAAAAGGGGCGGACAAGGGCAAAGAGGGGCGGACAAGGGCAAAGAGGGGCCGACAAAGGCAAAGAGGGGCCGACAAGTGCTAAGAATACGGGACAAGGGCAAAGAGGGGCGAACAAGGGCAAAGAGATGCGGACAAATACTGAGAATACGGGACAAGAGAAAAGAGGGGCGGACAAGGGCAAAGAGGAGCGGACAAGGGCAAATAGGGGCAGACAAGGGATGAGAATATGGGAGAAGGGCAAAGAGGGGCGGAGAAGGGCAAAGAGGGGCGGACAAGTGCTGAGAATACGGGCCAACGGCAAAGAGGGGCGGACAAGTTCAAAGAGGGGCGAACAAATGCTGAGAATACGGGACAAGGGCAAAGAGGGGCGGACAAGGGCAAAGAGGGGCGGACAAGAGCAAAGAGGGGTGGACAAGGGCAAAGAGGGGCGGACAAGGGCAAAGAGGGGCGGACAAGGGCAAAGAGGGGCGGACAAGGGCAAAGAGGGGCGGACAAGGGCAAAGAGGTTTTGGCAAGGGCAAGGAGGGGCGGACAAGGCAAAGAGGGGTGGACAAGGCAAAGAGGGGCGGACAAGGGCTGAGAATACGGGACAAGGGCAAAGAGGGGCGGACAAGGGCAAAGAGGGGCGGACAAGGGCAACGAGGGGCGGACAAGGGCAAAGAGGGTCGGACAAGGGCAAAGAGGGGCGGACAAGGGCAAAGAGGGGCGGACAAACGCTGAGAATACGGGACAAGGGCAAAGAGGGGCGGACAAGGGCAAAGAGGGGCGGACAAGGGCAAAGAGGGGCGGACAAGGGCAAAGAGGGGCGGACAAGGGCAAAGAGGGGCGGAGAAGGGCAAAGAGGGGCGGACAAGGGCTCAGAATACGGGACACGTGCAAAGAGGGGCGGACAAGGGCCAAGAGGGGCGGACAAGGGCCAAGAGGGGCGGACAAGGGCAAAGACGGGCGGACAAGGGCAAAGAGGGGCGGACAAGGGCAAAGAGGTTTGGACAAGGGCAAGGAGTGGCGGACAAGGGCAAAGAGGGGCGGACAAGGGCAAAGAGGGGCGGACAAGGGCAAAGAGGGGCGGAAAAGGGCAAAGAGGGGCGGACAAGGGCAAAGAGGGGCGGACAAGGGCAAAGAGGGGCGGACAAGGGCTTAGAATACGGTACAAGTGCAAAGAGGGGCGGACAAGGGCCAAGAGGGGCGGACAAGTGCAAAGAGGGGCGGACAAGGGCAAAGAGGGGCGGACAAGGGCAAAGAGTGGCGGACAAGGGCAAAGAGGGGCGGATAATTGCTAAGAATTCGGGACAAGTGAAAAGAGGGGCGGACAAGGGCAAAGAGGAGCAGAAAAGGGAAAAGTGGGGCTGACAAGTACTGAGAATACGGGACAAGGGCAAAGAGGGGCGGACAAGGGAAAAGAGGGGCGGACAAGGGCAAAGAGGGGCGGACAAGGGCAAGGAGGGGCGGACAAGGGCAAGGAGGGGCGGACAAGGCCAAAAAGGGGCGGAAAAGGCCAAAGAGGGGCGGAAAAGGCCAAAGAGGGGCGGAAAAGGCCAAAGAGGGGCGGAAAAGGCCAAAGAGGGGCGGAAAAGGCCAAAGAGGGGCGGAAAAGGCCAAAGAGGGGCGGACATGTGCTGAGAATACAGGACAAGGGCAATGGACAAGGGCAAAGAGGGGCGGACAAGGGCAAAGAGGGGCAGACAAGGGCCAAAGAGTGGCGGACAAGTGCTGAGAATATGGAACAAGGGCAAAGAGGGGCCGGACAAGTGCAAAGAGGGCGTGGACAAGGCAAGAGGGGCGGACAAGGCAAAGAGGCGAGGCAGGCGGACAAGGGCAAAGAGGGGCGGACAAGGGCAAAGAGGGGCGGACAAGGGCAAAGAGGGGCGGACAAGGGCAAAGAGGGGCGGACAAGGGCAAAGAGGGGCGGACAAGGCCAAAGAGGGGCGGAAATGGCCAAAGAGGGGCGGAAAAGGCCAAAGAGGGGCGGAAAAGGCCAAAGAGGGGCGGACAAGTGCTGAGAATACGGAACAAAGGCAAAGAGGGGCGGACAAGAACAAAGAGGGGCGGACAAGTGCAAAGAGGGGCGGACATGTGCTGAGAATACAGGACAAGTGCAATGACGGTTGGACAAGGGCAAAGAGGGGCAGACAAGGCCAAAGAGGGGCGGACAAGTGCTGAGAATATGGATCAAGGGCAAAGAGGGGCGGACAAGAGCAAAGAGCGGCGGACAAGGGCAAAGAGCGGCGGACAAGGGCAAAGAGGGGCGGACATGGGCAAAGAGGTGCGGACAAGTGCTGAGAATACGGGACAAGGGCAAAGAGGGGCGGACAGCGCAAAGAGGGGCGGACAAGGCAAAGAGGGTCGGAAAAGTGCTGAGAATACGAGACAAGGGAAAACAGGGTTGAACACGGGCAAAGAGGGGCGGACAAGGGCAAAGAGGGGCGGACAAGGGCAAAGAGGGGCGGACAAGGGCAAAGAGGGGCGGACAAGGGCAAAGAGGGGCGGACAAGGGCAAAGAGGGGCGGACAAGGGCAAAGAGGGGCGGACAAGGGCAAAGAGGGGCGGAGAAGGGCAAAGAGGGGCGGAGAAGGGCAAAGAGGGGCGGACAAGGGCAAAGAGGGGCTGAGAAGTGTGGAGAATACGGGACAAGGGCAAAGAGGGACGTAAAAGTGCAATGAGGGGCGGAGAAATCCTGAGAATACGGGACAAGGGCAAAGAGGGGCTGACAAGCGCAAAAAGGGGCGGACTAGGGCAAAGAGGGGCGGACAAGTGCAAAGACGGGCGGACAAGGACAAAGAGGGTCAGACAAGTACTGAGAATACGGGACAAAGTCAAAGAGGGGCGGACAAGAGCAAAGTGGAGCGGACAAGTGCAAAGAGGAGCGGACAAGGGCAAAGAGGGGCGGACAAGTACTGAGAATACGGGACAAGGGCAAAGAGGGGCGGACAAGGGCAAAGAGGGGCGGACAAGTGCGAAGATTGGCGGACAAGTGCGAAGATTGGCGGACAAGTGCAGATAATACGGGACAAGTGCAAAGAAGGGCGGACAAGGGCAAAGAAGGGCGGACAAGGGCAAAGAAGGGCGGACAAGGGCAAAGAAGGGCGGACAAGGGCAAAGAGGGGCGGACAAGGGCAAAGAGTGTTGGAACATTGCAAAGAGGGACGGACAAGTGCAATGAGGGTCGGACAAGGGCAAAGAGGTGCGTAGAAGGGCAAAGAGGAGCGGACAAGCGCAAAGAGGGGCGGACAAGTGCTGAGAATACGGGACAAGAGCAAACAGGGGCGGACAAGGGCAAACAGGGGCGGACAAGTGCTGAGAATACAGGACAAGTGCAAAGAGGGGCGGACAAGGGCAAAGAGGTGCGGACAAGTGCTGAAAACACGGGACAAGGACAAAGAGGGTTGGACAAGGGCAAAAAGGGGCGGACAAGGGCAAAGATGGGCGGACAAGGGCAAAGATGGGCGGACAAGGGCAAAGAGGGGCGGACAAGGGCAAATAGGGCCGGACAAGTGCTGAGAATACAGGACAAGGGCAAAGAGGGGCAGACTGCGCAAAGAGGGGCGGACAAGTGAAAGGAGGGTCGGAAAAGTGCTGAGAATACGGGATAAGGGCAAAGAGGGGCGGACAAGGGCAAAGAAGGGCGGACAAGGGCAAAGAAGGGCGGACAAGGGCAAAGAAGGGCGGACAAGGGCAAAGAAGGGCGGACAAGGGCAAAGAAGGGCGGACAAGGGCAAAGAGGGGCGGACAAGGGCAAAGAGGGGCGGACAAGGGCAAAGAGGGGCGGACAAGGGCAAAGAGGGGCGGACAAGGGCAAAGAGGGGCGGACAAGGGCTAAGAAGGGCGGACAAGGGCTAAGAGGGGCGGACAAGGGCTAAGAGGGGCGGACAAGGGCTAAGAGGGGCGGACAAGGGCTAAGAGGGGCGGACAAGGGCAAAGAGGGGCGGACAAGGGCAAAGAGGGGCGGACAAGGGCAAAGAGGGGCGGACAAGGGCAAAGGGGGCGGACAAGGGCAAAGAGGGGCGGACAACGGCAAAGAGGTTCGGTTAAGGGCAAAGAGTGTCGGACAAGTGCTGAGAATAGGGGACAAGAGCAAAGAGGGGCGGACAAGCTAAAAGAGGGGCAGAGAAGGGGAAAGAGGGGCGGACAAGGGCAAAGAGGGGCGGACAAGGGCAAAGAGGGGCGGACAAGGGCAAAGAGGGGCGGACAAGGGCAAAGAGGGGCGGACAAGGGCAAAGAGGGGCGGACAAGGGCAAAGAGGGGCGGACAAGGGCAAAGAGGGGCGGACAAGGGCAAAGAGGGGCGGACAAGGGCAAAGAGGGGCGGACAAGGGCAAAGAGGGGCGGAGAAGGGGAAAGAGGGGCGGACAAGGGCAAAGAGGGGCGGACAAGGGCAAAGAGGGGTGGACAATCGCGGAGAATACGGGAAAAGGGCAAAGAGGGGTGGACAAGGGCAAAGAGGGCCTGACAAGTCCTGAGAATAAGGGACAAGGGCAAAGTGGGGTGGACAAGTGGAAAGAGGGGCGGACAAGGGCAAAGAGGGGCGGACAAGGGCAAAGAGGGGCGGACAAGTGCAAAGAGGGGCCGACAAGGGCAAAGAGGGGCCGACAAGGGCAAAGAGGGGCCGACAAGGGCAAAGAGGGGCCGACAAGGGCAAAGAGGGGCGCACAAGGGCAAAGAGGGCCGGACAAGGGCAAAGAGGGGCGGACAAGTGCAAAGAGGGGCGGACAAGTGCAAAGAGGGGCGGACAAGTGCTGAGAATATGGGACAAGGACAAAGAGGGGCGGAGAAGGGCAAAGACGGGCGGACAAGTTCTGAGAATACTGGACAAGGGCAAAGAGGGGCGGACAAGGGCAAACAGGGGCGGACAAGTAGAAAGAGGGGCGGACAAGAGCGGAGAATACAGGACAAGGGCAAAGAGGTGCGGACAAGGGCAAAGAGGGGCGGACAAGGGCAACGTGGGGCGGACAAGGGCAACGAGGGGCGGACAAGGGCAACGAGGGGCGGACAAGGGCAACGAGGGGCGGACAAGTGCTGAGAATACGGGACAACGGCAAAGAGAGGCGGAGAAGGGCAAAGAGGGGCGGACAATGGCAAAGAGGGGCGGACAAGTGCAACGAGGGGCGGACAATTGCTGAGAATACGTGACAAAGGGCAAAGAGGGGCGTACAAGGACAAAGAGAGGCGGACAAGTGCTGAGAATACGGGACAAGGACAAAGAGGGGCGGACAAGGGCAAAGAGGGGCGGACAATGGCAAAGAGGGTTCGGACAACAGCGGAGAATACGGGACAAGGGCAAAGAGGGGCGGACAAGGGCAAAGAGGGGCGGACAAGGGCAAAGAGGGGCGGACAAGGGCAAAGAGGGGCGGACAAGGGCAAAGAGGGGCGGACAAGGGCAAAGAGGGGCGGACAAGGGCAAAGAGGGGCGGACAAGGGCAAAGAGGGGCGGACAAGGGCAAAGAGGGGCGGACAAGGGCAAAGAGGGGCGGAAAAGTGCTGAGAATAGGGGACAAGGGCAAAGTGGGGCGGACAAGATCAAAGAGGGACGGACAAGGGGAAAGAGGGGCGGACAAGGGCAAAGAGGGGCGCACAATAGCGAAGAATACGGGACAAGGGCAAAGAGGGGCGGACAAGGGCAAAGAGGGGCGGACAAGGGCAAAGAGGGGCGGACAAGGGCAAAGAGGGGCGGACAAGGGCAAAGAGGGGCGGACAAGGGCAAAGAGGGGCGGACAAGGGCAAAGAGGGGCGGACAATTGCTGAGAATACTGGACAAGTGCAAAGAGGTGCGGACAAGGGCAAAGAGGGTTGGACGAGGGCATAGAGGGGCGGACAAGGGCAAAGAGGGGCGGACAAGGGCTGAGAATACGGGACAATAGCAAAGAGGGGCGGACAAATGCAAACAGGGGCGGACAAGTGCAAAGACTGGCGGACAAGGGCAAAGAGGGGCGGACTAGGGCAGAGAGGGGCGGACAAGGGCAAAGAGGGGCTGACAAAAGGAAAGAGGGGCAGACAAGTGCTGAGAATACGGGACAAGGGCGAAGAGGAGCGGACAACGGCAAAGAGGGGAGGACAAGAGCAAAGAGGGGAGGACAAGGGCAAAGAGGGGAGGACAAGGGCAAAGAGGGGAGGACAAGGGCAAAGAGGGGAGGACAAGTGCTGAGAATACGGGACAAGGGCAAAGAGGGGAGGACAAGGGCAAAGAAGGGAGGACAAGGGCAAAGACTCGCGGACAATTGCTGAGAATACGGGACAAGGGCAAAGAGGGGCGGACAAGGGCAAAGAGGGGCGGACAAGGGCAAAGAGGGGCGGACAAGGGCAAAGAGGGGCGGACAAGGGCAAAGAGGGGCGGACAAGTGCAAAGAGGGGCGGACAAGGGCAAAGAGGGGCGGACAAGGGCAAAGAGGGGCGGACAAGGGCAAAGAGGGGCGGACAAGGGCAAAGAGGTGCGGACAAGGGCAAAGAGGGGCGGACAAGGGCAAAGAGGGGCGGACAAGGGCAAAGAGGGGCGGACAAGGGCAAAGAGGGGCGGACAAGGGCAAAGAGGGGCGGACAAGGGCAAAGAGGGGCGGACAAGGGCAAAGAGGGGCGGACAAGGGCAAAGAGGGGCGGACAAGGGCAAAGAGGGGCGGACAAGGGCAAAGAGGGGCGGACAGGTGCTGAGAATACGGGACAAGGGCAAAGAGGGGCGGACAAGTGCAAAGAGGGGCGGACAAGTGTAAAGAGGGGCGGACAAGTGTAAAGAGGGGCGGACAAGTGTAAAGAGGGGCGGACAAGTGTAAAGAGGGGCGGACAAGTGCTGAGCATTCGGGACAAGTGTGCGAATACGGGACAAGGGCAAAGAGGGGCGGACAAGGGCAAAGAGGTGTGGAAAAGGGAAAAGAGGGGCGGACAAGGGCAAAGATGGGAGGACAAGTGCTGAGAATACAGGACAAGGGCAAAGAAGGGCGGACAAGGGCAAAGAGGGGCGGACAAGAGCGGAGAATATGGGACAAGGAAAAGAGGGGTGGACAGGAGCAAAAAGGGGCGGACAATTACTGAGAATACGGGACAAGGGTAAAGAGGGGCAGACAAGGTCAAAGAGAGGCGGAGAAGGGCAAAGAGGGGCGGACAAGGGCAAATACGGATGGACAAGAGCGGAGAATACAGGACAAGGGCAAAGAGGGGCAGACAAGGGCAAAGAGGGGTGGACAACGGCAAAGAGGTTCGGTTAAGGGCAAAGAGTGTCGGACAAGTGCTGAGAATAGGGGACAAGAGCAAAGAGGGGCGGACAAGCTAAAAGAGGGGCAGAGAAGGGGAAAGAGGGGCGGACAAGGGCCAAGAGGGGCGGACAATAGCGGAGAATAAGGGAAAAGGGCAAAGAGGTTTGGACAAGGGCAAAGAGGGCCTGACAAGTTCTGATAATAATGGACAAGGGCAAAGAGGGGCGGACAAGGGCAAAGAGGGGCGGACAAGGGCAAAGAGGGGCGATCAAGGGAAAAGTAAGGCGGACAAGGGCAAAGAGGGGCGGACAAGGGCAAAGAGGGGCGGACAAGGGCAAAGAAGGGCGGACAAGGGCAAAGAGGGTCGGACAAGGGCAAAGAGGGTCGGACAAGGGCAAAGAGGGTCGGACAAGGGCAAAGAGGGTCGGACAAGGGCAAAGAGGGTCGGACAAGGGCAAAGAGGGTCGGACAAGGGCAAAGAGGGTCGGACAAGGGTAAAGAGGGCGGACAAGGGTAAAGAGGGCGGACAAGGGTAAAGAGGGCGGACAAGTGCTGAGAACACGGGACAAGGTCAAAGAGTTGCGGACAAGAAATGAGAATACTGGACAAGGGCAAAGAGTGGCGTTCAATGGCAAAGAGAGGCGGACAAGTGCAAAGAAGGGCGGACAAGGTCCAAGAGGGGCGAACAATGGCAAAGAGGGGCGGACAAGGGGAAAGAGGGGCGGACAAGTGCTGAGTATACGGGACAAGGGCAAAGAGGGGCGGACAAGGGCAAAGAGGGGCGGACAAGGGCAAAGAGGGGCGGACAAGGGCAAAGAGGGGCGGACAAGTGCTGAGAATACGGGACAAAGGCAAAGAAGGGCGGAGAATTTCTTAGAATATGGGACAAGGGCAAAGAGGGGCGGACAAGGGCAAAGAGGGGCGGACAAGGGCAAAGAGGGGCGGACAAGGGCAAAGAGGGGCGGACAAGGGCAAAGAGGTGCGGACAAGTGCTGAGAATACGGGAAAAGGGCAAAGAGGGGCGGACAAGGGCAAAGAGGGGCGGACAAGGCAAAGAGGGGCGGAAAAGTGCTGAAAATACGGGACAAGGGAAAACAGGGTCGAACAAGGGCAAAGAGGGGCAGACAAAGGCAAAGAGGGGCGGACAAGGGCAAAGAGGGGCGGACAAGGGCAAAGAGGGGCGGACAAGGGCAAAGAGGGGCGGACAAGGGCAAAGAGGGGCGGACAAGGGCAAAGAGGGGCGGACAAGGGCAAAGAGGGGCGGACAAGGGCAAAGAGGGGCGGACAAGGGCAAAGAGGGGCGGACAAGGGCAAAGAGGGGCGGACAAGGGCAAAGAGGTTTGGCAAGGGCAAGGAGGGGCGTACAAGGGCAAAGAGGGGCGGACAAGGGCAAAGAGGGGCGGACAAGGGCAAAGAGGGGCGGACAAGGGCAAAGAGGGGCGGACAAGGGCAAAGAGGGGCGGACAAGGGCAAAGAGGGGCGGACAAGGTCTGAGAATACGGGACAAGGGCAAAGAGGGGCGGACAAGGGCAAAGAGGGGCGGACAAGGGCAAAGAGGGGCGGACAAGGGCAAAGAGGGGCGGACAAGGGCAAAGAGGGGCGGACAAGGGCAAAGAGGGGCGGACAAGGGCAAAGAGGGGCGGACAAGGGCAAAGAGGGGCGGACAAGGGCAAAGAGGGGCGGACAAGGGCAAAGAGGGGCGGACAAGGGCAAAGAGGGGCGGACAAGGGCAAAGAGGGGCGGACAAAGGCTCAGAATACGGGACAAGGGCAAAGAGGGGCGGACAAGGGCAAAGAGGGGCGGACAAGGGCAAAGAGGGGCGGACAAGGGCAAAGAGGGGCGGACAAGGGCAAAGAGGGGCAGACAAGGGCAAAGAGGGGCAGAAAAGGGCAAAGAGGGGCGGACAAGGGCTGAGAATACGGGACACGTGCAAAGAGGGGCCGACAAGGGCCAAGAGGGGCGGACAAGGGCAAAGAGGGGCGGACAAGGGCAAAGAGGGGCGGACAAGGGCAAAGAGGGGCGGACAAGGGCAAAGAGGGGCGGACAAGGGCAAAGAGGGGCGGACAAGGGCAAAGAGGTTTGGACAAGGGCAAGGAGGGGCGGACAAGGGCAAAGAGGGGCGGACAAGGGCTGAGAATACGGTACAAGTGCAAAGAGGGGCGGACAAGGTCCAAGAGGGGCGGACAAGGGCAAAGAGGGGCGGACAAGGGCAAAGAGGGGCGGACAAGGGCAAAGAGGGGCGGACAAGGGCAAAGAGGGGCGGACAAGGGCAAAGAGGGGCGGACAAGGGCAAAGAGGGGCGGAAATGGCCAAAGAGGGGCGGAAAAGGCCAAAGAGGGGCGGAAAAGGCCAAAGAGGGGCGGAAAAGGCCAAAGAGGGGCGGACAAGTGCTGAGAATACGGAACAAAGGCAAAGAGGGGCGGACAAGAACAAAGAGGGGCGGACAAGTGCAAAGAGGGGCGGACATGTGCTGAGAATACAGGACAAGTGCAATGACGGTTGGACAAGGGCAAAGAGGGGCAGACAAGGCCAAAGAGGGGCGGACAAGTGCTGAGAATATGGATCAAGGGCAAAGAGGGGCGGACAAGAGCAAAGAGCGGCGGACAAGGGCAAAGAGCGGCGGACAAGGGCAAAGAGGGGCGGACATGGGCAAAGAGGTGCGGACAAGTGCTGAGAATACGGGACAAGGGCAAAGAGGGGCGGACAGCGCAAAGAGGGGCGGACAAGGCAAAGAGGGTCGGAAAAGTGCTGAGAATACGAGACAAGGGAAAACAGGGTTGAACACGGGCAAAGAGGGGCGGACAAGGGCAAAGAGGGGCGGACAAGGGCAAAGAGGGGCGGACAAGGGCAAAGAGGGGCGGACAAGGGCAAAGAGGGGCAGACAAGGGCAAAGAGGGGCAGACAAGGGCAAAGAGGGGCGGACAAGGGCAAAGAGGGGCGGACAAGGGCAAAGAGGGGCGGACAAGGGCAAAGAGGGGCGGAGAAGGGCAAAGAGGGGCGGAGAAGTGCAAAGAGGGGCGGAGAAGGGCAAAGAGGGGCGGACAAGGGCAAAGAGGGGCTGAGAAGTGTGGAGAATACGGGACAAGGGCAAAGAGGGGCGTAAAAGTGCAATGAGGGGCGGAGAAATCCTGAGAATACGGGACAAGGGCAAAGAGGGGCTGACAAGGGCAAAAAGGGGCGGACTAGGGCAAAGAGGGGCGGACAAGTGCAAAGACGGGCGGACAAGGACAAAGAGGGTCAGACAAGTACTGAGAATACGGGACAAAGTCAAAGAGGGGCGGACAAGAGCAAAGTGGAGCTGACAAGTGCAAAGAGGAGCGGACAAGGGCAAAGAGGGGCGGACAAGTACTGAGAATACGGGACAAGGGCAAAGAGGGGCGGACAAGGGCAAAGAGGGGCGGACAAGTGCGAAGATTGGCGGACAAGTGCGAAGATTGGCGGACAAGTGCAGATAATACGGGACAAGTGCAAAGAAGGGCGGACAAGGGCAAAGAAGGGCGGACAAGGGCAAAGAAGGGCGGACAAGGGCAAAGAAGGGCGGACAAGGGCAAAGAGGGGCGGACAAGGGCAAAGAGTGTTGGAACATTGCAAAGAGGGACGGACAAGGGCAATGAGGGTCGGACAAGGGCAAAGAGGTGCGGAGAAGGGCAAAGAGGAGCGGACAAGCGCAAAGAGGGGCGGACAAGTGCTGAGAATACGGGACAAGAGCAAACAGGGGCGGACAAGGGCAAACAGGGGCGGACAAGTGCTGAGAATACAGGACAAGTGCAAAGAGGGGCGGACAAGGGCAAAGAGGTGCGGACAAGTGCTGAAAACACGGGACAAGGACAAAGAGGGTTGGACAAGGGCAAAAAGGGGCGGACAAGGGCAAAGATGGGCGGACAAGGGCAAAGATGGGCGGACAAGGGCAAAGAGGGGCGGACAAGGGCAAAGATGGGCGGACAAGGGCAAATAGGGCCGGACAAGTGCTGAGAATACAGGACAAGGGCAAAGAGGGGCAGACTGCGCAAAGAGGGGCGGACAAGTGAAAGGAGGGTCGGAAAAGTGCTGAGAATACGGGATAAGGGCAAAGAGGGGCGGACAAGGGCAAAGAAGGGCGGACAAGGGCAAAGAAGGGCGGACAAGGGCAAAGAAGGGCGGACAAGGGCAAAGAGGGGCGGACAAGGGCAAAGAGGGGCGGACAAGGGCAAAGAGGGGCGGACAAGGGCAAAGAGGGGCGGACAAGGGCAAAGAGGGGCGGACAAGGGCTAAGAGGGGCGGACAAGGGCTAAGAGGGGCGGACAAGGGCAAAGAGGGGCGGACAAGGGCAAAGAGGGGCGGACAAGGGCAAAGAGGGGCGGACAAGGGCAAAGGGGGGCGGACAAGGGCAAAGGGGGCGGACAAGGGCAAAGAGGGGCGGACAACGGCAAAGAGGTTCGGTTAAGGGCAAAGAGTGTCGGACAAGTGCTGAGAATAGGGGACAAGAGCAAAGAGGGGCGGACAAGATAAAAGAGGGGCAGAGAAGGGGAAAGAGGGGTGGACAAGGGCAAAGAGGGGCGGACAAGGGCAAAGAGGGGCGGACAAGGGCAAAGAGGGGCGGACAAGGGCAAAGAGGGGCGGACAAGGACAAAGAGGGGCGGACAAGGACAAAGAGGGGCGGACAAGGGCAAAGAGGGGCGGACAAGGGCAAAGAGGGGCGGACAAGGGCAAAGAGGGGCGGACAAGGGCAAAGAGGGGCGGACAAGGGCAAAGAGGGGCGGAGAAGGGGAAAGAGGGGCGGACAAGTGCAAAGAGGGGCGGACAAGGGCAAAGAGGGGCGGACAATCGCGGAGAATACGGGAAAAGGGCAAAGAGGGGTGGACAAGGGCAAAGAGGGCCTGACAAGTCCTGAGAATAAGGGACAAGGGCAAAGTGGGGTGGACAAGTGGAAAGAGGGGCGGACAAGGGCAAAGAGGGGCCGACAAGGGCAAAGAGGGGCCGACAAGGGCAAAGAGGGGCCGACAAGGGCAAAGAGGGGCCGACAAGGGCAAAGAGGGGCCGACAAGGGCAAAGAGGGGCCGACAAGGGCAAAGAGGGGCCGACAAGGGCAAAGAGGGGCCGACAAGGGCAAAGAGGGGCCGACAAGGGCAAAGAGGGGCCGACAAGGGCAAAGAGGGGCCGACAAGGGCAAAGAGGGGCGCACAAGGGCAAAGAGGGCCGGACAAGGGCAAAGAGGGGCGGACAAGTGCAAAGAGGGGCGGACAAGTGCTGAGAATATGGGACAAGGACAAAGAGGGGCGGAGAAGGGCAAAGACGGGCGGACAAGTTCTGAGAATACTGGACAAGGGCAAAGAGGGGCGGACAAGGGCAAACAGGGGCGGACAAGTAGAAAGAGGGGCGGACAAGAGCGGAGAATACAGGACAAGGGCAAAGAGGTGCGGACAAGGGCAAAGAGGGGCGGACAAGGGCAAAGAGGGGCGGACAAGGGCAAAGAGGGGCGGACAAGGGCAACGAGGGGCGGACAAGGGCAACGAGGGGCGGACAAGGGCAACGAGGGGCGGACAAGTGCTGAGAATACGGGACAACGGCAAAGAGAGGCGGAGAAGGGCAAAGAGGGGCGGACAATGGCAAAGAGGGGCGGACAAGTGCAACGAGGGGCGGACAATTGCTGAGAATACGTGACAAAGGGCAAAGAGGGGCGTACAAGGACAAAGAGAGGCGGACAAGTGCTGAGAATACGGGACAAGGACAAAGAGGGGCGGACAAGGGCAAAGAGGGGCGGACAATGGCAAAGAGGGTTCGGACAACAGCGGAGAATACGGGACAAGGGCAAAGAGGGGCGGACAAGGGCAAAGAGGGGCGGACAAGGGCAAAGAGGGGCGGACAAGGGCAAAGAGGGGCGGACAAGGGCAAAGAGGGGCGGACAAGGGCAAAGAGGGGCGGACAAGGGCAAAGAGGGGCGGACAAGGGCAAAGAGGGGCGGACAAGGGCAAAGAGGGGCGGACAAGTGCTGAGAATAGGGGACAAGGGCAAAGTGGGGCGGACAAGATCAAAGAGGGACGGACAAGGGGAAAGAGGGGCGGACAAGGGCAAAGAGGGGCGCACAATAGCGAAGAATACGGGACAAGGGCAAAGAGGGGCGGACAAGGGCAAAGAGGGGCGGACAAGGGCAAAGAGGGGCGGACAAGGGCAAAGAGGGGCGGACAAGGGCAAAGAGGGGCGGACAAGGGCAAAGAGGGGCGGACAAGGGCAAAGAGGGGCGGACAATTGCTGAGAATACTGGACAAGTGCAAAGAGGTGCGGACAAGGGCAAAGAGGGTTGGACGAGGGCATAGAGGGGCGGACAAGGGCAAAGAGGGGCGGACAAGGGCTGAGAATACGGGACAATAGCAAAGAGGGGCGGACAAATGCAAACAGGGGCGGACAAGTGCAAAGACTGGCGGACAAGGGCAAAGAGGGGCGGACTAGGGCAGAGAGGGGCGGACAAGGGCAAAGAGGGGCTGACAAAAGGAAAGAGGGGCAGACAAGTGCTGAGAATACGGGACAAGGGCGAAGAGGAGCGGACAACGGCAAAGAGGGGAGGAAAAGAGCAAAGAGGGGAGGACAAGGGCAAAGAGGGGAGGACAAGGGCAAAGAGGGGAGGACAAGGGCAAAGAGGGGAGGACAAGGGCAAAGAGGGGAGGACAAGGGCAAAGAGGGGAGGACAAGTGCTGAGAATACGGGACAAGGGCAAAGAGGGGAGGACAAGGGCAAAGAAGGGAGGACAAGGGCAAAGACTCGCGGACAATTGCTGAGAATACGGGACAAGGGCAAAGAGGGGCGGACAAGGGCAAAGAGGGGCGGACAAGGGCAAAGAGGGGCGGACAAGGGCAAAGAGGGGCGGACAAGGGCAAAGAGGGGCGGACAAGGGCAAAGAGGGGCGGACAAGGGCAAAGAGGGGCGGACAAGGGCAAAGAGGGGCGGACAAGGGCAAAGAGGGGCGGACAAGGGCAAAGAGGGGCGGACAAGGGCAAAGAGGGGCGGACAAGGGCAAAGAGGGGCGGACAAGGGCAAAGAGGGGCGGACAAGTGCAAAGAGGGGCGGACAAGGGCAAAGAGGGGCGGACAGGTGCTGAGAATACGGGACAAGGGCAAAGAGGGGCGGACAAGTGCAAAGAGGGGCGGACAAGTGTAAAGAGGGGCGGACAAGTGTAAAGAGGGGCGGACAAGTGTAAAGAGGGGCGGACAAGTGTAAAGAGGGGCGGACAAGTGCTGAGCATTCGGGACAAGTGTGCGAATACGGGACAAGGGCAAAGAGGGGCGGACAAGGGCAAAGAGGTGTGGAAAAGGGAAAAGAGGGGCGGACAAGGGCAAAGATGGGAGGACAAGTGCTGAGAATACAGGACAAGGGCAAAGAAGGGCGGACAAGGGCAAAGAGGGGCGGACAAGAGCGGAGAATATGGGACAAGGAAAAGAGGGGTGGACAGGAGCAAAAAGGGGCGGACAATTACTGAGAATACGGGACAAGGGTAAAGAGGGGCAGACAAGGTCAAAGAGAGGCGGAGAAGGGCAAAGAGGGGCGGACAAGGGCAAATACGGATGGACAAGAGCGGAGAATACAGGACAAGGGCAAAGAGGGGCAGACAAGGGCAAAGAGGGGTGGACAACGGCAAAGAGGTTCGGTTAAGGGCAAAGAGTGTCGGACAAGTGCTGAGAATAGGGGACAAGAGCAAAGAGGGGCGGACAAGCTAAAAGAGGGGCAGAGAAGGGGAAAGAGGGGCGGACAAGGGCCAAGAGGGGCGGACAATAGCGGAGAATAAGGGAAAAGGGCAAAGAGGTTTGGACAAGGGCAAAGAGGGCCTGACAAGTTCTGAGAATAATGGACAAGGGCAAAGAGGGGCGGACAAGGGCAAAGAGGGGCGGACAAGGGCAAAGAGGGGCGATCAAGGGAAAAGTAAGGCGGACAAGGGCAAAGAGGGGCGGACAAGGGCAAAGAGGGGCGGACAAGGGCAAAGAGGGGCGGACAAGGGCAAAGAAGGGCGGACAAGGGCAAAGAGGGTCGGACAAGGGCAAAGAGGGTCGGACAAGGGCAAAGAGGGTCGGACAAGGGCAAAGAGGGTCGGACAAGGGCAAAGAGGGTCGGACAAGGGCAAAGAGGGTCGGACAAGGGCAAAGAGGGCGGACAAGGGTAAAGAGGGCGGACAAGGGTAAAGAGGGCGGACAAGGGTAAAGAGGGCGGACAAGTGCTGAGAACACGGGACAAGGTCAAAGAGTTGCGGACAAGAAATGAGAATACTGGACAAGGGCAAAGAGTGGCGTTCAATGGCAAAGAGAGGCGGACAAGTGCAAAGAAGGGCGGACAAGGTCCAAGAGGGGCGAACAATGGCAAAGAGGGGCGGACAAGGGGAAAGAGGGGCGGACAAGTGCTGAGAATACGGGACAAGGGCAAAGAGGGGCGGACAAGGGCAAAGAGGGGCGGACAAGGGCAAAGAGGGGCGGACAAGGGCAAAGAGGGGCGGACAAGTGCTGAGAATACGGGACAAAGGCAAAGAAGGGCGGAGAATTTCTTAGAATATGGGACAAGGGCAAAGAGGAGCGGACAAGGGCAAAGAGGGGCGGACAAGGGCAAAGAGGGGCGGACAAGGGCAAAGAGGGGCAGACAAGGGCAAAGAGGGGCGGACAAGGGCAAAGAGGGGCGGACAAGGGCAAAGAGGGGCGGACAAGGGCAAAGAGGGGCGGACAAGGGCAAAGAGGGGCGGACAAGGGCAAAGAGGGGCGGACAAGGGCAAAGAGGGGCGGACAAGGGCAAAGAGGGGCGGACAAGCGCAAAGAGGGGCGGACAAGGGCAAAGAGGGGCGGACAAGTGCTGAGAACACGAGACAAGGTCAAAGAGGTGCGGACAAGAACTGAGAATACGGGACAAGGTCAAAGAGGGGCGGACAATGGCAAAGACAGGCGGACAAGTGCAAAGAACGGCGGAGAAGGGCAAAGAGGGTCGGACAATGGCAGAGAGGGGCGGACAAGGGGAAAGAGGGGCGGACAAGGGGAAAGAGGGGCGGACAAGTGCTGAGTATACGGGACAAGGGCAAAGAGGGTTGGACAAGGGCAAAGGGGGTCGGACAAGGGCAAAGGGGGTCAGACAAGTGCTGAGAATACGGGACAAATGCAAAGAGGGGCGGAGAAGTTCTTAGAATATGGGACAAGGGTAAAGAGGGGCGGACAAGGGCAAAGAGGGGCGGACAATATCGGAGAATATGGGACAAGTCAAAGAGGGGTGGACAAGAGCAAAAAGGGGCGTACAATTTCTGAGAATACGGGACAAGGTCAAAGAGGGGCGGACAAGGTAAAAGAGAGGCGGACAAGGGTAAAGAGGGTCGGTCAAGGGCAAAGAGGGATGGACAAGTGCAAAGAGGGGCGGACAAGGGCAAAGAGGGGCACACAAGGCAAAGACGGGCGGACAAGGGCAAAGAGGTGCGAACAAGGGCAAAGAGGGGCAAACAAGGGCAAAGAGGGGCGGACAAGGGCAAAGAGGGGCGGACAAGGGAAAAGAGGGGTGGACAAAGGCAAAAAAGGGGCGGACAAGGGCAAAGAGTGTCAGACAAGGGCAAAGAGTGTCAGACAAGGGCAAAGAGGGGCGGACAAGTGCTGAGAACACGGGACAAGGTCAAAGAGGTGCGGACAAGAACTGAGAATACGGGACAAGGTCAAAGAGGGGCGGACAATGGCAAAGACAGGCGGACAAGTGCAAAGAAGGGCGGAGAAGGGCAAAGAGGGTCGGACAATGGCAGAGAGGGGCGGACAAGGGGAAAGAGGGGCGGACAAGGGGAAAGAGGGGCGGACAAGTGCTGAGTATACGGGACAAGGGCAAAGAGGGTCGGACAAGGGCAAAGGGGGTTGGACAAGGGCTAAGTGGGGCGGAAAAGGGCAAAGAGGGGCGGAAAAATTGCTGAGAATATGGGACAAGGTCAAAGAGGGGCGGAGAAGGGCAAAGAGGGGCGGACAAGGGCAAAGAGGGGCGGACAAGGGCAAAGAGGGGCGGACAAGGGCAAAGAGGGGCGGACAAGGGCAAAGAGGGGCGGACAAGGGCAAAGAGGGGCGGACAAGAGCGGAGAATACAGGACAAGGGCAAAGAGGGGCGGACAAGGGCAAATAGTGCAGACAAGTGCTGAGAATACGGGACAAGGGCAAAGAGGGGCGGACAAGGGCAAAAAGGGGCAGACAAATGAATAGAGGGGCGGACAAGGGCAAAGAGTGGTGGACAAGGGCAAAGAGGGGCACACAAGGCAAAGACGGGCGGACAAGGGCAAAGAGGTGCGAACAAGGGCAAAGAGGGGCGAACAAGGGCAAAGAGGGGCGGACAAGGGCAAAGAGGGGCGGACAAGGGAAAAGAGGGGTGGACAAGGGCAAAAAAGGGGCGGACAAGGGCAAAGAGGGGCGGACAAGGGCAAAGAGGGGCGGACAAGGGCAAAGAGGGGCGGACAAGGGCAAAGAGGGGCGGACAAGGGCAAAGAGGGGCGGACAAGTGCTGAGAACACGGGACAAGGTCAAAGAGGTGCGGACAAGAACTGAGAATACGGGACAAGGTCAAAGAGGGGCGGACAATGGCAAAGATGGGCGGACAATGGCAAAGATAGGCGGACAAGTGCAAAGAAGGGCGGAGAATGGCAAAGAGGGTCGGACAATGGCAGAGAGGGGCGGACAAGGGGAAAGAGGGGCGGACAAGGGGAAAGAGGGGCGGACAAGGGGAAAGAGGGGCGGACAAGTGCTGAGTATACGGGACAAGGGCAAAGAGGGTCGGACAAGGGCAAAGGGGGGTGGACAAGGGCTAAGTGAGGCGGAAAAGGGCAAAGAGGGGCGGACAAGGGCAAAGAGGGGCGGAAAAATTGCTGAGAATATGGGACAAGGTCAAAGAGGGGCGGAGAAGGGCAAAGACGGGCGGACAAGGGCAAAGAGGGGCGGAAAATGGAAAAGAGGGGCGGAAAATGGAAAAGAGGGGCGGAAAATGGAAAAGAGGGGCGGAAAATGGAAAAGAGGGGCGGAAAATGGAAAAGAGGGGCGGACAACTGCTGAGAATACAGGACAAGGGCAAAGAGGGGCGGACAAGGGCAAAGAGGGGCGGACAAGGGCAAAGAGGGGCGGACAAGGGCGGAGAATATGGGACAAGGCAACGAGGGGTGGACAAGAGCAAAAAGGGGCGGACAATTACTGAGAATACGGGACAAGGGCAAAGAGGGGCAGACAAGGTCAAAGAGAGGCGGACAAGGGCAAAGAGGGGCGGACAAGGGCAAATAGGGATGGACAAGATCGGAGAATACAGGACAAGGGCAAAGAGGGGCGGACAAGGGCAAATAGGGCAGACAAGTGCTGAGAATACGGGACAAGGGCGAAGAGGGGCGGACAAGGGCAAAAAGGGGCAGACAAATGAATAGAGGGGCGGACAAGGGCAAAGAGTGGTGGACAAGGGCAAAGAGGGGCGGACAAGATCGGAGAATATGGGACAAGTCAAAGAGGGGTGGACAAGAGCAAAAAGGGGCGTACAATTTCTGAGAATACGGGACAAGGGTAAAGAGGGTCGGTCAAGAGCAAAGAGGGATGGACAAGGGCAAAGAGGGGCGGACAAGGGCAAAGAGGGGCACACAAGGCAAAGACGGGCAGACAAGTGCAAAGAGGGGCGGACAAGGGCAAAGAGGGGCGGACAAGGGCAAAGAGGGGCGGACAAGGGCAAAGAGGGGCGGACAAGGGCAAAGAGGGGCGGACAAGGGCAAAGAGGGGCGGACAAGGGCAAAGAGGGGCGGACAAGGGCAAAAAAGGGGCGGACAAGGGCAAAGAGGGGCGGACAAGTTCTGAGAACACGAGACAAGGTCAAAGAGGTGCGGACAAGGACTGAGAATACGGGACAAGGTCAAAGAGGGGCGGACAATGGCAAAGACAGGCGGACAAGTGCAAAGAACGGCGGAGAAGGGCAAAGAGGGTCGGACAATGGCAGAGAGGGGCGGACAAGGGCAAAGAGGGGCGGACAAGGGCAAAGAGGGGCGGACAAGGGCAAAGAGGGGCGGACAAGGGCAAAGAGGGGCGGACAAGGGCAAAGAGGGGCGGACAAGGGCAAAGGGGGTCGGACAAGGGCAAAGGGGGGCGGACAAGGGCAAAGGGGGGCGGACAAGGTCACAGAGGGGCGGACAACGGGAAAGAGGGCGGACAAGGGCAAAGAGGGGCGGACAAGTGCTGAGAATACGGGACAAGGGTAAAGAGGGGCGGACAAGGTCACAGAGGGGCGGATAACGGCAAAGAGGGGCGGACAAGGGCACAGAGGAGCGGACAAGGGCAAAGAGGGGCGGAGAAGTGCTGAGAATACAGGAGAAGGGCAAAGAGGGGCGGACAAGGGCAAAGAGGGGCGGACAAGGGCAAAGAGGGGCGGACAAGGGCAAAGAGGGGCGGACAAGGGCAAAGAGGGGCGGACAAGGGCAAAGAGGGGCGGACAAGGGCAAAGAGGGGCGGACAAGGGCAAAGAGGGGCGGACAAGGGCAAAGAGGGGCGGACAAGGGCAAAGAGGGGCGGACAAGGGCAAAGAGGGGCGGACAAGGGCAAAGAGGGGCGGACAAGGGCAAAGAGGGGCGGACAAGGGCAAAGAGGGGCGGACAAGGGCAAAGAGGGGCGGACAAGGGCAAACAGGGGCGGACAAGGGCAAACAGGGTCGGACAAGGGCAAACAGGGGCAGACAAGGGCAAACGGGCGGACAAGTGCTGAGAATACGAGACAAGGACAAAGAGAGTAGCACAAGGGCAAAGAGGGGCGGACAAGGGCAAAGAGGGGCGGACAAGGGCAAAGAGGGGCGGAGAAGGGCAAAGAGGGGCGGAGAAGGGCAAAGAGGGGCGGAGAAGGGCAAAGAGGGGCGGAGAAGGGCAAAGACGGGAGGACAAGGGCAAAGAGGAGCGGGCAAGGGTAAAGAGGAGCGGACAAGGGCAAATAGGGGCGGATAAGGGCAAAGAGGGGCGGACAAGGGCAAAGAGGGGCGGACAAGGGCAAAGAGGGACGGACAAGTGCAAAGAGGGGCGGACAAGGGCAAACAGGGGCGGACAAGTGCTGAGAATACGGGACAAGTGTGCGAATACGGGACAAGGGCAAAGAGGGGCGGACAAGGACAAAGAGGGGCGGACAAGGGCAAAGAGGGGCGGACAAGGGCAAAGAGGGGCGGACAAGGGCAAAGAGGGGCGGACAAGGGCAAAGAGGGGTGGACAAGGGCAAAGAGGGGCGGACAAGGGCAAAGAGGGGCGGACAAGGGCAAAGAGGGGCGGACAAGGGCAAAGAGGGGCGGAAAAGTGCAAAGAGGGGCGGAAAAGGGAAAAGAGGGGCGGACAACTGCTGAGAATACAGGACAAGGGCAAAGAGGGGCGGACAAGGGCACAGAGGGGCGGACAAGGGCACAGAGGGATGGACAAGAGCAGAGAATATGGGACAAGGCAACGAGGGGTGGACAAGAGCAAAAAGGGGCGGACAATAACTGAGAATACGGGACAAGGGCAAAGAGGGGCAGACAAGGTCAAAGAGAGGCGGACAAGGGCAAAGAGGGGCGGACAAGGGCAAATAGGGATGGACAAGATCGGAGAATACAGGACAAGGGCAAAGAGGGGCGGACAAGGGCAAATAGGGCAGACAAGTGCTGAGAATACGGGACAAGGGCGAAGAGGGGCGGACAAGGGCAAAAAGGGGCAGACAAATGAATAGAGGGGCGGACAAGGGCAAAGAGTGGTGGACAAGGGCAAAGAGGGGCGGACAAGATCGGAGAATATGGGACAAGTCAAATAGGGGTGGACAAGAGCTGAAAGGGGCGTACCATTTCTGAGAATACGGGACAAGGGCAAAGAGGGATGGACAAGGGCAAAGAGGGGCGGACAAGGGCAAAGAGGGGCAAACAAGGCAAATAGGTGCAGACAAGGGCAAAGAGGGGCGGACAAGGGCAAAGAGGGGCCGACAAGGGCAAAGAGGGGCGGACAAGGGCAAAGAGGGGCGGACAAGGGCAAAGAGGGACGGACAAGTGCAAAGAGGGGCGGACAAAGGCAAAAAGGGGCGGACAAGGGCAAAAAAGGGGCGGACAAGGGCAAAAAAGGGGCGGACAAGGGCAAAAAAGGGGCGGACAAGGGCAAAAAAGGGGCGGACAAGGGCTGAGAACACGGGACAAGGTCAAAGAGGGGCGGACAATGGCAAACACAGGCGGACAAGGGCAAAGAAGGCCGGACAAGGGCAAAGAGGGTCGGACAATGGCAGAGAGGGGCGGACAATGGCAGAGAGGGGCGGACAAGGGGAAAGAGGGGCGGACAAGTGCTGAGTATACGGGACAAGGGCAAAGACGGTCGGACAAGGGCAAAGGGGGGTGGACAAGGGCAAAGGGGGGCGGACAAGTGCTGAGAATACGGGACAAATGCAAAGAGGGGCGGAGAAGTTCTTAGAATATGGGACAAGGGTAAAGAGGGGCGGACAAGGGCAAAGAGGGGCGGAGAAGGGCAAAGAGGGGCGGAGAAGGGCTAAGTGGGGCGGACAAGGGCAAAGAGGGGCGGACAAGGGCAAAGAGGGGCGGAAAAATTTCTGAGAATATGGGACAAGGTCAAAGAGGGGCGTAGAAGGGCAAAGACGGGCGGACAAGGGCAAAGAGGAGCGAACAAGGGCAAATAGGGGCGGACAAGGGCAAAGAGGGACGGACAAGGGCAAAGAGGGACGGACAAGGGCAAAGAGGGACGGACAAGGGCAAACAGGGGTGGACAAGTCCTGAGAATACGGGACAAGTGTGCGAATACGGGACAAGGGCAAAGAGGGGCGGACAAGGGCAAAGAGGGGCGGACAAGGGCAAAGAGGGGCGGACAAGTGCTGAGAATACGGGACAAAGGCAAAGAAGGGCGGAGAATTTCTTAGAATATGGGACAAGGGCAAAGAGGGGCGGACAAGGGCAAAGAGGGGCGGACAAGGGCAAAGAGGGGCGGACAAGGGCAAAGAGGGGCGGACAAGGGCAAAGAGGGGCGGACAAGTGCTGAGAATACGGGAAAAGGGCAAAGAGGGGCGGACAAGGGCAAAGAGGGGCGGACAAGGCAAAGAGGGGCGGAAAAGTGCTGAAAATACGGGACAAGGGAAAACAGGGTCGAACAAGGGCAAAGAGGGGCAGACAAAGGCAAAGAGGGGCGGACAAGGGCAAAGAGGGGCGGACAAGGGCAAAGAGGGGCGGACAAGGGCAAAGAGGGGCGGACAAGGGCAAAGAGGGGCGGACAAGGGCAAAGAGGGGCGGACAAGGGCAAAGAGGGGCGGACAAGGGCAAAGAGGGGCGGACAAGGGCAAAGAGGTTTTGGCAAGGGCAAGGAGGGGCGTACAAGGGCAAAGAGGGGCGGACAAGGGCAAAGAGGGGCGGACAAGGGCAAAGAGGGGCGGACAAGGGCAAAGAGGGGCGGACAAGGGCAAAGAGGGGCGGACAAGGGCAAAGAGGGGCGGACAAGGGCAAAGAGGGGCGGACAAGGTCTGAGAATACGGGACAAGGGCAAAGAGGGGCGGACAAGGGCAAAGAGGGGCGGACAAGGGCAAAGAGGGGCGGACAAGGGCAAAGAGGGGCGGACAAGGGCAAAGAGGGGCGGACAAGGGCAAAGAGGGGCGGACAAGGGCAAAGAGGGGCGGACAAGGGCAAAGAGGGGCGGACAAGGGCAAAGAGGGGCGGACAAGGGCAAAGAGGGGCGGACAAAGGCTCAGAATACGGGACAAGGGCAAAGAGGGGCGGACAAGGGCAAAGAGGGGCGGACAAGGGCAAAGAGGGGCGGACAAGGGCAAAGAGGGGCGGACAAGGGCAAAGAGGGGCAGACAAGGGCAAAGAGGGGCAGAAAAGGGCAAAGAGGGGCGGACAAGGGCTGAGAATACGGGACACGTGCAAAGAGGGGCCGACAAGGGCCAAGAGGGGCGGACAAGGGCAAAGAGGGGCGGACAAGGGCAAAGAGGGGCGGACAAGGGCAAAGAGGGGCGGACAAGGGCAAAGAGGGGCGGACAAGGGCAAAGAGGGGCGGACAAGGGCAAAGAGGTTTGGACAAGGGCAAGGAGGGGCGGACAAGGGCAAAGAGGGGCGGACAAGGGCTGAGAATACGGTACAAGTGCAAAGAGGGGCGGACAAGGTCCAAGAGGGGCGGACAAGGTCCAAGAGGGGCGGACAAGGGCAAAGAGGGGCGGACAAGGGCAAAGAGGGGCGGACAAGGGCAAAGAGGGGCGGACAAGGGCAAAGAGGGGCGGACAAGGGCAAAGAGGGGCGGACAAGGCCAAAGAGGGGCGGACAAGGCCAAAGAGGGGCGGACAAGGCCAAAGAGGGGCGGACAAGGCCAAAGAGGGGCGGAAATGGCCAAAGAGGGGCGGAAAAGGCCAAAGAGGGGCGGAAAAGGCCAAAGAGGGGCGGAAAAGGCCAAAGAGGGGCGGACAAGTGCTGAGAATACGGAACAAAGGCAAAGAGGGGCGGACAAGAACAAAGAGGGGCGGACAAGTGCAAAGAGGGGCGGACATGTGCTGAGAATACAGGACAAGTGCAATGACGGTTGGACAAGGGCAAAGAGGGGCAGACAAGGCCAAAGAGGGGCGGACAAGTGCTGAGAATATGGATCAAGGGCAAAGAGGGGCGGACAAGAGCAAAGAGCGGCGGACAAGGGCAAAGAGCGGCGGACAAGGGCAAAGAGGGGCGGACATGGGCAAAGAGGTGCGGACAAGTGCTGAGAATACGGGACAAGGGCAAAGAGGGGCGGACAGCGCAAAGAGGGGCGGACAAGGCAAAGAGGGTCGGAAAAGTGCTGAGAATACGAGACAAGGGAAAACAGGGTTGAACACGGGCAAAGAGGGGCGGACAAGGGCAAAGAGGGGCGGACAAGGGCAAAGAGGGGCGGACAAGGGCAAAGAGGGGCGGACAAGGGCAAAGAGGGGCAGACAAGGGCAAAGAGGGGCGGACAAGGGCAAAGAGGGGCGGACAAGGGCAAAGAGGGGCGGACAAGGTCAAAGAGGGGCGGACAAGGGCAAAGAGGGGCGGAGAAGGGCAAAGAGGGGCGGAGAAGGGCAAAGAGGGGCGGAGAAGGGCAAAGAGGGGCGGACAAGGGCAAAGAGGGGCTGAGAAGTGTGGAGAATACGGGACAAGGGCAAAGAGGGGCGTAAAAGTGCAATGAGGGGCGGAGAAATCCTGAGAATACGGGACAAGGGCAAAGAGGGGCTGACAAGGGCAAAAAGGGGCGGACTAGGGCAAAGAGGGGCGGACAAGTGCAAAGACGGGCGGACAAGGACAAAGAGGGTCAGACAAGTACTGAGAATACGGGACAAAGTCAAAGAGGGGCGGACAAGAGCAAAGTGGAGCGGACAAGTGCAAAGAGGAGCGGACAAGGGCAAAGAGGGGCGGACAAGTACTGAGAATACGGGACAAGGGCAAAGAGGGGCGGACAAGGGCAAAGAGGGGCGGACAAGTGCGAAGATTGGCGGACAAGTGCGAAGATTGGCGGACAAGTGCAGATAATACGGGACAAGTGCAAAGAAGGGCGGACAAGGGCAAAGAAGGGCGGACAAGGGCAAAGAAGGGCGGACAAGGGCAAAGAAGGGCGGACAAGGGCAAAGAGGGGCGGACAAGGGCAAAGAGTGTTGGAACATTGCAAAGAGGGACGGACAAGGGCAATGAGGGTCGGACAAGGGCAAAGAGGTGCGGAGAAGGGCAAAGAGGAGCGGACAAGCGCAAAGAGGGGCGGACAAGTGCTGAGAATACGGGACAAGAGCAAACAGGGGCGGACAAGGGCAAACAGGGGCGGACAAGTGCTGAGAATACAGGACAAGTGCAAAGAGGGGCGGACAAGGGCAAAGAGGTGCGGACAAGTGCTGAAAACACGGGACAAGGACAAAGAGGGTTGGACAAGGGCAAAAAGGGGCGGACAAGGGCAAAGATGGGCGGACAAGGGCAAAGATGGGCGGACAAGGGCAAAGAGGGGCGGACAAGGGCAAAGAGGGGCGGACAAGGGCAAATAGGGCCGGACAAGTGCTGAGAATACAGGACAAGGGCAAAGAGGGGCAGACTGCGCAAAGAGGGGCGGACAAGTGAAAGGAGGGTCGGAAAAGTGCTGAGAATACGGGATAAGGGCAAAGAGGGGCGGACAAGGGCAAAGAAGGGCGGACAAGGGCAAAGAAGGGCGGACAAGGGCAAAGAAGGGCGGACAAGGGCAAAGAGGGGCGGACAAGGGCAAAGAGGGGCGGACAAGGGCAAAGAGGGGCGGACAAGGGCAAAGAGGGGCGGACAAGGGCAAAGAGGGGCGGACAAGGGCAAAGAGGGGCGGACAAGGGCTAAGAGGGGCGGACAAGGGCTAAGAGGGGCGGACAAGGGCAAAGAGGGGCGGACAAGGGCAAAGAGGGGCGGACAAGGGCAAAGAGGGGCGGACAAGGGCAAAGGGGGGCGGACAAGGGCAAAGGGGGCGGACAAGGGCAAAGAGGGGCGGACAACGGCAAAGAGGTTCGGTTAAGGGCAAAGAGTGTCGGACAAGTGCTGAGAATAGGGGACAAGAGCAAAGAGGGGCGGACAAGATAAAAGAGGGGCAGAGAAGGGGAAAGAGGGGTGGACAAGGGCAAAGAGGGGCGGACAAGGGCAAAGAGGGGCGGACAAGGGCAAAGAGGGGCGGACAAGGACAAAGAGGGGCGGACAAGGACAAAGAGGGGCGGACAAGGACAAAGAGGGGCGGACAAGGGCAAAGAGGGGCGGACAAGGGCAAAGAGGGGCGGACAAGGGCAAAGAGGGGCGGACAAGGGCAAAGAGGGGCGGACAAGGGCAAAGAGGGGCGGAGAAGGGGAAAGAGGGGCGGACAAGTGCAAAGAGGGGCGGACAAGGGCAAAGAGGGGCGGACAATCGCGGAGAATACGGGAAAAGGGCAAAGAGGGGTGGACAAGGGCAAAGAGGGCCTGACAAGTCCTGAGAATAAGGGACAAGGGCAAAGTGGGGTGGACAAGTGGAAAGAGGGGCGGACAAGGGCAAAGAGGGGCGGACAAGGGCAAAGAGGGGCCGACAAGGGCAAAGAGGGGCCGACAAGTGCAAAGAGGGGCCGACAAGGGCAAAGAGGGGCCGACAAGGGCAAAGAGGGGCCGACAAGGGCAAAGAGGGGCCGACAAGGGCAAAGAGGGGCGCACAAGGGCAAAGAGGGCCGGACAAGGGCAAAGAGGGGCGGACAAGTGCAAAGAGGGGCGGACAAGTGCAAAGAGGGGCGGACAAGTGCTGAGAATATGGGACAAGGACAAAGAGGGGCGGAGAAGGGCAAAGACGGGCGGACAAGTTCTGAGAATACTGGACAAGGGCAAAGAGGGGCGGACAAGGGCAAACAGGGGCGGACAAGTAGAAAGAGGGGCGGACAAGAGCGGAGAATACAGGACAAGGGCAAAGAGGTGCGGACAAGGGCAAAGAGGGGCGGACAAGGGCAAAGAGGGGCGGACAAGGGCAAAGAGGGGCGGACAAGGGCAACGAGGGGCGGACAAGGGCAACGAGGGGCGGACAAGGGCAACGAGGGGCGGACAAGTGCTGAGAATACGGGACAACGGCAAAGAGAGGCGGAGAAGGGCAAAGAGGGGCGGACAATGGCAAAGAGGGGCGGACAAGTGCAACGAGGGGCGGACAATTGCTGAGAATACGTGACAAAGGGCAAAGAGGGGCGTACAAGGACAAAGAGAGGCGGACAAGTGCTGAGAATACGGGACAAGGACAAAGAGGGGCGGACAAGGGCAAAGAGGGGCGGACAATGGCAAAGAGGGTTCGGACAACAGCGGAGAATACGGGACAAGGGCAAAGAGGGGCGGACAAGGGCAAAGAGGGGCGGACAAGGGCAAAGAGGGGCGGACAAGGGCAAAGAGGGGCGGACAAGGGCAAAGAGGGGCGGACAAGGGCAAAGAGGGGCGGACAAGTGCTGAGAATAGGGGACAAGGGCAAAGTGGGGCGGACAAGATCAAAGAGGGACGGACAAGGGGAAAGAGGGGCGGACAAGGGCAAAGAGGGGCGCACAATAGCGAAGAATACGGGACAAGGGCAAAGAGGGGCGGACAAGGGCAAAGAGGGGCGGACAAGGGCAAAGAGGGGCGGACAAGGGCAAAGAGGGGCGGACAAGGGCAAAGAGGGGCGGACAAGGGCAAAGAGGGGCGGACAAGGGCAAAGAGGGGCGGACAAGGGCAAAGAGGGGCGGACAAGGGCAAAGAGGGGCGGACAATTGCTGAGAATACTGGACAAGTGCAAAGAGGTGCGGACAAGGGCAAAGAGGGTTGGACGAGGGCATAGAGGGGCGGACAAGGGCAAAGAGGGGCGGACAAGGGCTGAGAATACGGGACAATAGCAAAGAGGGGCGGACAAATGCAAACAGGGGCGGACAAGTGCAAAGACTGGCGGACAAGGGCAAAGAGGGGCGGACTAGGGCAGAGAGGGGCGGACAAGGGCAAAGAGGGGCTGACAAAAGGAAAGAGGGGCAGACAAGTGCTGAGAATACGGGACAAGGGCGAAGAGGAGCGGACAACGGCAAAGAGGGGAGGAAAAGAGCAAAGAGGGGAGGACAAGGGCAAAGAGGGGAGGACAAGGGCAAAGAGGGGAGGACAAGGGCAAAGAGGGGAGGACAAGGGCAAAGAGGGGAGGACAAGGGCAAAGAGGGGAGGACAAGTGCTGAGAATACGGGACAAGGGCAAAGAGGGGAGGACAAGGGCAAAGAAGGGAGGACAAGGGCAAAGACTCGCGGACAATTGCTGAGAATACGGGACAAGGGCAAAGAGGGGCGGACAAGGGCAAAGAGGGGCGGACAAGGGCAAAGAGGGGCGGACAAGGGCAAAGAGGGGCGGACAAGGGCAAAGAGGGGCGGACAAGGGCAAAGAGGGGCGGACAAGGGCAAAGAGGGGCGGACAAGGGCAAAGAGGGGCGGACAAGGGCAAAGAGGGGCGGACAAGGGCAAAGAGGGGCGGACAAGGGCAAAGAGGGGCGGACAAGGGCAAAGAGGGGCGGACAAGTGCAAAGAGGGGCGGACAAGGGCAAAGAGGGGCGGACAGGTGCTGAGAATACGGGACAAGGGCAAAGAGGGGCGGACAAGTGCAAAGAGGGGCGGACAAGTGTAAAGAGGGGCGGACAAGTGTAAAGAGGGGCGGACAAGTGCTGAGCATTCGGGACAAGTGTGCGAATACGGGACAAGGGCAAAGAGGGGCGGACAAGGGCAAAGAGGTGTGGAAAAGGGAAAAGAGGGGCGGACAAGGGCAAAGATGGGAGGACAAGTGCTGAGAATACAGGACAAGGGCAAAGAAGGGCGGACAAGGGCAAAGAGGGGCGGACAAGAGCGGAGAATATGGGACAAGGAAAAGAGGGGTGGACAGGAGCAAAAAGGGGCGGACAATTACTGAGAATACGGGACAAGGGTAAAGAGGGGCAGACAAGGTCAAAGAGAGGCGGAGAAGGGCAAAGAGGGGCGG
This sequence comes from Phaenicophaeus curvirostris, assembly GCF_032191515.1. NCBI lineage: Eukaryota > Metazoa > Chordata > Aves > Cuculiformes > Cuculidae > Phaenicophaeus > Phaenicophaeus curvirostris. Next base: position 160,749 of record NW_027206811.1, on the reverse strand, counting down.
ACAAGGGCAAATACGGATGGACAAGAGCGGAGAATACAGGACAAGGGCAAAGAGGGGCAGACAAGGGCAAAGAGGGGTGGACAACGGCAAAGAGGTTCGGTTAAGGGCAAAGAGTGTCGGACAAGTGCTGAGAATAGGGGACAAGAGCAAAGAGGGGCGGACAAGCTAAAAGAGGGGCAGAGAAGGGGAAAGAGGGGCGGACAAGGGCCAAGAGGGGCGGACAATAGCGGAGAATAAGGGAAAAGGGCAAAGAGGTTTGGACAAGGGCAAAGAGGGCCTGACAAGTTCTGAGAATAATGGACAAGGGCAAAGAGGGGCGGACAAGGGCAAAGAGGGGCGGACAAGGGCAAAGAGGGGCGATCAAGGGAAAAGTAAGGCGGACAAGGGCAAAGAGGGGCGGACAAGGGCAAAGAGGGGCGGACAAGGGCAAAGAAGGGCGGACAAGGGCAAAGAGGGTCGGACAAGGGCAAAGAGGGTCGGACAAGGGCAAAGAGGGTCGGACAAGGGCAAAGAGGGTCGGACAAGGGCAAAGAGGGTCGGACAAGGGCAAAGAGGGCGGACAAGGGTAAAGAGGGCGGACAAGGGTAAAGAGGGCGGACAAGTGCTGAGAACACGGGACAAGGTCAAAGAGTTGCGGACAAGAAATGAGAATACTGGACAAGGGCAAAGAGTGGCGTTCAATGGCAAAGAGAGGCGGACAAGGTCCAAGAGGGGCGAACAATGGCAAAGAGGGGCGGACAAGGGGAAAGAGGGGCGGACAAGTGCTGAGAATACGGGACAAGGGCAAAGAGGGGCGGACAAGGGCAAAGAGGGGCGGACAAGGGCAAAGAGGGGCGGACAAGGGCAAAGAGGGGCGGACAAGGGCAAAGAGGGGCGGACAAGGGCAAAGAGGGGCGGACAAGCGCAAAGAGGGGCGGACAAGGGCAAAGAGGGGCGGACAAGTGCTGAGAACACGAGACAAGGTCAAAGAGGTGCGGACAAGAACTGAGAATACGGGACAAGGTCAAAGAGGGGCGGACAATGGCAAAGACAGGCGGACAAGTGCAAAGAACGGCGGAGAAGGGCAAAGAGGGTCGGACAATGGCAGAGAGGGGCGGACAAGGGGAAAGAGGGGCGGACAAGGGGAAAGAGGGGCGGACAAGTGCTGAGTATACGGGACAAGGGCAAAGAGGGTTGGACAAGGGCAAAGGGGGTCGGACAAGGGCAAAGGGGGTCAGACAAGTGCTGAGAATACGGGACAAATGCAAAGAGGGGCGGAGAAGTTCTTAGAATATGGGACAAGGGTAAAGAGGGGCGGACAAGGGCAAAGAGGGGCGGACAATATCGGAGAATATGGGACAAGTCAAAGAGGGGTGGACAAGAGCAAAAAGGGGCGTACAATTTCTGAGAATACGGGACAAGGTCAAAGAGGGGCGGACAAGGTAAAAGAGAGGCGGACAAGGGTAAAGAGGGTCGGTCAAGGGCAAAGAGGGATGGACAAGTGCAAAGAGGGGCGGACAAGGGCAAAGAGGGGCACACAAGGCAAAGACGGGCGGACAAGGGCAAAGAGGTGCGAACAAGGGCAAAGAGGGGCGAACAAGGGCAAAGAGGGGCGGACAAGGGCAAAGAGGGGCGGACAAGGGAAAAGAGGGGTGGACAAAGGCAAAAAAGGGGCGGACAAGGGCAAAGAGTGTCAGACAAGGGCAAAGAGTGTCAGACAAGGGCAAAGAGGGGCGGACAAGTGCTGAGAACACGGGACAAGGTCAAAGAGGTGCGGACAAGAACTGAGAATACGGGACAAGGTCAAAGAGGGGCGGACAATGGCAAAGACAGGCGGACAAGTGCAAAGAAGGGCGGAGAAGGGCAAAGAGGGTCGGACAATGGCAGAGAGGGGCGGACAAGGGGAAAGAGGGGCGGACAAGGGGAAAGAGGGGCGGACAAGTGCTGAGTATACGGGACAAGGGCAAAGAGGGTCGGACAAGGGCAAAGGGGGTTGGACAAGGGCTAAGTGGGGCGGAAAAGGGCAAAGAGGGGCGGAAAAATTGCTGAGAATATGGGACAAGGTCAAAGAGGGGCGGAGAAGGGCAAAGAGGGGCGGACAAGGGCAAAGAGGGGCGGACAAGGGCAAAGAGGGGCGGACAAGGGCAAAGAGGGGCGGACAAGGGCAAAGAGGGGCGGACAAGAGCGGAGAATACAGGACAAGGGCAAAGAGGGGCGGACAAGGGCAAATAGTGCAGACAAGTGCTGAGAATACGGGACAAGGGCAAAGAGGGGCGGACAAGGGCAAAAAGGGGCAGACAAATGAATAGAGGGGCGGACAAGGGCAAAGAGTGGTGGACAAGGCCAAAGAGGTGCGGACAAGATCGGAGAATATGGGACAAGTCAAAGAGGGGTGGACAAGAGCAAAAAGGGGCGGACAAGGGCAAAGAGGGGCGGACAAGTTCTGAGAACACGAGACAAGATCAAAGAGGTGCGGACAAGAACTGAGAATACGGGACAAGGTCAAAGAGGGGCGGACAATGGCAAAGACAGGCGGACAAGTGCAAAGAACGGCGGAGAAGGGCAAAGAGGGTCGGACAATGGCAGAGAGAGGCGGACAAGGGGAAAGAGGGGCGGACAAGGGGAAAGAGGGGCGGACAAGGGGAAAGAGGGGCGGACAAGTGCTGAGTATACGGGACAAGGGCAAAGAGGGTCGGACAAGGGCAAAGGGGGTCGGACAAGGGCAAAGGGGGTCGGACAAGGGCAAAGGGGGTCGGACAAGTGCTGAGAATACGGGACAAATGCAAAGAGGGGCGGAGAAGTTCTTAGAATATGGGACAAGGGTAAAGAGGGGCGGACAAGGGCAAAGAGGGGCGGACAAGATCGGAGAATATGGGACAAGTCAAAGAGGGGTGGACAAGAGCAAAAAGGGGCGTACAATTTCTGAGAATACGGGACAAGGTCAAAGAGGGGCGGACAAGGTCAAAGAGAGGCGGACAAGGGTAAAGAGGGGCGGTCAAGGGCAAAGAGGTATGGACAAGGGCAAAGAGGGGCGGACAAGGGCAAAGAGGGGCACACAAGGCAAAGACGGGCGGACAAGGGCAAAGAGGTGCGAACAAGGGCAAAGAGGGGCGAACAAGGGCAAAGAGGGGCGGACAAGGGCAAAGAGGGGCGGACAAGGGCAAAGAGGGGCGGACAAGGGCAAAGAGGGGCGGACAAGGGAAAAGAGGGGTGGACAAGGGCAAAAAAGGGGCGGACAAGGGCAAAGAGGGGCGGACAAGGGCAAAGAGGGGCGGACAAGGGCAAAGAGGGGCGGACAAGGGCAAAGAGGGGCGGACAAGTGCTGAGAACACGGGACAAGGTCAAAGAGGTGCGGACAAGAACTGAGAATACGGGACAAGGTCAAAGAGGGGCGGACAATGGCAAAGATGGGCAGACAATGGCAAAGATAGGCGGACAAGTGCAAAGAAGGGCGGAGAATGGCAAAGAGGGTCGGACAATGGCAGAGAGGGGCGGACAAGGGGAAAGAGGGGCGGACAAGGGGAAAGAGGGGCGGACAAGGGGAAAGAGGGGCGGACAAGTGCTGAGTATACGGGACAAGGGCAAAGAGGGTCGGACAAGGGCAAAGGGGGGTGGACAAGGGCTAAGTGAGGCGGAAAAGGGCAAAGAGGGGCGGACAAGGGCAAAGAGGGGCGGAAAAATTGCTGAGAATATGGGACAAGGTCAAAGAGGGGCGGAGAAGGGCAAAGACGGGCGGACAAGGGCAAAGAGGGGCGGAAAATGGAAAAGAGGGGCGGAAAATGGAAAAGAGGGGCGGAAAATGGAAAAGAGGGGCGGAAAATGGAAAAGAGGGGCGGAAAATGGAAAAGAGGGGCGGACAACTGCTGAGAATACAGGACAAGGGCAAAGAGGGGCGGACAAGGGCAAAGAGGGGCGGACAAGGGCAAAGAGGGGCAGACAAGGGCAAAGAGGGGCGGACAAGGGCGGAGAATATGGGACAAGGCAACGAGGGGTGGACAAGAGCAAAAAGGGGCGGACAATTACTGAGAATACGGGACAAGGGCAAAGAGGGGCAGACAAGGTCAAAGAGAGGCGGACAAGGGCAAAGAGGGGCGGACAAGGGCAAATAGGGATGGACAAGATCGGAGAATACAGGACAAGGGCAAAGAGGGGCGGACAAGGGCAAATAGGGCAGACAAGTGCTGAGAATACGGGACAAGGGCGAAGAGGGGCGGACAAGGGCAAAAAGGGGCAGACAAATGAATAGAGGGGCGGACAAGGGCAAAGAGTGGTGGACAAGGGCAAAGAGGGGCGGACAAGATCGGAGAATATGGGACAAGTCAAAGAGGGGTGGACAAGAGCAAAAAGGGGCGTACAATTTCTGAGAATACGGGACAAGGGTAAAGAGGGTCGGTCAAGAGCAAAGAGGGATGGACAAGGGCAAAGAGGGGCGGACAAGGGCAAAGAGGGGCACACAAGGCAAAGACGGGCAGACAAGTGCAAAGAGGGGCGGACAAGGGCAAAGAGGGGCGGACAAGGGCAAAGAGGGGCGGACAAGGGCAAAGAGGGGCGGACAAGGGCAAAGAGGGGCGGACAAGGGCAAAGAGGGGCGGACAAGGGCAAAGAGGGGCGGACAAGGGCAAAGAGGGGCGGACAAGGGCAAAAAAGGGGCGGACAAGGGCAAAGAGGGGCGGACAAGTTCTGAGAACACGAGACAAGGTCAAAGAGGTGCGGTCAAGGACTGAGAATACGGGACAAGGTCAAAGAGGGGCGGACAATGGCAAAGACAGGCGGACAAGTGCAAAGAACGGCGGAGAAGGGCAAAGAGGGTCGGACAATGGCAGAGAGGGGCGGACAAGGGCAAAGAGGGGCGGACAAGGGCAAAGAGGGGCGGACAAGGGCAAAGAGGGGCGGACAAGGGCAAAGAGGGGCGGACAAGGGCAAAGAGGGGCGGACAAGGGCAAAGGGGGTCGGACAAGGGCAAAGGGGGTCGGACAAGGGCAAAGGGGGTCGGACAAGGGCAAAGGGGGTCGGACAAGGGCAAAGGGGGGCGGACAAGGTCACAGAGGGGCGGACAACGGGAAAGAGGGCGGACAAGGGCAAAGAGGGGCGGACAAGTGCTGAGAATACGGGACAAGGGTAAAGAGGGGCGGACAAGGTCACAGAGGTGCGGATAACGGCAAAGAGGGGCGGACAAGGGCACAGAGGGGCGGACAAGGGCAAAGAGGGGCGGAGAAGTGCTGAGAATACAGGAGAAGGGCAAAGAGGGGCGGACAAGGGCAAAGAGGGGCGGACAAGGGCAAAGAGGGGCGGACAAGGGCAAAGAGGGGCGGACAAGGGCAAAGAGGGGCGGACAAGGGGAAAAGAGGGGCAGACAAGGGAAAAGAGGGGCGGACAAGGGCAAAGAGGGGCGGACAAGGGCAAAGAGGGGCGGACAAGGGCAAAGAGGGGCGGACAAGGGCAAAGAGGGGCGGACAAGGGCAAAGAGGGGCGGACAAGGGCAAAGAGGGGCGGACAAGGGCAAAGAGGGGCGGACAAGGGCAAAGAGGGGCGGACAAGGGCAAAGAGGGGCGGACAAGGGCAAAGAGGGGCGGACAAGGGCAAACAGGGGCGGACAAGGGCAAACAGGGTCGGACAAGGGCAAACAGGGGCAGACAAGGGCAAACGGGCGGACAAGTGCTGAGAATACGAGACAAGGACAAAGAGAGTAGCACAAGGGCAAAGAGGGGCGGACAAGGGCAAAGAGGGGCGGACAAGGGCAAAGAGGGGCGGAGAAGGGCAAAGAGGGGCGGAGAAGGGCAAAGAGGGGCGGAGAAGGGCAAAGAGGGGCGGAGAAGGGCAAAGACGGGAGGACAAGGGCAAAGAGGAGCGGGCAAGGGTAAAGAGGAGCGGACAAGGGCAAATAGGGGCGGACAAGGGCAAAGAGGGGCGGACAAGGGCAAAGAGGGGCGGACAAGGGCAAAGAGGGACGGACAAGTGCAAAGAGGGACGGACAAGGGCAAACAGGGGCGGACAAGTGCTGAGAATACGGGACAAGTGTGCGAATACGGGACAAGGGCAAAGAGGGGCGGACAAGGACAAAGAGGGGCGGACAAGGGCAAAGAGGGGCGGACAAGGGCAAAGAGGGGCGGACAAGGGCAAAGAGGGGCGGACAAGGGCAAAGAGGGGTGGACAAGGGCAAAGAGGGGCGGACAAGGGCAAAGAGGGGCGGACAAGGGCAAAGAGGGGCGGACAAGGGCAAAGAGGGGCGGAAAAGTGCAAAGAGGGGCGGAAAAGGGAAAAGAGGGGCGGACAACTGCTGAGAATACAGGACAAGGGCAAAGAGGGGCGGACAAGGGCACAGAGGGGCGGACAAGGGCACAGAGGGATGGACAAGAGCAGAGAATATGGGACAAGGCAACGAGGGGTGGACAAGAGCAAAAAGGGGCGGACAATAACTGAGAATACGGGACAAGGGCAAAGAGGGGCAGACAAGGTCAAAGAGAGGCGGACAAGGGCAAAGAGGGGCGGACAAGGGCAAATAGGGATGGACAAGATCGGAGAATACAGGACAAGGGCAAAGAGGGGCGGACAAGGGCAAATAGGGCAGACAAGTGCTGAGAATACGGGACAAGGGCGAAGAGGGGCGGACAAGGGCAAAAAGGGGCAGACAAATGAATAGAGGGGCGGACAAGGGCAAAGAGTGGTGGACAAGGGCAAAGAGGGGCGGACAAGATCGGAGAATATGGGACAAGTCAAATAGGGGTGGACAAGAGCTGAAAGGGGCGTACCATTTCTGAGAATACGGGACAAGGGCAAAGAGGGATGGACAAGGGCAAAGAGGGGCGGACAAGGGCAAAGAGGGGCAAACAAGGCAAATAGGTGCAGACAAGGGCAAAGAGGGGCGGACAAGGGCAAAGAGGGGCCGACAAGGGCAAAGAGGGGCGGACAAGTGCAAAGAGGGGCGGACAAGGGCAAAGAGGGGCGGACAAGTGCAAAGAGGGGCGGACAAAGGCAAAAAGGGGCGGACAAGGGCAAAAAAGGGGCGGACAAGGGCAAAAAAGGGGCGGACAAGGGCAAAAAAGGGGCGGACAAGGGCTGAGAACACGGGACAAGGTCAAAGAGGGGCGGACAATGGCAAACACAGGCGGACAAGGGCAAAGAAGGCCGGACAAGGGCAAAGAGGGTCGGACAATGGCAGAGAGGGGCGGACAATGGCAGAGAGGGGCGGACAAGGGGAAAGAGGGGCGGACAAGTGCTGAGTATACGGGACAAGGGCAAAGACGGTCGGACAAGGGCAAAGGGGGGTGGACAAGGGCAAAGGGGGGCGGACAAGTGCTGAGAATACGGGACAAATGCAAAGAGGGGCGGAGAAGTTCTTAGAATATGGGACAAGGGTAAAGAGGGGCGGACAAGGGCAAAGAGGGGCGGAGAAGGGCAAAGAGGGGCGGACAAGGGCTAAGTGGGGCGGACAAGGGCAAAGAGGGGCGGACAAGGGCAAAGAGGGGCGGAAAAATTTCTGAGAATATGGGACAAGGTCAAAGAGGGGCGTAGAAGGGCAAAGACGGGCGGACAAGGGCAAAGAGGAGCGAACAAGGGCAAATAGGGGCGGACAAGGGCAAAGAGGGACGGACAAGGGCAAAGAGGGACGGACAAGGGCAAAGAGGGACGGACAAGGGCAAACAGGGGTGGACAAGTCCTGAGAATACGGGACAAGTGTGCGAATACGGGACAAGGGCAAAGAGGGGCGGACAAGGGCAAAGAGGGGCGGACAAGGGCAAAGAGGGGCGGACAAGGGCAAAGAGGGGCGGACAAGGGCAAAGAGGGGCGGACAAGGGCAAAGAGGGGCGGACAAGGGCAAAGAGGGGCGGACAAGGGCAAAGAGGGGCGGACAACTGCTGAGAATACAGGACAAGGGCAAAGAGGGGCGGACAAGGGCAAAGAGGGGCGGACAAGGGCAAAGAGGGGCGGACAAGAGCGGAGAATATGGGACAAGGCAACGAGGGGTGGACAAGAGCAAAAAGGGTCGGACAATTACTGAGAATACGGGACAAGGGCAAAGAGGGGCAGACAAGGTCAAAGAGAGGCGGACAAGGGCAAAGAGGGATGGACAAGATCGGAGAATACAGGACAAGGGCAAAGAGGGGCGGACAAGGGCAAATAGGGCAGACAAGTGCTGAGAATACGGGACAAGGGCAAAGAGGGGCGGACAAGGGCAAAAAGGGGCAGACAAATGAATAGAGGGGCGGACAAGGGCAAAGAGTGGTGGACAAAGGCAAAGAGGGGCGGACAAGATCGGAGAATATGGGACAAGTCAAAGAGGGGTGGACAAGAGCAAAAAGGGGCGTACAATTTCTGAGAATACGGGACAAGGTCAAAGAGGGGCGGACAAGGTCAAAGAGAGGCGGACAAGGGTAAAGAGGGGCGGTCAAGGGCAAAGAGGGATGGACAAGGGCAAAGAGGGGCGGACAAGGGCAAAGAGGGGCACACAAGGCAAAGACGGGCGGACAAGGGCAAAGAGGTGCGAACAAGGGCAAAGAGGGGCGAACAAGGGCAAAGAGGGGCGAACAAGGGCAAAGAGGGGCGAACAAGGGCAAAGAGGGGCGAACAAGGGCAAAAAAGGGGCGGACAAGGGCAAAGAGGGGCGGACAAGGGCAAAGAGGGGCGGACAAGGGCAAAGAGGGGCGGACAAGTGCTGAGAACACGGGACAAGGTCAAAGAGGTGCGGACAAGAACTGAGAATACGCGACAAGGTCAAAGAGGGGCGGACAATGGCAAAGACAGGCGGACAAGTGCAAAGAAGGTCGGAGAAGGGCAAAGAGGGTCGGACAATGGCAGAGAGGGGCGGACAAGGGGAAAGAGGGGCGGACAAGGGGAAAGAGGGGTGGACAAGTGCTGAGTATACGGGACAAGTGCAAAGAGGGTCGGACAAGGGCAAAGGGGGGTGGACAAGGGCTAAGTGGGGCGGAAAAGGGCAAAGAGGGGCGGACAAGGGCAAAGACGGGCGGACAAGGGCAAAGAGTGGCGGATAAGGGTAAAGAGGAGCGAACAAGGGCAAATAGGGGCGGACAAGGGCAAACAGGGGCGGACAAGGGCAAACAGGGGCGGACAAGTGCTGAGAATACGGGAAAAGTGTGCGAATACGGGACAAGGGCAAAGAGGGGCGGACAAGGGCAAAGAGGGGCGGAAAATGGAAAAGAGGGGCGGAAAATGGAAAAGAGGGGCGGAAAATGGAAAAGAGGGGCGGAAAATGGAAAAGAGGGGCGGAAAATGGAAAAGAGGGGCGGAAAATGGAAAAGAGGGGCGGACAACTGCTGAGAATACAGGACAAGGGCAAAGAGGGGCGGACAAGGGCAAAGAGGGGCGGACAAGGGCAAAGAGGGGCGGACAAGAGCGGAGAATACGGGACAAGGCAACGAGGGGTGGACAAGAGCAAAAAGGGTCGGACAATTACTGAGAATACGGGACAAGGGCAAAGAGGGGCAGACAAGGTCAAAGAGAGGCGGACAAGGGCAAAGAGGGGCGGACAAGGGCAAATAGGGATGGACAAGATCGGAGAATACAGTACAAGGGCAAAGAGGGGCGGACAAGGGCAAATAGGGCAGACAAGTGCTGAGAATACGGGACAAGGGCAAAGAGGGGCGGACAAGGGCAAAAAGGGGCAGACAAATGAATAGAGGGGCGGACAAGGGCAAAGAGTGGTGGACAAGGGCAAAGAGGGGCGGACAAGATCGGAGAATATGGGACAAGTCAAAGAGGGGTGGACAAGAGCAAAAAGGGGCATACAATTTCTGAGAATACGGGACAAGGGCAAAGAGGGATGGACAAGGGCAAAGAGGGGCGGACAAGGGCAAAGAGGGGCGGACAAGGCAAAGACGGGCGGACAAGGGCAAAGAGGGGCGGACAAGGGCAAAGAGGGGCGAACAAGGGCAAAGAGGGGCGAACAAGGGCAAAGAGGGGCGAACAAGGGCAAAGAGGGGCGAACAAGGGCAAAGAGGGGCGAACAAGGGCAAAGAGGGGCGAACAAGGGCAAAGAGGGTCGAACAAGGGCAAAGAGGGTCGAACAAGGGCAAAGAGGGGCGGACAAGGGCAAAGAGGGGCGGACAAGGGAAAAGAGGGGTGGACAAGGGCAAAGAGGGGCGGACAAGGGCAAAGAGGGGCGGACAAGTGCTGAGAACACGAGACAAGGTCAAAGAGGTGCGGACAAGAACTGAGAATACGGGACAAGGTCAAAGAGGGGCGGACAATGGCAAAGACAGGCGGACAAGTGCAAAGAACGGCGGAGAAGGGCAAAGAGGGTCGGACAATGGCAGAGAGGGGCGGACAAGGGGAAAGAGGGGCGGACAAGTGCTGAGTATACGGGACAAGGGCAAAGGGGGTCGGACAAGGGCAAAGGGGGTCAGACAAGTGCTGAGAATACGGGACAAATGCAAAGAGGGGCGGAGAAGTTCTTAGAATATGGGACAAGGGTAAAGAGGGGCGGACAAGGGCAAAGAGGGGCGGACAATATCAGAGAATATGGGACAAGTCAAAGAGGGGTGGACAAGAGCAAAAAGGGGCGTACAATTTCTGAGAATACGGGACAAGGTCAAAGAGGGGCGGACAAGGTAAAAGAGAGGCGGACAAGGGTAAAGAGGGTCGGTCAAGGGCAAAGAGGGATGGACAAGGGCAAAGAGGGGCGGACAAGGGCAAAGAGGGGCACACAAGGCAAAGACGGGCGGACAAGGGCAAAGAGGTGCGAACAAGGGCAAAGAGGGGCGGACAAGGGCAAAGAGGGGCGGACAAGGGAAAAGAGGGGCGGACAAGGGAAAAGAGGGGCGGACAAGTGCTGAGTATACGGGACAAGGGCAAAGAGGGTCGGACAAGGGCAAAGGGGGGTGGACAAGGGCTAAGTGGGGCGGAAAAGGGCAAAGAGGGGCGGAAAAATTGCTGAGAATATGGGACAAGGTCAAAGAGGGGCGGAGAAGGGCAAAGACGGGCGGACAAGGGCAAAGAGTGGCGGATAAGGGTAAAGAGGAGCGAACAAGGGCAAATAGGGGCGGACAAGGGCAAACAGGGGCGGACAAGGGCAAACAGGGGTGGACAAGTCCTGAGAATACGGGAAAAGTGTGCGAATACGGGACAAGGGCAAAGAGGGGCGGACAAGGGCAAAGAGGGGCGGAAAATGGAAAAGAGGGGCGGAAAATGGAAAAGAGGGGCGGACAAGGGCAAAGAGGGGCGGACAAGAGCGGAGAATACAGGACAAGGGCAAAGAGGGGCGGACAAGGGCAAATAGGGCAGACAAGTGCTGAGAATACGGGACAAGGGCAAAGAGGGGCGGACAAGGGCAAAAAGGGGCAGACAAATGAATAGAGGGGCGGACAAGGGCAAAGAGTGGTGGACAAGGCCAAAGAGGTGCGGACAAGATCGGAGAATATGGGACAAGTCAAAGAGGGGTGGACAAGAGCAAAAAGGGGCGTACAATTTCTGAGAATACGGGACAAGGGTAAAGAGGGTCGGTCAAGGGCAAAGAGGGATGGACAAGGGCAAAGAGGGGCGGACAAGGGCAAAGAGGGGCACACAAGGCAAAGACGGGCGGACAAGGGCAAAGAGGGGCGAACAAGGGCAAAGAGGGGCGAACAAGGGCAAAGAGGGGCGGACAAGGGCAAAGAGGGGCGGACAAGGGCAAAGAGGGGCGGACAAGGGCAAAGAGGGGCGGACAAGGGCAAAGAGGGGCGGACAAGGGCAAAAAAGGGGCGGACAAGGGCAAAGAGGGGCGGACAAGTTCTGAGAACACGAGACAAGCTCAAAGAGGTGCGGACAAGAACTGAGAATACGGGACAAGGTCAAAGAGGGGCGGACAATGGCAAAGACAGGCGGACAAGTGCAAAGAACGGCGGAGAAGGGCAAAGAGGGTCGGACAATGGCAGAGAGAGGCGGACAAGGGGAAAGAGGGGCGGACAAGGGGAAAGAGGGGCGGACAAGGGGAAAGAGGGGCGGACAAGTGCTGAGTATACGGGACAAGGGCAAAGAGGGTCGGACAAGGGCAAAGGGGGTCGGACAAGGGCAAAGGGGGTCGGACAAGGGCAAAGGGGGTCGGACAAGTGCTGAGAATACGGGACAAATGCAAAGAGGGGCGGAGAAGTTCTTAGAATATGGGACAAGGGTAAAGAGGGGCGGACAAGGGCAAAGAGGGGCGGACAATATCGGAGAATATGGGACAAGTCAAAGAGGGGTGGACAAGAGCAAAAAGGGGCGTACAATTTCTGAGAATACGGGACAAGGTCAAAGAGGGGCGGACAAGGTAAAAGAGAGGCGGACAAGGGTAAAGAGGGTCGGTCAAGGGCAAAGAGGGATGGACAAGTGCAAAGAGGGGCGGACAAGGGCAAAGAGGGGCACACAAGGCAAAGACGGGCGGACAAGGGCAAAGAGGTGCGAACAAGGGCAAAGAGGGGCGAACAAGGGCAAAGAGGGGCGAACAAGGGCAAAGAGGGGCGGACAAGGGCAAAGAGGGGCGGACAAGGGAAAAGAGGGGTGGACAAGGGCAAAAAAGGGGCGGACAAGGGCAAAGAGTGTCAGACAAGGGCAAAGAGTGTCAGACAAGGGCAAAGAGGGGCGGACAAGTGCTGAGAACACGGGACAAGGTCAAAGAGGTGCGGACAAGAACTGAGAATACGGGACAAGGTCAAAGAGGGGCGGACAATGGCAAAGACAGGCGGACAAGTGCAAAGAAGGGCGGAGAAGGGCAAAGAGGGTCGGACAATGGCAGAGAGGGACGGACAAGGGGAAAGAGGGGCGGACAAGGGGAAAGAGGGGCGGACAAGTGCTGAGTATACGGGACAAGGGCAAAGAGGGTCGGACAAGGGCAAAGGGGGGTGGACAAGGGCTAAGTGGGGCGGAAAAGGGCAAAGAGGGGCGGACAAGGGCAAAGAGGGACGGAAAAATTGCTGAGAATATGGGACAAGGTCAAAGAGGGGCGGAAAAGGGCAAAGACGGGCGGACAAGGGCAAAGAGTGGCGGATAAGGGTAAAGAGGAGCGAACAAGGGCAAATAGGGGCGGACAAGGGCAAACAGGGGCGGACAAGGGCAAACAGGGGTGGACAAGTGCTGAGAATACGGGAAAAGTGTGCGAATACGGGACAAGGGCAAAGAGGGGCGGACAAGGGCAAAGAGGGGCGGACAAGGGCAAAGAGGGGCGGACAAGAGCGGAGAATATGGGACAAGGCAACGAGGGGTGGACAAGAGCAAAAAGGGGCGGACAATTACTGAGAATACGGGACAAGGGCAAAGAGGGGCAGACAAGGTCAAAGAGAGGCGGACAAGGGCAAAGAGGGGCGGACAAGGGCAAATAGGGATGGACAAGATCGGAGAATACAGGACAAGGGCAAAGAGGGGCGGACAAGGGCAAATAGGGCAGACAAGTGCTGAGAATACGGGACAAGAGCAAAGAGGGGCGGACAAGGGCAAAAAGGGGCAGACAAATGAATAGAGGGGCGGACAAGGGCAAAGAGTGGTGGACAAGGGCAAAGAGGGGCGGACAAGATCGGAGAATATGGGACAAGTCGAAGAGGGGTGGACAAGAGCAAAAAGGGGCGTACAATTTCTGAGAATACGGGACAAGGGTAAAGAGGGTCGGTCAAGAGCAAAGAGGGATGGACAAGGGCAAAGAGGGGCGGACAAGGGCAAAGAGGGGCACACAAGGCAAAGACGGGCGGACAAGGGCAAAGAGGGGCGAACAAGGGCAAAGAGGGGCGAACAAGGGCAAAGAGGGGCGAACAAGGGCAAAGAGGGGCGAACAAGGGCAAAGAGGGGCGAACAAGGGCAAAGAGGGGCGAACAAGGGCAAAGAGTGGCGGACAAGGGAAAAGAGGGGCGAACAAGGGCAAAGAGGGGCGGACAAGGGCAAAGAGGGGCGGACAAGGGCAAAAAAGGGGCGGACAAGGGCAAAGAGGGGCGGACAAGTGCTGAGAACACGAGACAAGGTCAAAGAGGTGCGGACAAGAACTGAGAATACGGGACAAGGTCAAAGAGGGGCGGACAATGGCAAAGACAGGCGGACAAGTGCAAAGAACGGCGGAGAAGGGCAAAGAGGGGCGGACAAGGGCAAAGAGGGGCGGACAAGGGGAAAGAGGGGCGGACAAGGGGAAAGAGGGGCGGACAAGGGGAAAGAGGGGCGGACAAGGGGAAAGAGGGGCGGACAAGGGGAAAGAGGGGCGGACAAGGGGAAAGAGGGGCGGACAAGGGGAAAGAGGGGCGGACAAGGGGAAAGAGGGGCGGACAAGTGCTGAGTACACGGGACAAGGGCAAAGAGGGTCGGACAAGGGCAAAGGGGGTCGGACAAGGGCAAAGGGGGTCGGACAAGGGCAAAGGGGGTCGGACAAGGGCAAAGGGGGTCGGACAAGGGCAAAGGGGGGCGGACAAGTGCTGAGAATACGGGACAAATGCAAAGAGGGGCGGAGAAGTTCTTAGAATATGGGACAAGGGTAAAGAGGGGCGGACAAGGGCAAAGAGGGGGGGACAAGGGCAAAGAGGGGGGGACAAGGGCAAAGAGGGGGGGACAAGGGCAAAGAGGGGGGGACAATGGCAAAGAGTGTCGGACTAGGGCAAAGAGTGTCGGACTAGGGCAAAGAGTGTCGGACAAGTGCTGAGAATACAGGAGAAGGGCAAAGACGGGCGGACAAGTGCAAAGAGGGGCGGACAAGGGCAAAGAGGGTCGGACAAGTGCTGAGAACACGGGACAAGGGCAAAGAGGGGCGGACAAGTGCAAAGACGGGCGGAAAAGGGCAGAGAGGGGCGGAAAAGGGCTGAGAATACGGTACAAGGGCAAAGAGGGGCGGACAAGTGCAAAGAGGGGCGGACAAGGGCAAAGAGGGGCGGACAAGGGCAAAGAGGAGCGGACAAGGGCAAAGAGGAGCGGACAAGGGCAAAGAGGAGCGGACAAGGGCAAAGAGGAGCGGACAAGGGCAAAGAGGAGCGGACAAGGGCAAAGAGGAGCGGACAAGGGCAAAGAGGAGCGGACAAGGGCAAAGAGGAGCGGACAAGGGCAAAGAGGAGCGGACAAGGGCAAAGACGGGCAGACAAGGGCAAAGAGGGGCAGACAAGGGCAAAGAGGGGCAGACAAGGGCAAAGAGGGGCAGACAAGGGCAAAGAGGGGCAGACAAGGGCAAAGAGGGGCAGACAAGGGCAAAGAGGGGCAGACAAGGGCAAAGAGGGGCAGACAAGGGCAAAGAGGAGCAGACAAGGGCAAAGAGGGGCAGACAAGGGCAAAGAGGGGCAGACAAGGGCAAAGAGGGGCGGACAAGGGCAAAGAGGGGCGGACAAGGGCAAAGAGGGGCAGACAAGGGCAAAGAGGGGCAGACAAGTGCTGAGAATACAGGAAAAGTGCAAAGAGGGGCAGACAAGTGCAAAGAGGGGCGGACAAGTGCAAAGAGGGGCGGACAAGTGCAAAGAGGGGCGGACAAGTGCAAAGAGGGGCGGACAAGTGCAAAGAGGGGCGGACAAGTGCAAAGAGGGGCGGACAAGGGCAAAGAGGGGCGGACAAGGGCAAAGAGGGGCGGACAAGGGCAAAGAGGGGCGGACAAGGGCAAAGAGGGGCGGACAAGGGCAAAGAGGGGCGGACAAGGGCAAAGAGGGGCGGACAAGTGCGGAGAATACGGGACAAGACCAAAGGGGGCGGACAAGTGCAAAGAGGAGCGGACAAGGGCAAAGAGAGGTGGACAAGTGCTGAGAATACGAGACAAGGGCAAAGAGGGGAGGACAAGGGCAAAGAGGGGAGGACAAATGCAAAGAGGCGCGGACAAGGGCAAAGAGGGACAGAAAATGGCAAAGTGGTGCGGACAAGAGCAAAGAGTGGCGGACAAGTTCTGAGAATACGGGACAAGGGCAAAGAGGGGCGGACAAGTGCAAATAGGGACGGACAAGGGCAAAGAGGGGCGGAAAAGGACAAAGAGGGGCGGACAAGGACAAAGAGGGGCGGACAAGGACAAAGAGGGGTGGACAAGGGCAAAGAGGGGCGGACAAGTGCAAAGAGGGGCGGACGAGGGCTGAGAATACGGGACAAAGGAAAAGAAGGGCGAACAAGTGCAAAGAGGTGCGGACAAGTCCAAAGTGGGGCGGACAAGGGCAAAGAGGGGAGGACAAGGCCTAAGAGGGGCGGACAAGTGCTGAGAATACTGGACAAGGTCAAAGAGGTGCGGACAAGGGCAAAGAGTTTTGGACGAGGGCAAAGAGGGGCGGACAAGAGCGGAGAATACGGGACAATAGCAAAGAGGGGCGGACAAGTGCAAAGAGGGGCGGACAAGTGCAAAGAGGGGCGGACAAGTGCAAAGAAGGGCGTACAAGGGCAAACAGGGTCGGACAACAGCAAAGTGGGGCGGACAACTGCTGAGAATACGGTACTAGGGCAAAGAGGGGCGGACAAGGGCAAAGAGGGGCGGACAAGGGCAAAGAGGGGCGGACAAGGGCAAAGAGGGGCGGACAAGGGCAAAGAGGGGCGGACAAGGGCAAAGAGGGGCGGACAAGGGCAAAGAGGGGCGGACAAGGGCAAAGAGGGGCGGACAAGGGCAAAGAGGGGCGGACAAGGGCAAAGAGGGGCGGACAAGGGCAAAGAGGGGCGGACAAGGGCAAAGAGGGGCGGACAAGGGCAAAGAGGGGCGGACAAGGGCAAAGAGTGTCAGACAAGGGCAAAGAGTGTCAGACAAGGGCAAAGAGGGGCGGACAAGTGCTGAGAACACGGGACAAGGTCAAAGAGGTGCGGACAAGAACTGAGAATACGGGACAAGGTCAAAGAGGGGCGGACAATGGCAAAGACAGGCGGACAAGTGCAAAGAAGGGCGGAGAAGGGCAAAGAGGGTCGGACAATGGCAGAGAGGGACGGACAAGGGGAAAGAGGGGCGGACAAGGGGAAAGAGGGGCGGACAAGTGCTGAGTATACGGGACAAGGGCAAAGAGGGTCGGACAAGGGCAAAGGGGGGTGGACAAGGGCTAAGTGGGGCGGAAAAGGGCAAAGAGGGGCGGACAAGGGCAAAGAGGGACGGAAAAATTGCTGAGAATATGGGACAAGGTCAAAGAGGGGCGGAAAAGGGCAAAGACGGGCGGACAAGGGCAAAGAGTGGCGGATAAGGGTAAAGAGGAGCGAACAAGGGCAAATAGGGGCGGACAAGGGCAAACAGGGGCGGACAAGGGCAAACAGGGGCGGACAAGGGCAAAGAGGGGCGGACAAGGGCAAAGAGGAGTGGACAAGTGCGGAGAATATGGGACAAGAGCAAAGAGGGGCGGACAAGGGCAAAGAGGGGCGGACAAGGGCAAAGAGGGGCGGACAAGGGCAAAGAGGGGCGGACAAGGGCAAAGAGGGGCGGACAAGGGCAAAGAGGGGCGGACAAGGGCAAAGAGGGGCGGACAAGGGCAAAGAGGGGCGGACAAGGGCAAAGAGGGGCGGACAAGGGCAAAGAGGGGCGGACAAGGGCAAAGAGGGGCGGACAAGGGCAAAGAGGGGCGGACAAGGGCAAAGACGGGCAGACAAGTGAAAAGAGGGGCGGACAAGGGCAAAGAGGGGCGGACAAGGGCAAAGAGGGGCGGACAAGGGCAAAGAGGGGCGGACAAGGGCAAAGAGGGGCGGACAAGGGCAAAGAGGGGCGGACAAGGGCAAAGAGGGGCGGACAAGGGCAAAGAGGGGCGGACAAGGGCAAAGAGGGGCGGACAAGGGCAAAGAGGGGCGGACAAGGGCAAAGAGGGGCGGACAAGTGCTGAGAACACGGGACAAGGTCAAAGAGGTGCGGACAAGAACTGAGAATACGGGACAAGGGCAAAGAGGGGCGGACAATGGCAAAGAGAGGCAGACAAGGGCAAAGAAGGGCGGACAAGGGCAAAGAGGGGCGGACAAGGGCAAAGAGGGGCGGCCAAGTGCAAAGAGGGGCGGACAAGGGCAAAGAGGGGTGGACAAGGGCAAAGAGGGGCGGACAAGGGCTGAGAATACGGGACAAAGGCAAAGAGGGGCGGAGAAGTTCTTAGAATATGGGACAAGGGCAAAGAGGGGCGGACAAGGGCAAAGAGGGGCGGACAAGGGCAAAGAGGGGCGGACAAGGGCAAAGAGGGGCGGACAAGGGCAAAGAGGGGCGGACAAGGGCAAAGAGGGGCGGACAAGGGCAAAGAGGGGCGGACAAGGGCAAAGAGGGGCGGACAAGGGCAAAGAGGGGCGGACAAGGGCAAAGAGGGGCGGACAAGGGCAAAGAGGGGCGGACAAGGGCAAAGAGGGGCGGACAAGGGCAAAGAGGGGCGGACAAGTTCAGAGAACAGGGGACAAGGGCAAAGAGGGGCGGCCAAGGGCCAAGAGGGGGGGACAAGTGCAAAGAGGGGCGGACAAGGGCAAAGAGGGGCGGACAAGTGCAAAGAGGGGCGGACAAGGGCTGAGAATACGGGACAAAGGCAAAGAGGGGCGGAGAAGTTCTTAGAATATGGGACAAGGGCAAAGAGGGGCGGACAAGGGCAAAGAGGGGCGGACAAGGGCAAAGAGGGGCGGACAAGGGCAAAGAGGGGCGGACAAGGGCAAAGAGGGGCGGACAAGGGCAAAGAGGGGCGGACAAGGGCAAAGAGGGGCGGACAAGGGCAAAGAGGGGCGGACAAGGGCAAAGAGGGGCGGACAAGGGCAAAGAGGGGCGGACAAGGGCAAAGAGGGGCGGACAAGGGCAAAGAGGGGCGGACAAGGGCAAAGAGGGGCGGACAAGGGCAAAGAGGGGCGGACAAGGGCAAAGAGGGGCGGACAAGGGCAAAGAGGGGCGGACAAGGGCAAAGAGGGGCGGACAAGGGCAAAGAGGGGCGGACAAGGGCAAAGAGGGGCGGACAAGGGCAAAGAGGGGCGGACAAGTTCAGAGAACAGGGGACAAGGGCAAAGAGGGGCGGAAAAGGTCAAAGAAGGGCGGACAAGGGCAAAGAGGGGCGTACAAGGGTAAAGAGGGGGGGACAAGGGCAAAGAGGGGCGGACAAAGGCAAAGAGGGTCGGACAAGGGTAAAGAGTGTCAGACATGTGCTGAGAATGGGGGACAAGAACAAAGAGGGGCGGACAAGGGCAAAGAGGGGCGGACAAGGGCAAAGAGGGGCGGACAAGGGCAAAGAGGGGCGGACAAGGGCAAAGAGGGGCGGACAAGGGCAAAGAGGGGCGGACAAGTTCAGAGAACAGGGGACAAGGGCAAAGAGGGGCGGAAAAGGTCAAAGAAGGGCGGACAAGGGCAAAGAGGGGCGGACAAGGGTAAAGAGGGGGGGACAAGGGCAAAGAGGGGCGGACAAAGGCAAAGAGGGGCGGACAAGGGTAAAGAGTGTCAGACAAGTGCTGAGAATAGGGGACAAGAACAAAGAGGGGCGGACAAGGGCAAAGAGGGGCGGACAAGGGCAAAGAGGGGCGGACAAGGGCAAAGAGGGGCGGACAAGGGCAAAGAGGGGCGGACAAGGGCAAAGAGGGGCGGACAAGGGCAAAGAGGGGCGGACAAGGGCAAAGAGGGGCGGACAAGGGCAAAGAGGGGCGGACAAGGGCAAAGAGGGGCGGACAAGGGCAAAGAGGGGCGGACAAGGGCAAAGAGGGGCGGACAAGGGCAAAGAGGGGCGGACAAGGGCAAAGAGGGGCGGACAAGGGCAAAGAGGGGCGGACAAGGGCAAAGAGGGGCGGACAAGGGCAAAGAGGGGCGGACAAGGGCAAAGAGGGGCGGACAAGGGCAAAGAGGGGCGGACAAGGGCAAAGAGGGGCGGACAAGGGCAAAGAGGGGCGGACAAGGGCAAAGAGGGGCGGACAAGGGCAAAGAGGGGCGGACAAGGGCAAAGAGGGGCGGACAAGGGCAAAGAGGGGCGGACAAGGGCAAAGAGGGGCGGACAAGGGCAAAGAGGGGCGGACAAGGGCAAAGAGGGGCGGACAAGGGCAAAGAGGGGCGGACAAGGGCAAAGAGGGGCGGACAAGGGCAAAGAGGGGCGGACAAGGGCAAAGAGGGGCGGACAAGGGCAAAGAGGGGCGGACAAGGGCAAAGAGGGGCGGACAAGGGCAAAGAGGGGCGGACAAGGGCAAAGAGGGGCAGACAAGGGCAAAGAGGGGCGGACAAGGGCAAACTGGGGCGGACAAGGGCAAAGTGGGGCGGACAAGGGCAAAGAGGGGCGGACAAGAGCTGAGAATACGGGACAAGGGCAAAGAGGGGCGGACAAGTGCTGAGAATACGGGACAAGGGCAAAGAGGGGCGGACAAGGGCAAAGAGGGGCGGACAAGGGCAAAGAGGGGCGGACAAGGGCAAAGAGGGGCGGACAAGGGCAAAGAGGGGCGGACAAGGGCAAAGAGGGGCGGACAAGGGCAAAGAGGGGCGGACAAGGGCAAAGACGGGCGGACAAGGGCAAAGAGGGGCGGACAAGGGCAAAGAGGGGCGGACAAGGGCAAAGAGGGGCGGACAAGGGCAAAGAGGGGCGGACAAGGGCAAAGAGGGGCGGACAAGGGCAAAGAGGGGCGGACAAGGGCAAAGAGGGGCGGACAAGGGCAAAGAGGGGCGGACAAGGGCAAAGAGGGGCGGAGAAGGGCAAAGAGGGGCAGACAAGGGCAAAGAGGGGCGGACAAGGGCAAACTGGGGCGGACAAGGGCAAAGTGGGGCGGACAAGGGCAAAGAGGGGCGGACAAGAGCTGAGAATACGGGACAAGGGCAAAGAGGGGCGGACAAGTGCTGAGAATACGGGACAAGGGCAAAGAGGGGCGGACAAGGGCAAAGAGGGGCGGACAAGGGCAAAGAGGGGCGGACAAGGGCAAAGAGGGGCGGACAAGGGCAAAGAGGGGCGGACAAGGGCAAAGAGGGGCGGACAAGGGCAAAGACGGGCGGACAAGGGCAAAGAGGGGCGGACAAGGGCAAAGAGGGGCGGACAAGGGCAAAGAGGGGCGGACAAGGGCAAAGAGGGGCGGACAAGGGCAAAGAGGGGCGGACAAGAGCGGAGAATACAGGAGAAGGGCAAAGAGGTGCGGACAAGGGCAAATAGGGCGTACAAGTGCTGAGAATACGGGACAAGGGCAAAGAGGGGCAGACAAGGGCAAAGAGGGGCAGACAAGTGAAAAGAGGGGCGGACATGTGCAAAGAGTGTTGGACAAGGGCAAAGAGGGGCGGACAATGTCAAAGAGGGGCGGACAAGGGCAAAGAGGGGCGGACAATGTCAAAGAGGGTTCGGACAAGAGCGGAGAATACGGGACAAGGGCAAAGAGGGGCGGACAAGGGCAAAGAGGGGCGGACAAGGGCAAAGAGGGGCGGACAAGTTCTGAGAATACGAGACAAGGGGAAAGAGGGGCGGACAAGGGCAAAGAGGGGCGGACAAGTGCAAAGAGGGGCGGACAAGGGCAAAGAGGGGCGGACAAGTGCAGAGAATATGGGACAAGTATAAAGAGGGGTGGACAAGGGCAAAGAGGGGCGGACAAGGGCAAAGAGGGGCGGACAAGGGCAAAGAGGGGCGGACAAGGGCAAAGAGGGGCGGACAAGGGCAAAGAGGGGCGGACAAGGGCAAAGAGTGTCGGACAATTACTGAGAATAGGGGACAAGGGCAAAGAGGGGCGGATAAGTTCTAAGAGGGGCGGAGAAGCGGAAAGAGGGGCGGACAAGGGCAAAAAGTGGCGCACAATAGCGGAGAATACGGGAAAAGGGCAAAGAGGGGCGGAAAAGTGCAAAGAGGGGCGGACAAAGTGCAAAGAGGTTCGGACAAGGGCAAAGAGGGGCGGACAAGGGCAAAGAGGGGCGGACAAGTGCTGAGAATATGCGACAAGTGCAAAGAGGGGCGGACAAGAGCAAAGAGGGGCGGACAAGAGCAAAGAGGGGTGGACAAGAGCAAAGAGGGGCGGACAAGGGCTGAGAATACGGGACAAGGGCAAAGAGGGGCGGACAAGGGCAAAGAGGGGCGGACAAGGGCAAAGAGGGGCGGAGAAGGGCAAAGAGGGGCGGAGAAGGGCAAAGAGGGGCGGAGAAGGGCAAAGAGGGGCGGAGAAGGGCAAAGAGGGGCGGACAAGGGCAAAGAGGGGCGGACAAAGTGCAAAGAGGGGCGGACAAAGTGCAAAGAGGGGCGGACAAAGTGCAAAGAGGGGCGGACAAGGGCAAAGAGGGGCGGACAAGGGCAAAGAGGGGCGGACAAGGGCAAAGAGGGGCGGACAAGGGCAAAGAGGGGCGGACAAGAGAGGAGAATACGGGACAAGTGCAAAGAGGGTTGGACAAGGGCAAAGTGGGGCGGACAAAGGCACAGAGGGGCGGACAAAGGCACAGAGGGGCGGACAAGAGCGGAGAATATGGGACAAGGCAAAGAGGGGTGGACAAGAGCAAAAAGGGGCGGACAATTACTGAGAATACGGGACAAGGGCAAAGAGGGGCGGACAAGGGCAAAAAGGGGCAGACAAGTGAAAAGAGGGGCGGACAATGGCAAAGAGTGGTGGACACGGGCAAAGAGGGGCGGACAAGAGCGGAGAATATGGGACAAGACAAAGACGGGTGGACAAGAGCTAAAAGGGGCGTACAATTGCTGAGAATACGGGACAAGGGCAAAGAGGGGCGGACAAGGGCAAAGACGGGTGGACAAGAGCAAAAAGGGGCGTACAATTGCTGAGAATACGGGACAAGGGCAAAGAGGGGCGGACAAGGGCAAAGAGGGGCGGACAAGGGCAAAGAGGGGCGGACAAGGGCAAAGAGGGGCGGACAAGGGCAAAGAGGGGCGGACAAGGGCAAAGAGGGGCGGACAAGGGCAAAGAGGGGCGGACAAGGGCAAAGAGGGGCGGACAAGGGCAAAGAGGGGCGGACAAGGGCAAAGAGGGGCGGACAAGGGCAAAGAGGGGCGGACAAGGGCAAAGAGGGGCGGACAAGGGCAAAGAGGGGCGGACAAGGGCAAAGAGGGGCGGACAAGGGCAAAGAGGGGCGGACAAGGGCAAAGAGGGGCGGACAAGGGCAAAGAGGGGCGGACAAGGGCAAAGAGGGGCGGACAAGGGCAAAGAGGGGCGGACAAGCGCAAAGAGGGGCGCACAAGGGCAAAGAGGGGCGCACAAGGGCAAAGAGGGGCGCACAAGGGCAAAGAGGGGCGCACAAGGGAAAAGAGGGGCGGACAAGTTCAGAGAACAGGGGACAAGGGCAAAGAGGGGCGGCCAAGGGCCAAGAGGGACGGACAAGGGCTGAGAATACGGGACAAAGGCAAAGAGGGGCGGAGAAGTTCTTAGAATATGGGACAAGGGCAAAGAGGGGCGGACAAGGGCAAAGAGGGGCGGACAAGGGCAAAGAGGGGCGGACAAGGGCAAAGAGGGGCGGACAAGGGCAAAGAGGGGCGGACAAGGGCAAAGAGGGGCGGACAAGGGCAAAGAGGGGCGGACAAGGGCAAAGAGGGGCGGACAAGGGCAAAGAGGGGCGGACAAGGGCAAAGAGGGGCGGACAAGGGCAAAGAGGGGCGGACAAGGGCAAAGAGGGGCGGACAAGGGCAAAGAGGGGCGGAGAAGGGCAAAGAGGGGCGGAGAAGGGCAAAGAGGGGCGGACAAGGGCAAAGAGGGGCGGACAAGGGCAAAGAGGGGCGGACAAGTGCAAAGAGGGGCGGACAAGGGCAAAGAGGGGCGGACAAGTTCAGAGAACAGGGGACAAGGGCAAAGTGGGGCGGAAAAGGGCAAAGAGGGGCGGACAAGGGCAAAGAGGGGCGGACAAGGGCAAAGAGGGGCGGACAAGGGCAAAGAGGTGCGGACAAGGGCAAAGAGGGGCGGACAAGGGCAAAGAGGGGCGGACAAAGGCACAGAGGGGCGGACAAGGGCAAAGAGGGGCGGACAAGGGCAAAGAGGGGCGGACAAGTTCAGAGAACAGGGGACAAGGGCAAAGAGGGACGGAAAAGTTCAAAGAAGGGCGGACAAGGGCAAAGAGGGGCGGACAAGGGTAAAGAGGGGGGGACAAGGGCAAAGAGGGGCGGACAAAGGCAAAGAGGGTCGGACAAGGGTAAAGAGTGTCAGACAAGTGCTGAGAATAGGGGACAAGAACAAAGAGGGGCGGACAAGGGCAAAGAGGGGCGGACAAGGGCAAAGAGGGGCGGACAAGGGCAAAGAGGGGCGGACAAGGGCAAAGAGGGGCGGACAAGGGCAAAGAGGGGCGGACAAGGGCAAAGAGGGGCGGACAAGGGCAAAGAGGGGCGGACAAGTTCAGAGAACAGGGGACAAGGGCAAAGAGGGGCGGAAAAGGTCAAAGAAGGGCGGACAAGGGCAAAGAGGGGCGGACAAGGGTAAAGAGGGGGGGACAAGGGCAAAGAGGGGCGGACAAAGGCAAAGAGTGTCAGACAAGTGCTGAGAATAGGGGAC
Organism: Phaenicophaeus curvirostris; assembly: GCF_032191515.1. Lineage (NCBI taxonomy): Eukaryota > Metazoa > Chordata > Aves > Cuculiformes > Cuculidae > Phaenicophaeus > Phaenicophaeus curvirostris. The sequence continues at coordinate 136,533 of NW_027206811.1, read as the reverse complement.
AAGGGCAAAGAGGGGCGGACAAGGGCAAAGAGGGGCGGACAAGGGCAAAGAGGGGCGGACAAGGGCAAAGAGGGGCGGACAAGGGCAAAGAGGGGCGGACAAGGGCAAAGAGGGGCGGACAAGGGCAAAGAGGGGCGGACAAGGGCAAAGAGGGGCGGACAAGGGCAAAGAGGGGCGGACAAGGGCAAAGAGGGGCGGACAAGGGCAAAGAGGGGCGGACAAGGGCAAAGAGGGGCGGACAAGGGCAAAGAGGGGCGGACAAGGGCAAAGAGGGGCGGACAAGGGCAAAGAGGGGCGGACAAGGGCAAAGAGGGGCGGACAAGGGCAAAGAGGGGCGGACAAGGGCAAAGAGGGGCGGACAAGGGCAAAGAGGGGCGGACAAGGGCAAAGAGGGGCGGACAAGGGCAAAGAGGGGCGGACAAGGGCAAAGAGGGGCGGACAAGGGCAAAGAGGGGCGGACAAGGGCAAAGAGGGGCGGACAAGGGCAAAGAGGGGCGGACAAGGGCAAAGAGGGGCGGACAAGTGCTGAGAATACGGGACAAGGGCAAAGAGGGGCGGACAGGGGCAAAGAGGGGCGGACAAGGGCAAAGAGGGGCGGACAAGGGCAAAGAGGGGCGGACAAGGGCAAAGAGGGGCGGACAAGGGCAAAGAGGGGCGGACAAGGGCAAAGAGGGGCGGACAAGGGCAAAGATGGGCGGACAAGGGCAAAGATGGGCGGACAAGGGCAAAGAGGGGCGGACAAGAGCGGAGAATACAGGACAAGGGCAAAGAGGTGCGGACAAGGGCAAATAGGGCGTACAAGTGCTGAGAATACGGGACAAGGGCAAAGAGGGGCAGACAAGGGCAAAGAGGGGCGGACAAGGGCAAAGAGGGGCGGACAAGGGCAAAGAGGGGCGGACAAGGGCAAAGAGGGGCGGACAAGGGCAAAGAGGGGCGGACAAGGGCAAAGAGGGGCGGACAAGGGCAAAGAGGGGCGGACAAGGGCAAAGAGGGGCGGACAAGGGCAAAGAGGGGCGGACAAGGGCAAAGAGGGGCGGACAAGGGCAAAGAGGGGCGGACAATGTCAAAGAGGGGCGGACAATGTCAAAGAGGGGCGGACAATGTCAAAGAGAGTTCGGACAAGAGCGGAGAATACGGGACAAGGGCAAAGAGGGGCGGACAAGGGCAAAGAGGGGCGGACAAGGGCAAAGAGGGGCGGACAAGTTCTGAGAATACGAGACAAGGGGAAAGAGGGGCGGACAAGGGCAAAGAGGGGCGGACAAGGGCAAAGAGTGGCGGACAAGTGCAGAGAATATGGGACAAGTGTAAAGAGGGGCGGACAAATGCAAAAAGGAGCGGACAAGGGCAAAGATGGGAGGACAAGAGCAAAGAGGGGCGGACAAGGGCAAAGAGGGTCGGACAAGGGCAAAGAGTGTCGGACAATTACTGAGAATAGGGGACAAGGGCAAAGAGGGGCAGACAAGTTCTAAGAGGGGCGGAGAAGGGGAAAGAGGGGCGGACAAGGGCAAAAAGTGGCGCACAATAGCGGAGAATACGGGAAAAGGGCAAAGAGGGGCGGAAAAGGGCAAAGAGGGGCGGACAAAGTGCAAAGAGGGGCGGACAAGGGCAAAGAGGGGCGGACAAGTGCTGAGAATATGCGACAAGTGCAAAGAGGGGCGGACAAGAGCAAAGAGGGGCGGACAAGAGCTGAGAATACGGGACAAGTGCAAAGAGGGGCGGACAAGGGCAAAGAGGGGCGGACAAGGGCAAAGAGGGGCGGACAAGGGCAAAGAGGGGCGGACAAGGGCAAAGAGGGGCGGACAAGGGCAAAGAGGGGCGGACAAGGGCAAAGAGGGGCGGACAAGGGCAAAGAGGGGCGGACAAGGGCAAAGAGGGGCGGACAAGGGCAAAGAGGGGCGGACAAGGGCAAAGAGGGGCGGACAAGAGAGGAGAATACGGGACAAGTGCAAAGAGGGTTGGACAAGGGCAAAGAGGGGCGGACAAAGGCACAGAGGGGCGGACAAAGGCACAGAGGGGCGGACAAAGGCACAGAGGGGCGGACAAGAGCGGAGAATATGGGACAAGGCAAAGAGGGGTGGACAAGAGCAAAAAGGGGCGGACAATTACTGAGAATACGGGACAAGGGCAAAGAGGGGCGGACAAGGGCAAAAAGGGGCAGACAATTGAAAAGAGGGGCGGACAAGAGCTGAGAATACGGGACAAGGGCAAAGAGGGGCGGACAAGGGCTGAGAATACGGGAAAAGGGCAAAGAGGGGCGGACAAGGGCTGAGAATACGGGACAAGGGCAAAGAGGGGCGGACAAGGGCTGAGAATACGGGACAAGGGCAAAGAGTGGCGGGCAAGGGCTGAGAATACGGGACAAGTGCTAAGAGGAGCGGCCAAGGTCAAAGAGGGGCGGAAAAGGACTGACAATACGGGACAAGGGCAAAGAGGGGCGGACAAGGGCAAAGAGGGGCGGACAAGGGCAAAGAGGGGCGGACAAGGGCAAAGAGGGGCGGACAAGGGCAAAGAGGGGCGGACAAGGGCAAAGAGGGGCGGACAAGGGCAAAGAGGGGCGGACAAGGGCAAAGAGGGGCGGACAAGGGCAAAGAGGGGCGGACAAGGGCAAAGAGGGGCGGACAAGGGCAAAGAGGGGCGGACAAGGGCAAAGAGGGGCGGACAAGGGCAAAGAGGGGCGGACAAGGGCAAAGAGGGGCGGACAAGGGCAAAGAGGGGCGGACAAGGGCAAAGAGGGGCGGACAAGGGCAAAGAGGGGCGGACAAGGGCAAAGAGGGGCGGACAAGGGCAAAGAGGGGCGGACAAGGGCAAAGAGGGGCGGACAAGGGCAAAGAGGGGCGGACAAGGGCAAAGAGGGGCGGACAAGGGCAAAGAGGGGCGGACAAGGGCAAAGAGGGGCGGACAAAGGCTGAGAATACGGGACAAAGGCAAAGAGGGGCAGACAAGTGCAAAGAGGGGCGGAAAAGGGCAAAGAGGGTCGGACAAGGGCAAAGAGGGGCGGAGAAGGGCAAAGAGGGGCGGAGAAGGGCAATGAGGGGCGGAGAAGGGCAATGAGGGGCGGAGAAGGGCAAAGAGGGGCGGAGAAGGGCAAAGAGGGGCGGAGAGGGGCTGAGAATACGGGACAAGGTCAAAGAGGGGCGGACAAGGTCAAAGAGGGGCGGACAAGGTCAAAGAGGGGCGGACAAGGGCACAGAGGGGCGGACAAGGGCACAGAGGGGCGGACAAGGGCACAGAGGGGCGGACAAGGGCACAGAGGGGCGGACAAGAGCACAGAGGGGCGGACAAGGGCACAGAGGGGCGGACAGGGGCTGAGAATACGGGACAAGGGCAAAGAGGGGCGGACAAGGGCAAAGAGGGGCGGACAAGGGCAAAGCGGGGCGGACAAGGGCAAAGCGGGGCGGACAAGGGCAAAGCGGGGCGGACAAGGGCAAAGCGGGGCGGACAAGGGCAAAGAGGGGCGGACAAGGGCAAAGCGGGGCGGACAAGGGCAAAGCGGGGCGGACAAGGGCAAAGCGGGGCGGACAAGGGCAAAGCGGGGCGGACAAGGGCAAAGCGGGGCGGACAAGGGCAAAGAGGGGCGGTCAAGGGCAAAGAGGGGCGGACAAGTGCTTAGAATAAGGGAAAAGGGCAAAGAGGGGCAGACAAGGGCATAGATGGGCGGACAAGGGCAAAGAGTGGCGAACAAGGGCTGACAATATGGGACAAGGGCAAAGCGGGGCGGACAAGGGCAAAGCGGGGCGGACAAGGGCAAAGCGGGGCGGACAAGGGCAAAGCGGGGCGGACAAGGGCAAAGCGGGGCGGACAAGGGCTGAGAATACGGGACAAGGGCAAAGAGGGGCGGACAAGGGCTGAGAATACGGGACAAGGGCAAAGAGGGGCGGGCAACTGCTGAGAATACCGGACAAGGGCAAAGAGGGGCGGACAAGGGCAAAGAGGGGCGGACAAGGGCAAAGAGGGGCGGACAACGGCAAAGAGGGGCGGACAACGGCAAAGAGGGACGGACAAGGGCAAAGAGGGGCGGACAAGGGCAAAGAGGGGCGGACAAGTGCTTAGAATACGGGAAAAGGGCAAAGAGGGGCAGACAAGGGCATAGATGGGCGGACAAGGGCAAAGAGTGGCGAACAAGGGCTGACAATATGGGACAAGGGCAAAGAGGAGCGGACAAGGGCAAAGAGGGGCGGACAAGGGCAAAGAGGGGCGGACAAGGGCAAAGAGGGCCGGACAAGGGCAAAGAGGGCCGGACAAGGGCAAAGAGGGCCGGACAAGGGCTGAGAATACGGGACAAGGGCAAAGAGGTGCGGACAAAGGCTGAGAATATGGGACAAAGGCAAAGAGGGGCGGACAAGGGCAAAGAGGGGCGGACAAGGGCAAAGAGGGGCGGACAAGGGCAAAGAGGGGCGGACAAGGGCACAGAGGGGCGGACAAGGGCACAGAGGGGCGGACAAGGGCACAGAGGGGCGGACAAGGCCTGAAAATTAGGACAAGGGCAAAGAGGGGCGGACAAGGGCAAAGAGGGGCGGACACGGGCAAAGAGGGGCGGACACGGGCACAGAGGGGCGGACACGGGCACAGAGGGGCGGACACGGGCACAGAGGGGCGGACACGGGCACAGAGGGGCGGACAAGGGCACAGAGGAGCGGACAAGGGCACAGAGGGGCGGACAAGGGCAAAGAGGGGCGGACAAGGCCTGAAAATTAGGGACAAGTGCAAAGAGGGGTGGACAAGGGCAAAGAGGGGCGGACAAGGGCAAAGAGGGGCGGACACGGGCAAAGAGGGGCGGACACGGGCAAAGAGGGGCGGACACGGGCTGAGAATACGGGACAAGGGCAAAGAGGGGCGGACAAGGGCTGAGAATACGGGACAAGGGCAAAGAGGGGCGGACAAGGGCTGAGAATACGGGACAAGGGCAAAGAGGGGCGGACAAGGGCTGAGAATACGGGACAAGGGCAAAGAGGGGCGGACAAGGGCTGAGAATACGGGACATGGGCAAAGAGGGGCGGACAAGGGCAAAGAGGGGCGGACAAGGGCAAAGAGGGGCGGGCAAGGGCAAAGAGGGGCGGGCAAGGGCAAAGAGGGGCGGGCAAGGGCAAAGAGGGGCGGGCAAGGGCAAAGAGGGGCGGGCAAGGGCAAAGAGGGGCGGGCAAGGGCAAAGAGGGCCAGGCAAGGGCAAAGAGGGCCGGGCAAGGGCAAAGAGGGCCGGGCAAGGGCTGAGAATACGGGACAAGGGCTGAGAATACGGGACAAAGGCAAAGAGGGGCGGACAAGGGCAAAGAGGGGCGGACAAGGGCACAGAGGGGCGGACAAGGGCACAGAGGGGCGGACAAGGGCACAGAGGGGCGGACAAGGGCACAGAGGGGCGGACAAGGGCACAGAGGGGCGGACAAGAGCACAGAGGGGCGGACAAGGCCTGAAAATTAGGGAAAAGTGCAAAGAGGGGTGGACACGGGCAAAGAGGGGCGGACACGGGCAAAGAGGGGCGGAAAAATTGCTGAGAATATGGGAAAAGGTCAAAGAGGGGCGGAGAAGGGCAAAGACGGGCGGACAAGGGCAAAGAGTGGCGGATAAGGGTAAAGAGGAGCGAACAAGGGCAAATAGGGGCGGACAAGGGCAAACAGGGGCGGACAAGGGCAAACAGGGGTGGACAAGTGCTGAGAATACGGGAAAAGTGTGCGAATACGGGACAAGGGCAAAGAGGGGCGGACAAGGGCAAAGAGGGGCGGAAAATGGAAAAGAGGGGCGGAAAATGGAAAAGAGGGGCGGAAAATGGAAAAGAGGGGCGGAAAATGGAAAAGAGGGGCGGACAACTGCTGAGAATACAGGACAAGGGCAAAGAGGGGCGGACAAGGGCAAAGAGGGGCGGACAAGGGCAAAGAGGGGCGGACAAGAGCGGAGAATATGGGACAAGGCAACGAGGGGTGGACAAGAACTGAGAATACGGGACAAGGTCAAAGAGGGGCGGACAATGGCAAAGACAGGCGGACAAGTGCAAAGAACGGCGGAGAAGGGCAAAGAGGGGCGGACAAGGGCAAAGAGGGGCGGACAAGGGCAAAGAGGGGCGGACAAGGGGAAAGAGGGGCGGACAAGGGGAAAGAGGGGCGGACAAGGGGAAAGAGGGGCGGACAAGGGGAAAGAGGGGCGGACAAGGGGAAAGAGGGGCGGACAAGTGCTGAGTACACGGGACAAGGGCAAAGAGGGTCGGACAAGGGCAAAGGGGGTCGGACAAGGGCAAAGGGGGGCGGACAAGTGCTGAGAATACGGGACAAATGCAAAGAGGGGCGGAGAAGTTCTTAGAATATGGGACAAGGGCAAAGAGGGGGGGACAAGGGCAAAGAGGGGGGGACAAGGGCAAAGAGGGGGGGACAAGGGCAAAGAGGGGGGGACAAGGGCAAAGAGGGGGGGACAAGGGCAAAGAGTGTCGGACTAGGGCAAAGAGTGTCGGACTAGGGCAAAGAGTGTCGGACTAGGGCAAAGAGTGTCGGACAAGTGCTGAGAATACAGGAGAAGGGCAAAGACGGGCGGACAAGTGCAAAGAGGGGCGGACAAGGGCAAAGAGGGTCGGACAAGTGCTGAGAACACGGGACAAGGGCAAAGAGGGGCGGACAAGTGCAAAGACGGGCGGAAAAGGGCAGAGAGGGGCGGAGAAGGGCTGAGAATACGGTACAAGGGCAAAGAGGGGCGGACAAGTGCAAAGAGGGGCGGACAAGGGCAAAGAGGGGCGGACAAGGGCAAAGAGGGGCGGACAAGGGCAAAGAGGGGCGGACAAGGGCAAAGAGGGGCGGACAAGGGCAAAGAGGGGCGGACAAGGGCAAAGAGGGGCGGACAAGGGCAAAGAGGAGCGGACAAGGGCAAAGACGGGCAGACAAGGGCAAAGACGGGCAGACAAGGGCAAAGAGGGGCAGACAAGGGCAAAGAGGGGCAGACAAGGGCAAAGAGGGGCAGACAAGGGCAAAGAGGGGCAGACAAGGGCAAAGAGGGGCAGACAAGGGCAAAGAGGGGCAGACAAGGGCAAAGAGGGGCAGACAAGGGCAAAGAGGGGCAGACAAGGGCAAAGAGGGGCAGACAAGGGCAAAGAGGGGCAGACAAGGGCAAAGAGGGGCAGACAAGTGCTGAGAATACAGGAAAAGTGCAAAGAGGGGCAGACAAGTGCAAAGAGGTGCGGACAAGTGCAAAGAGGGGCGGACAAGTGCAAAGAGGGGTGGACAAGTGCAAAGAGGGGCGGACAAGGGCAAAGAGGGGCGGACAAGGGCAAAGAGGGGCGGACAAGTGCGGAGAATACGGGACAAGACCAAAGGGGGCGGACAAGTGCAAAGAGGAGCGGACATGGGCAAAGAGAGGTGGACAAGTGCTGAGAATACGAGACAAGGGCAAAGAGGGGAGGACAAGGGCAAAGAGGGGAGGACAAAGGGAAAGAGGCGCGGACAAGGGCAAAGAGGGACAGAAAATGGCAAAGTGGTGCGGACAAGAGCAAAGAGTGGCGGACAAGTTCTGAGAATACGGGACAAGGGCAAAGAGGGGCGGACAAGTGCAAATAGGGACGGACAAGGGCAAAGAGGGGCGGAAAAGGACAAAGAGGGGCGGAAAAGGACAAAGAGGGGCGGACAAGGACAAAGAGGGGTGGACAAGGGCAAAGAGGGGCGGACAAGTGCAAAGAGGGGCGGACGAGGGCTGAGAATACGGGACAAAGGAAAAGAAGGGCGAACAAGTGCAAAGAGGTGCGGACAAGTCCAAAGAGGGGCGGACAAGGGCAAAGAGGGGAGGACAAGGCCTAAGAGGGGCGGACAAGGGCAAAGAGGGGAGGACAAGGCCTAAGAGGGGCGGACAAGTGCTGAGAATACTGGACAAGGTCAAAGAGGTGCGGACAAGGGCAAAGAGTTTTGGACGAGGGCAAAGAGGGGCGGACAAGAGCGGAGAATACGGGACAATAGCAAAGAGGGGCGGACAAGTGCAAAGAGGGGCGGACAAGTGCAAAGAGGGGCGGACAAGTGCAAAGAGGGGCGGACAAGGGCAAACAGGGTCGGACAACGGCAAAGTGGGGCGGACAACTGCTGAGAATACGGTACTAGGGCAAAGAGGGGCGGACAAGTGCTGAGAATACAGACAAGGGCAAAGAGGGGCGGACAAGGGCAAAGAGGGGCGGACAAGGGCAAAGAGGGGCGGACAAGGGCAAAGAGGGGCGGACAAGGGCAAAGAGGGGCGGACAAGGGCAAAGAGGGGCGGACAAGGGCAAAGAGGGGCGGACAAGGGCAAAGAGGGGCGGACAAGGGCAAAGAGGGGCGGACAAGGGCAAAGAGGGGCGGACAAGGGCAAAGAGGGGCGGACAAGGGCAAAGAGGGGCGGACAAGGGCAAAGAGGGGCGGACAAGGGCAAAGAGGGGCGGACAAGGGCAAAGAGGGGCGGACAAGTGCTGAGAACACGGGACAAGGGCAAAGAGGGGCAGACAAGGGCAAAGAGGGGCAGACAAGTGCTGAGAATACAGGAAAAGGGCAAAGAGGGGCAGACAAGTGCAAAGAGGTGCGGACAAGTGCAAAGAGGGGCGGACAAGGGCAAAGAGGGGCGGACAAGGGCAAAGAGGGGCGGACAAGTGCGGAGAATACGGGACAAAAGCAAAGAGGGGCGGACAAGGGCAAAGAGGAGCGGACAAGGGCAAAGAGAGGTGGACAAGTGCTGAGAATACGGGACAAGGGCAAAGAGGGGAGGACAAGGGCAAAGAGGGGAGGACAAAGGCAAAGAGGCGCGGACAAGGGCAAAGAGGGACGGAAAATGGCAAAGTGGTGCGGACAAGGGCAAAGAGTGGCGGACAAGTTCTGAGAATACGGGACAAGGGCAAAGAGGGGCGGACAAGTGCAAATAGGGACGGACAAGGGCAAAGAGGGGCGGACAAGGACAAAGAGGGGCGGACAAGGACAAAGAGGGGCGGACAAGGACAAAGAGGGGCGGACAGGTGCAAAGAGGGGTGGACAAGGGCAAAGAGGGGCCGACAAGGGCAAAGAGGGGCCGACAAGGTCTGAGAATACGGGACAAAGGAAAAGAAGGGCGAACAAGTGCAAAGAGGGGCGGACAAGTCCAAAGAGGGGCGGACAAGGGCAAAGAGGGGAGGACAAGGGCAAAGAGGGGAGGACAAGGGCAAAGAGGGGAGGACAAGGGCAAAGAGGGGAGGACAAGGGCAAAGAGGGGAGGACAAGGGCAAAGAGGGGCGGACAAGTGCTGAGAATACTGGACAAGGGCAAAGAGGTGCGGACAAGGGCAAAGAGTTTTGGACGACGGCAAAGAGGGGCGGACAAGGGCAAAGAGGGGCGGACAAGGGCGGAGAATACGGGACAATAGCAAAGAGGGGCGGACAAGTGCAAAGAAGGGCGTACAAGGGCAAACAGGGTCGGACAACAGCAAAGTGGGGCGGACAACTGCTGAAAATACGGTACTAGGGCAAAGAGGGGCGGACAAGTGCTGAGAATACGGGACAAGGGCAAAGAGGGGCGGACAAGGGCAAAGAGGGGCGGACAAGGGCAAAGAGGGGCGGACAAGGGCACAGAGGGGCGGACAAGGGCACAGAGGGGCGGACAAGGGCACAGAGGGGCGGACAAGGGCACAGAGGGGCGGACAAGAGCGGAGAATATGGGACAAGGCAAAGAGGGGTGGACAAGAGCAAAAAGGGGCGGACAATTACTGAGAATACGGGACAAGTGTAAAGAGGGGCAGACAAGGTCAAAGAGAGGCGGACAAGGGCAAAGAGGGGCGGACAAGGGAAAATAGGGCGGACAAGTGCTGAGAATACGGGACAAGGGCAAAGAGGGGCGGACAAGGGCAAAGACGGGCAGACAAGTGAAAAGAGGGGCGGACAAGGGCAAAGAGGGGCGGACAAGGGCAAAGAGGGGCGGACAAGGGCAAAGAGGGGCGGACAAGAGCAAAGAGGGGCGGACAAGGGCAAAGAGGGGCGGACAAGGGCAAAGAGGATTGGACAAGTGCGGAGAATATGGGACAAGAGCAAAGAGGGGCGGACAAGGCCAAAGAGGGGCGGACAAGGGCAAAGAGGGGCGGACAAGGGCAAAGAGGGGCGGACAAGGGCAAAGAGGGGCGGACAAGTGCTGAGAATACGGGACAAGGGCAAAGAGGGGCGGACAAGGGCAAAGAGGGGCGGACAAGGGCAAAGAGGGGCGGACAAGGGCAAAGAGGGGCGGACAAGGGCAAAGAGGGGCGGACAAGGGCAAAGAGGGGCGGACAAGGGCAAAGAGGGGCGGACAAGGGCAAAGAGGGGCGGACAAGGGCAAAGAGGGGCGGACAAGGGCAAAGAGGGGCGGACAAGGGCAAAGAGGGGCGGACAAGGGCAAAGAGGGGCGGACAAGGGCAAAGAGGGGCGGACAAGGGCAAAGAGGGGCGGACAAGGGCAAAGAGGGGCGGACAAGGGCAAAGAGGGGCGGACAAGGGCAAAGAGGGGCGGACAAGAGCTGAGAATACGGGACAAGGGCAAAGAGGGGCGGACAAGGGCAAAGAGGGGCGGACAAGGGCAAAGAGGGGCGGACAAGGGCAAAGAGGGGCGGACAAGGGCAAAGAGGATTGGACAAGTGCGGAGAATATGGGACAAGAGCAAAGAGGGGCGGACAAGGGCAAAGAGGGGCGGACAAGGGCAAAGAGGGGCGGACAAGGGCAAAGAGGGGCGGACAAGGGCAAAGAGGGGCGGACAAGGGCAAAGAGGGGCGGACAAGGGCAAAGAGGGGCGGACAAGGGCAAAGAGGGGCGGACAAGGGCAAAGAGGGGCGGACAAGGGCAAAGAGGGGCGGACAAGGGCAAAGAGGGGCGGACAAGGGCAAAGAGGGGCGGACAAGGGCAAAGAGGGGCGGACAAGGGCAAAGAGGGGCGGACAAGGGCAAAGAGGGGCGGACAAGGGCAAAGAGGGGCGGACAAGGGCAAAGAGGGGCGGACAAGGGCAAAGAGGGGCGGACAAGAGCTGAGAATACGGGACAAGGGCAAAGCGGGGCGGACAAGGGCAAAGCGGGGCGGACAAGGGCAAAGCGGGGCGGACAAGGGCAAAGCGGGGCGGACAAGGGCAAAGCGGGGCGGACAAGGGCAAAGCGGGGCGGACAAGGGCAAAGCGGGGCGGACAAGGGCAAAGCGGGGCGGACAAGGGCAAAGCGGGGCGGACAAGGGCAAAGCGGGGCGGACAAGGGCAAAGCGGGGCGGACAAGGGCAAAGCGGGGCGGACAAGGGCAAAGAGGGGCGGACAAGGGCAAAGAGGGGCGGACAAGGGCAAAGAGGGGCGGACAAGGGCAAAGAGGGGCGGACAAGGGCAAAGAGGGGCGGACAAGGGCAAAGAGGGGCGGACAAGGGCAAAGAGGGGCGGACAAGGGCAAAGAGGGGCGGACAAGGGCAAAGAGGGGCGGACAAGGGCAAAGAGGGGCGGACAAGGGCAAAGAGGGGCGGACAAGGGCAAAGAGGGGCGGACAAGGGCAAAGAGGGGCGGACAAGGGCAAAGAGGGGCGGACAAGGGCAAAGAGGGGCGGACAAGGGCAAAGAGGAGTGGACAAGTGCGGAGAATATGGGACAAGAGGAAAGAGGGGCGGACAAGGCCAAAGAGGGGCGGACAAGGGCAAAGACGGGCAGACAAGGGCAAAGAGGGGCGGACAAGGGCAAAGACGGGCAGACAAGGGCAAAGACGGGCAGACAAGGGCAAAGAGGGGCGGACAAGGGCAAAGAGGGGCGGACAAGGGCAAAGAGGGGCGGACAAGGGCAAAGAGGGGCGGACAAGGGCAAAGAGGGGCGGACAAGTGCTGAGAATACGGGACAAGGGCAAAGAGGGGCGGACAAGAGCAAAGAGGGGCGGAAAATTGCTGAGAATATGAGACAAGGGCAAAGAGAGGCGGACAAGGGCAAAGAGGTGCGGAGAAGTGCTGAGAATACGGAACAAGGGAAAAAAGGGGATGACAAGTTCTGAGAATACGGGACACGGTCAAAGAGGGGCGGACAAGGGCAAAGAGGGGCGGACAAGGGCAAAGAGGGGCGGACAAGGGCAAACAGGGGCGGACAAGGGCAAAGAGGGGCGGACAAGTGCTGAGAATATGGGACAAGTGTGCGAATATGGGACAAGGGCAAAGAGGGGCGGACAAGGGCCAAGAGGGGCGGACAAGGGCCAAGAGGGGCGGACAAGGGCCAAGAGGGGCGGACAAGGGCCAAGAGGGGCGGACAAGTGCTGAGAAAACAGGACAAGGGCTAAGAGGGGCGGACAAGGGCAAAGAGGGGCGGACAAGGGCACAGAGGGGCGGACAAGGGCACAGAGGGGCGGACAAGAGCGGAGAATATGGTACAAGGCAAAGAGGGGTGGACAAGAGCAAAAAGGGGCGGACAATTACTGAGAATACGGGACAAGGGTAAAGAGGGGCAGTCAAGGTCAAAGAGAGGCGGACAAGGGCAAAGAGGGGCGGACAAGGGCAAATAGGGCGGACAAGTGCTGAGAATACGGGACAAGGGCAAAGAGGGGCGGACAAGGGCAAAGACGGGCAGACAAGGGCAAAGAGGGGCGGACAAGGGCAAAGAGGGGCGGACAAGGGCAAAGAGGGGCGGACAAGGGCAAAGAGGGGCGGACAAGGGCAAAGAGGGGCGGACAAGGGCAAAGAGGGGCGGACAAGGGCAAAGAGGGGCGGACAAGGGCAAAGAGGGGCGGACAAGGGCAAAGAGGGGCGGACAAGGGCAAAGAGGGGCGGACAAGGGCAAAGAGGGGCGGACAAGGGCAAAGAGGGGCGGACAAGGGCAAAGAGGGGCGGACAAGGGCAAAGAGGGGCGGACAAGGGCAAAGAGGGGCGGACAAGGGCAAAGAGGGGCGGACAAGGGCAAAGAGGGGCGGACAAGGGCAAAGAGGGGCGGACAAGGGCAAAGAGGGGCGGACAAGGGCAAAGAGGGGCGGACAAGGGCAAAGAGGGGCGGACAAGGGCAAAGAGGGGCGGACAAGGGCAAAGAGGGGCGGACAAGGGCAAAGAGGGGCGGACAAGGGCAAAGAGGGGCGGACAAGGGCAAAGAGGGGCGGACAAGGGCAAAGAGGGGCGGACAAGGGCAAAGAGGGGCGGACAAGGGCAAAGAGGGGCGGACAAGGGCAAAGAGGGGCGGACAAGTTCAGAGAACAGGGGACAAGGGCAAAGAGGGGCGGCCAAGGGCCAAGAGGGGCGGACAAGGGCTGAGAATACGGGACAAAGGCAAAGAGGGGCGGAGAAGTTCTTAGAATATGGGACAAGGGCAAAGAGGGGCGGACAAGGGCAAAGAGGGGCGGACAAGGGCAAAGAGGGGCGGACAAGGGCAAAGAGGGGCGGACAAGGGCAAAGAGGGGCGGACAAGGGCAAAGAGGGGCGGACAAGGGCAAAGAGGGGCGGACAAGGGCAAAGAGGGGCGGACAAGGGCAAAGAGGGGCGGACAAGGGCAAAGAGGGGCGGACAAGGGCAAAGAGGGGCGGACAAGGGCAAAGAGGGGCGGACAAGGGCAAAGAGGGGCGGACAAGGGCAAAGAGGGGCGGACAAGGGCAAAGAGGGGCGGACAAGGGCAAAGAGGGGCGGACAAGGGCAAAGAGGGGCGGACAAGGGCAAAGAGGGGCGGACAAGGGCAAAGAGGGGCGGACAAGTTCAGAGAACAGGGGACAAGGGCAAAGAGGGGCGGAAAAGGTCAAAGAAGGGCGGACAAGGGCAAAGAGGGGCGGACAAGGGTAAAGAGGGGGGGACAAGGGCAAAGAGGGGCGGACAAAGGCAAAGAGGGTCGGACAAGTGTAAAGAGTGTCAGACAAGTGCTGAGAATAGGGGACAAGAACAAAGAGGGGCGGACAAGGGCAAAGAGGGGCGGACAAGGGCAAAGAGGGGCGGACAAGGGCAAAGAGGGGCGGACAAGGGCAAAGAGGGGCGGACAAGGGCAAAGAGGGGCGGACAAGTGCAAAGAGGGGCGGACAAGGGCAAAGAGGGGCGGACAAGGGCAAAGAGGGGCGGACAAGGGCAAAGAGGGGCGGACAAGTTCAGAGAACAAGGGACAAGGGCAAAGAGGGGCGGAAAAGGTCAAAGAAGGGCGGACAAGGGCAAAGAGGGGGGGACAAGGGCAAAGAGGGGCGGACAAAGGCAAAGAGGGGCGGACAAAGGCAAAGAGGGGCGGACAAGTGCTGAGAATAGGGGACAAGAACAAAGAGGGGCGGACAAGGGCAAAGAGGGGCAGACAAGTGAAAAGAGGGGCGGACATGTGCAAAGAGTGTTGGACAAGGGCAAAGAGGGGCGGACAATGTCAAAGAGGGGCGGACAATGTCAAAGAGGGGCGGACAATGTCAAAGAGGGGCGGACAATTTCAAAGAGGGGCGGACAATGTCAAAGAGGGTTCGGACAAGAGCGGAGAATACGGGACAAGGGCAAAGAGGGGCGGACAAGGGCAAAGAGGGGCGGACAAGGGCAAAGAGGGGCGGACAAGTTCTGAGAATACGAGACAAGGGGAAAGAGGGGCGGACAAGGGCAAAGAGGGGCGGACAAGGGCAAAAAGGGGCGGACAAGGGCAGAGAATATGGGACAAGTGTAAAGAGGGGTGGACAAGGGCAAAGAGGGGCGGACAAGGGCAAAGATGGGAGGACAAGGGCAAAGAGGGGCGGACAAGGGCAAAGAGGGGCGGACAAGGGCAAAGAGGGGCGGACAAGGGCAAAGAGTGTCGGACAATTACTGAGAATAGGGGACAAGGGCAAAGAGGGGCGGATAAGTTCTAAGAGGGGCGGAGAAGCGGAAAGAGGGGCGGACAAGGGCAAAAAGTGGCGCACAATAGCGGAGAATACGGGAAAAGGGCAAAGAGGGGCGGAAAAGTGCAAAGAGGGGCGGACAAAGTGCAAAGAGGTTCGGACAAGGGCAAAGAGGGGCGGACAAGTGCTGAGAATATGCGACAAGTGCAAAGAGGGGCGGACAAGAGCAAAGAGGGGCGGACAAGAGCAAAGAGGGGCGGACAAGGGCTGAGAATACGGGACAAGGGCAAAGAGGGGCGGACAAGGGCAAAGAGGGGCGGACAAGGGCAAAGAGGGGCGGACAAGGGCAAAGAGGGGCGGACAAGGGCAAAGAGGGGCGGACAAGGGCAAAGAGGGGCGGACAAGGGCAAAGAGGGGCGGACAAGGGCAAAGAGGGGCGGACAAGGGCAAAGAGGGGCGGACAAGGGCAAAGAGGGGCGGACAAGGGCAAAGAGGGGCGGACAAGGGCAAAGAGGGGCGGACAAGGGCAAAGAGGGGCGGACAAGGGCAAAGAGGGGCGGACAAGGGCAAAGAGGGGCGGACAAGGGCAAAGAGGGGCGGACAAGGGCAAAGAGGGGCGGACAAGGGCAAAGAGGGGCGGACAAGGGCAAAGAGGGGCGGACAAGGGCAAAGAGGGGCGGACAAGGGCAAAGAGGGGCGGACAAGGGCAAAGAGGGGCGGACAAGGGCAAAGAGGGGCGGACAAGGGCAAAGAGGGGCGGACAAGAGAGGAGAATACGGGACAAGTGCAAAGAGGGTTGGACAAGGGCAAAGTGGGGCGGACAAAGGCACAGAGGGGCGGACAAAGGCACAGAGGGGCGGACAAGAGCGGAGAATATGGGACAAGGCAAAGAGGGGTGGACAAGAGCAAAAAGGGGCGGACAATTACTGAGAATACGGGACAAGGGCAAAGAGGGGCGGACAAGGGCAAAAAGGGGCAGACAAGTGAAAAGAGGGGCGGACAATGGCAAAGAGTGGTGGACACGGGCAAAGAGGGGCGGACAAGAGCGGAGAATATGGGACAAGACAAAGACGGGTGGACAAGAGCTAAAAGGGGCGTACAATTGCTGAGAATACGGGACAAGGGCAAAGAGGGGCGGACAAGGGCAAAGACGGGTGGACAAGAGCAAAAAGGGGCGTACAATTGCTGAGAATACGGGACAAGGGCAAAGAGGGGCGGACAAGGGCAAAGAGGGGCGGACAAGGGCAAAGAGGGGCGGACAAGGGCAAAGAGGGGCGGACAAGGGCAAAGAGGGGCGGACAAGGGCAAAGAGGGGCGGACAAGGGCAAAGAGGGGCGGACAAGGGCAAAGAGGGGCGGACAAGGGCAAAGAGGGGCGGACAAGGGCAAAGAGGGGCGGACAAGGGCAAAGAGGGGCGGACAAGGGCAAAGAGGGGCGGACAAGGGCAAAGAGGGGCGGACAAGGGCAAAGAGGGGCGGACAAGGGCAAAGAGGGGCGGACAAGGGCAAAGAGGGGCGGACAAGGGCAAAGAGGGGCGGACAAGGGCAAAGAGGGGCGGACAAGTTCAGAGAACAGGGGACAAGGGCAAAGAGGGACGGAAAAGTTCAAAGAAGGGCGGACAAGGGCAAAGAGGGGCGGACAAGGGTAAAGAGGGGGGGACAAGGGCAAAGAGGGGCGGACAAAGGCAAAGAGGGTCGGACAAGGGTAAAGAGTGTCAGACAAGTGCTGAGAATAGGGGACAAGAACAAAGAGTGGCGGACAAGGGCAAAGAGGGGCGGACAAGGGCAAAGAGGGGCGGACAAGGGCAAAGAGGGGCGGACAAGGGCAAAGAGGGGCGGACAAGGGCAAAGAGGGGCGGACAAGTTCAGAGAACAGGGGACAAGGGCAAAGAGGGGCGGAAAAGGTCAAAGAAGGGCGGACAAGGGCAAAGAGGGGCGGACAAGGGTAAAGAGGGGGGGACAAGGGCAAAGAGGGGCGGACAAAGGCAAAGAGGGTCGGACAAGGGTAAAGAGTGTCAGACAAGTGCTGAGAATAGGGGACAAGGGCAAAGAGGGGCGGACAAGGGCAAAGAGGGGCGGACAAGGGCAAAGAGGGGCGGACAAGGGCAAAGAGGGGCGGACAAGGGCAAAGAGGGGCGGACAAGGGCAAAGAGGGGCGGACAAGGGCAAAGAGGGGCGGACAAGGGCAAAGAGGGGCGGACAAGGGCAAAGAGGGGCGGACAAGGGCAAAGAGGGGCGGACAAGGGCAAAGAGGGGCGGACAAGGGCAAAGAGGGGCGGACAAGGGCAAAGAGGGGCGGACAAGGGCAAAGAGGGGCGGACAAGTGCTGAGAATACGGGACAAGGGCAAAGAGGGGCGGACAAGGGCAAAGAGGGGCGGACAAGGGCAAAGAGGGGCGGACAAGGGCAAAGAGGGGCGGACAAGGGCAAAGAGGGGCGGACAAGGGCAAAGAGGGGCGGACAAGGGCAAAGAGGGGCGGACAAGGGCAAAGAGGGGCGGACAAGGGCAAAGAGGGGCGGACAAGGGCAAAGAGGGGCGGACAAGGGCAAAGAGGGGCGGACAAGGGCAAAGAGGGGCGGACAAGGGCAAAGAGGGGCGGACAAGGGCAAAGAGGGGCGGACAAGGGCAAAGAGGGGCGGACAAGGGCAAAGAGGGGCGGACAAGGGCAAAGAGGGGCGGACAAGGGCAAAGAGGGGCGGACAAGGGCAAAGAGGGGCGGACAAGGGCAAAGAGGGGCGGACAAGGGCAAAGAGGGGCGGACAAGGGCAAAGAGGGGCGGACAAGGGCAAAGAGGGGCGGACAAGGGCAAAGACGGGCGGACAAGGGCAAAGAGGGGCGGACAAGGGCAAAGAGGGGCGGACAAGGGCAAAGAGGGGCGGACAAGAGCGGAGAATACAGGACAAGGGCAAAGAGGTGCGGACAAGGGCAAATAGGGCGTACAAGTGCTGAGAATACGGGACAAGGGCAAAGAGGGGCAGACAAGGGCAAAGAGGGGCAGACAAGTGCAAAGAGGGGCGGACAAGGGCAAAGAGGGGCGGACAAGGGCAAAGAGGGGCGGACAAGGGCAAAGAGGGGCGGACAAGGGCAAAGAGGGGCGGACAAGGGCAAAGAGGGGCGGACAAGGGCAAAGAGGGGCGGACAAGGGCAAAGAGGGGCGGACAAGGGCAAAGAGGGGCGGACAAGGGCAAAGAGGGGCGGACAAGGGCAAAGAGGGGCGGACAAGGGCAAAGAGGGGCGGACAAGGGCAAAGAGGGTTCGGACAAGAGCGGAGAATACGGGACAAGGGCAAAGAGGGGCGGACAAGGGCAAAGAGGGGCGGACAAGGGCAAAGAGGGGCGGACAAGGGCAAAGAGGGGCGGACAAGGGCAAAGAGGGGCGGACAAGGGCAAAGAGGGGCGGACAAGGGCAAAGAGGGGCGGACAAGGGCAAAGAGGGGCGGACAAGTTCTGAGAATACGAGACAAGGGGAAAGAGGGGCGGACAAGGGCAAAGAGGGGCGGACAAGGGCAGAGAATATGGGACAAGTGTAAAGAGGGGCGGACAAGGGCAAAGAGGGGCGGACAAGGGCAAAGATGGGAGGACAAGAGCAAAGAGGGGCGGACAAGGGCAAAGAGGGTCGGACAAGGGCAAAGAGTGTCGGACAATTACTGAGAATAGGGGACAAGGGCAAAGAGGGGCAGACAAGTTCTAAGAGGGGCGGAGATGGGGAAAGAGGGGCGGACAAGGGCAAAAAGTGGCGCACAATAGCGGAGAATACGGGAAAAGGGCAAAGAGGGGCGGAAAAGGGCAAAGAGGGGCGGACAAAGTGCAAAGAGGGGCGGACAAGGGCAAAGAGGGGCGGACAAGTGCTGAGAATATGCGACAAGTGCAAAGAGGGGCGGACAAGAGCAAAGAGGGGCGGACAAGAGCTGAGAATACGGGACAAGGGCAAAGAGGGGCGGACAAGGGCAAAGAGGGGCGGACAAGGGCAAAGAGGGGCGGACAAGGGCAAAGAGGGGCGGACAAGGGCAAAGAGGGGCGGACAAGGGCAAAGAGGAGCGGACAAGGGCAAAGAGGGGCGGACAAGGGCAAAGAGGGGCGGACAAGGGCAAAGAGGGGCGGACAAGGGCAAAGAGGGGCGGACAAGAGAGGAGAATACGGGACAAGTGCAAAGAGGGTTGGACAAGGGCAAAGAGGGGCGGACAAAGGCACAGAGGGGCGGACAAAGGCACAGAGGGGCGGACAAAGGCACAGAGGGGCGGACAAGAGCGGAGAATATGGGACAAGGCAAAGAGGGGTGGACAAGAGCAAAAAGGGGCGGACAATTACTGAGAATACGGGACAAGGGCAAAGAGGGGCGGACAAGGGCAAAAAGGGGCAGACAAGCGAAAAGAGGGGCGGACAAGAGCTGAGAATACGGGACAAGTGCAAAGAGGGGCGGACAAGGGCTGAGAATACGGGACAAGGGCAAAGAGGGGCGGACAAGGGCTGAGAATACGGGACAAGGGCAAAGAGGGGCGGACAAGGGCTGAGAATACGGGACAAGGGCAAAGAGTGGCGGGCAAGGGCTGAGAATACGGGACAAGTGCTAAGAGGAGCGGCCAAGGTCAAAGAGGGGCGGAAAAGGACTGACAATACGGGACAAGGGCAAAGAGGGGCGGACAAGGGCAAAGAGGGGCGGACAAGGGCAAAGAGGGGCGGACAAGGGCAAAGAGGGGCGGACAAGGGCAAAGAGGGGCGGACAAGGGCAAAGAGGGGCGGACAAGGGCAAAGAGGGGCGGACAAGGGCAAAGAGGGGCGGACAAGGGCAAAGAGGGGCGGACAAGGGCACAGAGGGGCGGACAAGGGCTGAGAATACGGGACAAAGGCAAAGAGGGGCGGACAAGGGCAAAGAGGGGCGGACAAGGGCACAGAGGGGCGGACAAGGGCACAGAGGGGCGGACAAGGGCACAGAGGGGCGGACAAGTCCTGAAAATTAGGGACAAGTGCAAAGAGGGGTGGACACGGGCAAAGAGGGGCGGACACGGGCAAAGAGGGGCGGACACCGGCAAAGAGGGGCGGACACCGGCAAAGAGGGGCGGACACGGGCAAAGAGGGGCGGACACGGGCTGAGAATACGGGACAAGGGCACAGAGGGGCGGACAAGGGCTGAGAATACGGGACAAGGGCAAAGAGGGGCGGACAAGGGCAAAGAGGGGCGGACAAGGGCAAAGAGGGGCGGACAAGTGCAAAGAGGGGCGGACAAGGGCAAAGAGGGGCGGACAAGGGCAAAGAGGGGCGGACAAGGGCAAAGAGGGGCGGACAAGGGCAAAGAGGGGCGGACAAGGGCAAAGAGGGGCGGACAAGGGCAAAGAGGGGCGGACAAGGGCAAAGGGGGGCGGACAAGGGCAAAGGGGGGCGGACAAGGGCAAAGGGGGGCGGACAAGGGCAAAGGGGGGCGGACAAGGGCAAAGGGGGGCGGACAAGGGCAAAGAGGGCCGGACAAGGGCAAAGAGGGCCGGACAAGGGCAAAGAGGGCCGGACAAGGTCAAAGAGGGCCGGACAAGGGCAAAGAGGGGCGGCCAATGGCAAAGAGGGGGGGACAAGGGCAAAGAGGGTCGGACAAGGGCAAAGGGGGGCAGAAAAGGGCAAAGGGGGGCGGACAAGGGCAAAGGGGGGCGGACAAGGGCAAAGGGGGGCGGACAAGGGCAAAGGGGGGCGGACAAGGGCAAAGGGGGGCGGACAAGGGCAAAGGGGGGCGGACAAGGGCAAAGGGGGGCTGAGAAGTTCGGAGAATACGGGACAAGGGCAAAGAGGGGCGGCCAAGGGCAAAGAGGGGCGGCCAAGGGCAAAGAGGGGCGGCCAAGGGCAAAGAGGGGCGGCCAAGGGCAAAGAGGGGCGGCCAAGGGCAAAGAGGGGCGGCCAAGGGCAAAGAGGGGCGGCCAAGGGCAAAGAGGGGCGGCCAAGGGCAAAGAGGGGCGGCCAAGATCGGAGAATACGGGACAAGGGCAAAGAGGGGCGGCCAAGGGCAAAGAGGGGCGGCCAAGGGCAAAGAGGGGCGGCCAAGGGCAAAGAGGGGCGGCCAAGTTCGGAGAATACGGGACAAGGGCAAAGAGGGGCGGACAAGGGCAAAGAGGGGCGGACACGGGCAAAGAGGGGCGGACACGGGCACAGAGGGGCGGACACGGGCACAGAGGTGCGGACAAGGGCACAGAGGGGCGGACAAGGCCTGAAAATTAGGGACAAGGGCAAAGAGGGGCGGACAAGGGCAAAGAGGGGCGGACAAGGGCAAAGAGGGGCGGACAAGGGCAAAGAGGGGCGGACAAGGGCAAAGAGGGGCGGACAAGGGCAAAGAGGGGCGGACACGGGCAAACAGGGGCGGACACGGGCAAAGAGGGGCGGACACGGGCTGAGAATACGGGACAAGGGCAAAGAGGGGCGGACAAGGGCTGAGAATACGGGACAAGGGCAAAGAGGGGCGGACAAGGGCTGAGAATACGGGACAAGGGCAAAGAGGGGCGGGCAAGGGCAAAGAGGGGCGGGCAAGGGCAAAGAGGGGCGGGCAAGGGCAAAGAGGGGCGGGCAAGGGCAAAGAGGGGCGGGCAAGGGCAAAGAGGGGCGGGCAAGGGCAAAGAGGGGCGGGCAAGGGCAAAGAGGGCCGGGCAAGGGCAAAGAGGGCCGGGCAAGGGCAAAGAGGGCCGGGCAAGGGCAAAGAGGGCCGGGCAAGGGCAAAGAGGGCCGGGCAAGGGCAAAGAGGGCCGGGCAAGGGCAAAGAGGGCCGGGCAAGGGCAAAGAGGGCCGGGCAAGGGCAAAGAGGGCCGGGCAAGGGCAAAGAGGGCCGGGCAAGGGCAAAGAGGGCCGGGCAAGGGCAAAGAGGGCCGGGCAAGGGCAAAGAGGGCCGGGCAAGGGCAAAGAGGGCCGGGCAAGGGCAAAGAGGGCCGGGCAAGGGCAAAGAGGGCCGGGCAAGGGCTGAGAATACGGGACAAACGCAAAGAGGGGCGGACAAGGGCAAAGAGGGGCGGACAAGGGCACAGAGGGGCGGACAAGGGCACAGAGGGGCGGACAAGGGCACAGAGGGGCGGACAAGGGCACAGAGGGGCGGACAAGGGCACAGAGGGGCGGACAAGGGCACAGAGGGGCGGACAAGGGCACAGAGGGGCGGACAAGGGCACAGGGGGGCGGACAATGGCACAGGGGGGCCGACAAGGGCACAGAGGGGCCGACAAGGGCACAGAGGGGCCGACAATGGCACAGAGGGGCCGACAAGGCCTGAAAATTAGGGACAAGTGCAAAGAGGGGCGGACACGGGCAAAGAGGGGCGGACACGGGCAAAGAGGGGCGGACACGGGCAAAGAGGGGCGGACACGGGCTGAGAATACGGGACAAGGGCAAAGAGGGGCGGACAAGGGCTGAGAATACGGGACAAGGGCAAAGAGGGGCGAACAAGGCCAAAGAGGGGCGGACAAGTGCAAAGAGGGGCGGACAAGGGCAAAGAGGGGCGGACAAGGGCAAAGAGGGGCGGACAAGGGCAAAGAGGGGCGGACAAGGGCAAAGAGGGGCGGACAAGGGCAAAGAGGGGCGGACAAGGGCAAAGAGGGGCGGACAAGGGCAAAGGGGGCCGGACAAGGGCAAAGGGGGCCGGACAAGGGCAAAGGGGGCCGGACAAGGGCAAAGGGGGCCGGACAAGGGCAAAGGGGGCCGGACAAGGGCAAAGGGGGCCGGACAAGGGCAAAGGGGGCCGGACAAGGGCAAAGGGGGCCGGACAAGGGCAAAGGGGGCCGGACAAGGGCAAAGGGGGCCGGACAAGGGCAAAGGGGGCCGGACAAGGGCAAAGGGGGCCGGACAAGGGCAAAGAGGGCCGGACAAGGGCAAAGAGGGGCGGCCAATGGCAAAGAGGGGCGGCCAAGGGCAAAGAGGGGCGGCCAAGGGCAAAGAGGGGCGGCCAAGGGCCAAGAGGGGCGGACAAGGGCAAAGGGGGGCGGAAAAGGGCAAAGGGGGGCTGAGAAGTTCGGAGAATACGGGACAAGGGCAAAGAGGGGCGGCCAAGGGCAAAGAGGGGCGGACAAGGGCAAAGAGGGGCGGCCAAGGGCAAAGAGGGGCGGCCAAGGGCAAAGAGGGGCGGACAAGTGCAAAGAGGGGCGGCCAAGGGCAAAGAGGGGCGGACAAGGGCAAAGAGGGGCGGACAAGGGCAAAGAGGGGCGGCCAAGGGCAAAGAGGGGCGGCCAAGATAGGAGAATACGGGACAAGGGCAAAGAGGGGCGGCCAAGGGCAAAGAGGGGCGGCAAAGGGCAAAGAGGGGCGGCCAAGGGCAAAGAGGGGCGGCCAAGGGCAAAGAGGGGCGGCCAAGGGCAAAGAGGGGCGGCCAAGGGCAAAGAGGGGCGGCCAAGTTCGGAGAATACGGGACAAGGGCAAAGAGGGGCGGACAAGGGCAAAGAGGGGCGCACAAGGGCAAAGAGGGGCGCACAAGGGCAAAGAGGGGCGCACAAGGGCAAAGAGGGGCGCACAAGGGCAAAGAGGGGCGCACAAGGGCAAAGAGGGGCGCACAAGGGCAAAGAGGGGCGCACAAGATCGGAGAATACGGGACAAGGGCAAAGAGGGGCGGACACGATCGGAGAATACGGGACAAGGGCAAAGAGGGGCGGCCAAGGGCAAAGAGGGGCGGCCAAGGCCAAAGAGGGGCGGCCAAGTGCGGAGAATATAGGACAAGTGCAAAGAGGGGCGGGCAAGTGCGGAGAATACAGGACAAGTGCAAAGAGGGGCGGGCAAGTGCGGAGAATACAGGACAAGGGCAAAGAGGCGCGGACAAGGGCAAAGAGGCGCGGACAAGGGCAAAGAGGCGCGGACAAGGGCAAAGAGGCGCGGACAAGGGCAAAGAGGCGCGGACAAGGGCGGAGAATACCGGCCAAGGTCAAAGAGGGGCGGCCAAGGGCAAAGAGGGGCGGCCAAGGGCAAAGAGGGGCGGCCAAGGGCAAAGAGGGGCGGCCAAGGGCAAAGAGGGGCGGCCAAGTGCGGAGAATACAGGACAAGTGCAAAGAGGGGCGGGCAAGTGCGGAGAATACAGGACAAGGGCAAAGAGGGGCGGGCAAGTGCGGAGAATACAGGACAAGGGCAAAGAGGCGCGGACAAGGGCAAAGAGGCGCGGACAAGGGCAAAGAGGCGCGGACAAGGGCAAAGAGGCGCGGACAAGTGCGGAGAATACCGGCCAAGGGCAAAGAGGGGCGGACAAGATCGGAGAATACGGGACAAGGGCAAAGAGGGGCGGACAAGATCGGAGAATACGGGACAAGGGCAAAAGGGGGCGGACAAGGGCAAAAGGGGGCGGACAAGGGCAAAAGGGGGCGGACAAGGGCAAAAGGGGGCGGACAAGGGCAAAAGGGGGCGGACAAGGGCAAAAGGGGGCGGACAAGGGCAAAAGGGGGCGGACAAGGGCAAAAGGGGGCGGACAAGGGCAAAAGGGGGTGGACAAGGGCAAAAGGGGGCGGACAAGGGCAAAAGGGGGCGGACAAGGGCAAAAGGGGGCGGACAAGGGCAAAAGGGGGCGGACAAGGGCAAAAGGGGGCGGACAAGGGCAAAAGGGGGCGGACAAGATCAGAGAATACGGGACAAGGGCAAAGAGGGGCGCACAAGATCGGAGAATACGGGACAAGGGCAAAGAGGGGGCGGACAAGGGCAAAAGGGGGCGGACAAGGGCAAAAGGGGGCGGACAAGGGCAAAAGGGGGCGGACAAGGGCAAAAGGGGGCGGACAAGGGCAAAAGGGGGCGGACAAGGGCAAAAGGGGGCGCACAAGATCGGAGAATACGGGACAAGGGCAAAGAGGGGGCGGACAAGGGCAAAGAGGGGGCGGACAAGGGCAAAGAGGGGGCGGACAAGGGCAAAGAGGGGGCGGACAAGGGCAAAGAGGGGGCGGACAAGGGCAAAGAGGGGGCGGACAAGGGCAAAGAGGGGCGGACAAGGGCAAAGAGGGGCGGACAAGGGCAAAGAGGGGCGGACAAGATCGGAGAATACGGGACAAGGGCAAAGAGGGGCGGACAAGATCGGAGAATACGGGACAAGGGCAAAGAGGGGCGGACAAGATCGGAGAATACGGGACAAGGGCAAAGAGGGGCGGACAAGATCGGAGAATACGGGACAAGGGCAAAGAGGGGCGGACAAGATCGGAGAATACGGGACAAGGGCAAAGAGGGGCGGACAAGATCGGAGAATACGGGACAAGGGCAAAGAGGGGCGGACAAGATCGGAGAATACGGGACAAGGGCAAAGAGGGGCGGACAAGATCGGAGAATACGGGACAAGGGCAAAGAGGGGCGGACAAGATCGGAGAATACGGGACAAGGGCAAAGAGGGGCGGACAAGATCGGAGAATACGGGACAAGGGCAAAGAGGGGCGGACAAGATCGGAGAATACGGGACAAAGGCAAAGAGGGGCGGACAAAATCGTAGAATACGGGGCAAGGCCAAAGAGGGGCGGACAAGATCGTAGAATACGGGCCAAGGGCAAAGAGGGGCGGCCAAGGGCAAAGAGGGGCGGCCAAGGGCAAAGAGGGGCGGCCAAGGGCAAAGAGGGGCGGCCAAGGGCAAAGAGGGGCGGCCAAGGGCAAAGAGGGGCGGCCAAGGGCAAAGAGGGGCGGCCAAGGGCAAAGAGGGGCGGCCAAGGGCAAAGAGGGGCGGCCAAGGCCAAAGAGGGGCGGCCAAGGCCAAAGAGGGGCGGCCAAGGCCAAAGAGGGGCGGCCAAGTGCGGAGAATACAGGACAAGTGCAAAGAGGGGCGGGCAAGTGCGGAGAATACAGGACAAGTGCAAAGAGGGGCGGGCAAGTGCGGAGAATACAGGACAAGGGCAAAGAGGCGCGGACAAGGGCAAAGAGGCGCGGACAAGGGCAAAGAGGCGCGGACAAGGGCAAAGAGGCGCGGACAAGGGCAAAGAGGCGCGGACAAGGGCAAAGAGGCGCGGACAAGTGCGGAGAATACCGGCCAAGGGCAAAGAGGGGCGGCCAAGGGCAAAGAGGGGCGGCCAAGGGCAAAGAGGGGCGGCCAAGGGCAAAGAGGGGCGGCCAAGGGCAAAGAGGGGCGGCCAAGGGCAAAGAGGGGCGGCCAAGGGCAAAGAGGGGCGGCCAAGGGCAAAGAGGGGCGGCCAAGTGCGGAGAATACAGGACAAGGGCAAAGAGGGGCGGGCAAGTGCGGAGAATACAGGACAAGGGCAAAGAGGGGCGGGCAAGTGCGGAGAATACAGGACAAGGGCAAAGAGGCGCGGACAAGGGCAAAGAGGCGCGGACAAGGGCAAAGAGGCGCGGACAAGGGCAAAGAGGCGCGGACAAGGGCAAAGAGGCGCGGACAAGGGCAAAGAGGCGCGGACAAGTGCGGAGAATACCGGCCAAGGGCAAAGAGGGGCGGCCAAGGGCAAAGAGGGGCGGCCAAGGGCAAAGAGGGGCGGCCAAGGGCAAAGAGGGGCGGCCAAGGGCAAAGAGGGGCGGCCAAGGGCAAAGAGGGGCGGCCAAGTGCGGAGAATACAGGACAAGGGCAAAGAGGGGCGGGCAAGTGCGGAGAATACAGGACAAGGGCAAAGAGGCGCGGACAAGGGCAAAGAGGCGCGGACAAGGGCAAAGAGGCGCGGACAAGGGCAAAGAGGCGCGGACAAGGGCAAAGAGGCGCGGACAAGGGCAAAGAGGCGCGGACAAGGGCAAAGAGGCGCGGACAAGGGCAAAGAGGCGCGGACAAGGGCAAAGAGGCGCGGACAAGTGCGGAGAATACCGGCCAAGGGCAAAGAGGGGCGGCCAAGGGCAAAGAGAGGCGGCCAAGTGCGGAGAATACAGGACAAGGGCAAAGAGGGGCGGGCAAGGGCAAAGAGGGGCGGGCAAGGGCAAAGAGGGGCGGGCAAGGGCAAAGAGGGGCGGGCAAGGGCAAAGAGGGGCGGGCAAGGGCAAAGAGGGGCGGGCAAGGGCAAAGAGGGGCGGGCAAGGGCAAAGAGGGGCGGGCAAGGGCAAAGAGGGGCGGGCAAGGGCAAAGAGGGGCGGGCAAGGGCAAAGAGGCGCGGACAAGTACGGGGAATACCTGAAAAGGGCAAACACGGGCGGACAATTGCGGGGAATACCGGAAAAGTGCGAAGACGGGCGGAAAATTGCAAATAGGGGCGGACAAGGGCAAAGAGGGCCCGACAAGGGCAAAGAGGGCCCGACAAGGGCAAAGAGGGCCCGACAAGTTCGGAGAATACGGGACAAGGGCGCAGAGGGGCGGACAAGGGCCCAGAGGGGCGGACAAGGGCCCAGAGGGGCGGACAAGGGCCCAGAGGGGCGGACAAGGGCCCAGAGGGGCGGACAAGGGCCCAGAGGGGCGGACAAGTTCGGAGAATACGGGACAAGGGCCCAGAGAATACGGGACAAGGGCCCAGAGAATACGGGACAAGGGCCCAGAGAATACGGGACAAGGGCCCAGAGAATACGGGACAAGGGCCCAGAGAATACGGGACAAGGGCAAAGAGGGGCGGACACGGGCCCAGAGGGGCGGACAAGTTTGGAGAATACAGGACAAGGGCCCAGAGGGGCGGACAAGTTTGGAGAATACGGGACAAGGGCCCAGAGGGGCGGACACGGGCCCAGAGGGGCGGACAAGTTCGGAGAATACGGGACAAGGGCCCAGAGGGGCGGACAAGGGCCCAGAGGGGCGGACAAGGGCCCAGAGGGGCGGACAAGGGCCCAGAGGGGCGGACAAGGGCCCAGAGGGGCGGACAAGGGCCCAGAGGGGCGGACAAGGGCCCAGAGAATACGGGACAAGGGCCCAGAGAATACGGGACAAGGGCCCAGAGAATACGGGACAAGGGCCCAGAGAATACGGGACAAGGGCCCAGAGGGGCGGACAAGTTCGGAGAATACGGGACAAGGGCCCAGAGGTTCGGACACGGGCCCAGAGGGGCGGACAAGTGCGGATAATACGGGACAAGGCCACAGAGGGGCGGACACGGGCCCAGAGGGGCGGACAATACGGGACAAGCCCACAGAGGGGCGGACAAGGGTGGAGAACACGGGACAAAGGGAAAGAGGGTCGGACAAGTGTGGAGAACACGGTACAAGGCCACAGAGTGGTGGACAATGGCAGAGAACACGGGACAAGGCCACAGAGTGGCGGACAATGGCGGAGAACACGGGACAAGGCCACAGAGTGGCGGACAATGGCGGAGAACACGGGACAAGGGCACAGAGGGGCGGACAAGGGCGGAGAACACGGGACAAGGGCACAGAGGGGCGGACAAGGGCGGAGAACACGGGACAAGGGCACAGAGGGGCGGACAAGGGCGGAGAACACGGGACAGGGGCCCAAGTCGGGCCGGGAGGGGCCCAAGTCGGGCCGGGCAAGTGCGGAAAATACCGGACAAGTGCGGATAATACGGGACAAGGCCACAGAGGGGCGGACAAGGGCGGAGAACACGGGACAAGGCCACAGAGGGGCGGACAAGGGCGGAGAACACGGGACAAGGGCCCAAGTCGGGCCGGGAGGGGCCCAAGTCGGGCCGGGCAAGGGCGGAAAATACCGGACAAGTGCGGATAATACGGGACAAGGCCACAGAGGGGCGGACAAGGGCGGAGAACATGGGGGAGGGGCCCAAGTCGGGCCGGGAGGGGCCCAAGTCGGGCCAGGCAAGTGCAGAAAATACCGGACGGGGGTAAGAGCAGGGCCGCAGGGGGTAAGAGCAGGGCCGCAGGGGGTAAGAGCAGGGCCGCAGGGGGTAAGAGCAGGGCCGCAGGGGGTAAGAGCAGGGCCGCAGGGGGTAAGAGCAGGGCCGCAGGGGGTAAGAGCAGGGCCGCAGGGGGTAAGAGCAGGGCCGCAGGGGGTGGAGGTGCCGTTCAGTCTCAACTCAGTACCTTATATTAAACGTTCTGTTAGTCGAGCTTAACCAGCTTGAAGTGAAAGCACTTCCGGAGAAGACTCTACTGAGAGCCAGCATTTGATTGTAGCAGATTCCCCGCAGTCCTTGTGCTGAACGGTATGAAATTTCAAAGTGACACTTTAACCGCCATTCTGATGTTACTGTACACAAGCCGAGACTGAACATTCTACAAGCCTTGCTTTGCACTGAAAGCACTCTAAGAGAAGACATTCAGAAACAGCAGCATTCCATGCTAGCATCTTCCCTGCGGGAGACACTCTCTTTTCCCAAATCGCCTTATTAGGCGAAAGTAAGTCACAATTCAGTACCCTATACTAAACCGTTCTGTTAGACATTCTTCTGCAGCTTGCAGTGAAGGCGCTTCCAGAGAAGACTCTAACAAAAGCCAGAATTTGATCATAGCAGCTTCCCTACAGTACTTCTCTGCATCCCCTCCATGGTTTCAGAGACTAGCAGAAACTACCACACTTAGGGCTGCTAGCTCTCCAAAGTAATGGATGCCCCTAGACTGCATGGTCTAGTCACATTAAAACATTAAGATAAGAACCGGGCCGCTATACCTTGGCTGACTCTTATCACCTCCTCCATGCACCAGGCAGAGCAGCTTGAACTGGACACAAATACACACGGAACACTAACACACAAGACCGATGTCGTGAACCGAGGACAAAAGAAGATTTGCAGCAACATGGAGGACTCTTGGACCACGCTTGCCAATGGGCAAGGCAATGGACAGGGCTCTGAGGAAGAACCTACGGTAGCCCTGGAAAAGCAAAGATGGTTCCAAAGAGATGTGGCTGCAACTGGCAAGATGAACAGGCAAGAAACCCTTTTAAAGTCCTAAAGATGCAGAGGATGGATGGAACAAGTCCCAGAACAGGGATCCAACAAAACGGAAGACTAACTATCCTGGATAATAAGGCCGGCTGCAAGGCTGCAGCAGAAGACAACTGACCGGATGCTTCCAAAACACAAGAGCGATCCACGCTTTAAAAATGTGAAGAAAGAAAAGCAGTGCCCCATCGACACTGCTTTGATCAGTACGAGCATTTGGGACCCTAGACATGGTGCCCAAGGCACATCCGGCATGCCTCGAGTACAAAAGAGGACATCAAGACCTGCAGAAAATTTCAGACACAGCACAGTGACTACACAAACTAGATAACAACAGATACAGGCTGGAACTGCCCTGCCCATGCAGGGTTTGGGCTCAGAAGTACGTCCCTCTGCCTTCACCTGCCCAAAGAGGACTCTCCCTGCACAGCCTAGGCTACCTTCAAAACCCCTCCCTGCTATCCCAAACCCGCCTCCCGCTTCCCAAATCTGGTCCCTCAACTTAGCTTTCAGAGGGCCACGAATGAAGCTGTCCTTGGCCAAAGCAGCTCAAATCACATCAGCTAACAGAAATAATCCTGCAGTCACTGGGTTCCTCTTCAGCATCTGCAAGGAAAACAAGGAGAAAAACACAGTGCCAAAACACGAGAACGATCCCGGCTTTAGGAGCACGATGCAAGAAAAGCAGTGCCCAATCGACAGTGCATTGATGGGTACAAGCATTCAGGACCCTAGATATGGTGCTCGAGGCATGTCCAGCATGCTGTAAAGGATCCCTCATTACAATGGTATGTGGCCAAGACTGGGATGATGTACGTGAGAGGATCACCTTTTAAATGTCTAAAGACACAAGATGCATGGAAGAAGTCTTAGGCCTACAGGGATCCTTGAAAATATAAGACTAGCGATTGTGGCCACCAACACAGTCTGCAAGGTCACAGGAAAAGATGGCTGACTAGAAACTTTGAAAATGTGAAGCCAATCCACACTTAGGTTATCATGCAAGAAGAACAGTGCCTAATTGGTATTGTACCCATGAGTACAGGCATTCAAGACCCTCGAGATGCTGCTCAAGTCATATGCTGCATTCCTTTAAAGCAAAGGGGACATCAAGGCTTAAGAAACATGAAAGAGAAACAGAATATAAAGCACACAGCACAGACAAGCTGTAACGGCCCTACCTGGAACATGCTAGCTTTGGGCTGAGAAGTAACACCCTCCAGCTCTCCATGCCCAAAGGGGACATTTCCTGCACAGCCCTCTCCCCTAGGCTACTTTTAAAACTCCACCCTGCCATCCCCAGCCTTCTCCCCTCTGTCACACCCCACCCCTGCCCCCGTCCCTCAACTTAGCTTTCAGACCACCAGGAGGCTTCCTCAGCAGAAAAAACTCCAAGAGCATCAGCTCCCTGGGATGATCCTACAGTTGCCAGGTTCCACTTGGCCATCTGTAAGAAAACCAATGAGAAAACTAAAATAGTGCCAAAAGCCAGCATTGCACTGATCAATGTCAGCACCTTACATGACAACTTGCTCTGCCTAACTGCCATGTTCTTCCACTCACTTGCTCCACAGCAGTTCTTATGTCAGATGCTGCAGCTGTTATCACCCAGGGTAATTAAATTAAGAGAATTACTCACACCTGTGAGAAGTCTGCCCCATGCTTCTTCTCCCTACTACCCAGCTCATCTCAAATGCTCTTCCCATTCCCAAGGTGGCCCACACAGTGCCTGCCAAACCAAAAGTAAATACTATGTTGCCAAATAATACTTTGCTCTTCTAGACATACTCAACTTCCTCCTCACCATCAGCCCCACAATGATGAGAAAAAGCCTGACTACCTCACCGGCACCCCAAAATTCTCTGCTGTCTGCTTACTTCTCCTCTCCTCCTCACCACTTAAGTTGTAGGACCAGTAGTGGTGATACCCAGGACAAAAGAAAGATGAGCCATGGAGATCCTAATTCTAGGAAGTTACCAGACTTTAGTCACAGGAGTAAACAAGAAGAACTTGAAAAAGAATATTCTTATCAAAACCCAGTAAAGATTATTAACACAGAAGACATAAAAACACAGGACACTCACCACACAGCAATGGAGACTGGAATTACAGAGGCAGTCAGCCAATGAAAAACTCGCAACAGTGGGATTTGACTGCTCTAAGACCTAAATTGGAAACTCAATGACCATAAAAAAACACAATGGATAACAGGGACAAGGTAACAACCGCTGTAAGCAATAACAAAGCAAACCTCACTGGTAAGTTCAGGAAAAATCCAAAACTCTACTAAATAAGGGAGGCTTGTGTGCCCACAGACCAGATGAAAAAGAGTTGCTCAGCTGCTAACTGTTACGAGCCAAAACAATATCCAATCTCTTCCCTGAGAAATGCAAGGGAAACAAGCAGCAGAATCCTGCACTGTAGATAGGCAGTGAGTCCATATGTTTAAGTAGCAAGGTGTCTGATATTCATAGGATCACCCGGTTGGAAAAGACCCATTGGATCATTGAGTCCAACCATTCCTATCAATCACTAAACCACGTCCCTCAGCACTTCGGCCACCCGTCCTTTAAACACCTCCAGGGAAGGTGACTCTACCACCTCCTTGGGCAGCCTTTGCCCATCCCCAATAACCCTTTCAGTGAAATATTTTTTCCTGATGTACAGCCTGAACCTTCCCTGGCAGAGCTTGAGGCTATTCCCTCTTGTCCTGTCCCCTGTCACTTTGGAGAGGTGGCCAGCTCCCTTATCTCCACAACCTCCTTTCAGCAATGAGGTCTCCCCTCAGCCTCCTCTTCTCCAGGCTAAACACCCCCAGCCCTCTCAGCCACTCCTCATAAGGCTTATTCACCAGCCCCCTCACCAGCTACAGTACTCTTCTCTGGACATTCAGATGGATGGAGACAGGATGGATGCAAAGAAGTTGGTTGAGGAACACAATAAGTAGAAAGTATAAGGGAGCAGAGATCTCACAGCCCTAGAGATTACATTTCTTAGGGTAACTAATGCTTTTCAACTTGTGTCTCAACCTCATCATTACCTCATTGGCTACAGAGAGACTAGAACAACAGACACCTGAATGGCACTTGCATCTGACCACCAAACTGACCCAAGAAAGACTGATGAACCCATCTCCCTTTCCCTAAACCATTAAAGCCCTTTTCTACCCCTGAAGTATCAGAGAAGGAACCCTGCTCCTTCTTAACAGAACCTGTCCTATATTTTAACCCCACTGACCCTTCTGTGTTGCTGTTCCTTGGGAGCTGGGCTCCTGAGCCCTTCCCAAGGCTCCCCTGGCCCCTTCTATCTTCCACCAACCCACAGACTCAACTTCCTACCCTAGGCCAACAAGGCTCATTCCAGGTTATTATCACCCACAAGATGCCCATTACAAACTGCAGAGCCCCTAGGGCCAATACATCATGCCACACAGAATGAGGAACAACAACAAATCATCCCGTAACTAAAAACTCGAGGCAAAGCACCCAGAAAAAAAACAAAGAAGGAAAACAAACCATTAAAACATCTTGCCCCCTCCAACACCCAATCAAAAATAACTGACAAAAAAGCCCCATAGTTACACCTGTATGTGCTGCTTTGCCTGGACTCTTCCAAAGCTCATACCTCCTCCAACAGATGCCTCTGCTTCTTTAGAGGATCAGAAAAAAAAAAAAATCAAAAAAAAAAGCCAAAAAACACCACTTACCCAACTAGCCTAAAATATATAATGAATTGAAACAGCAGCAAAACTCTAACCTCAAGGATAAACCACAACCTAAATGACCTCCAGAGGCAAGGCCTGTAGCTTATATACCCCCTGGCCCTTCCCACCCACCACCTGTGACTGGGGTGTGGTGAAGCCCTCACAGGTATAAAGAGTGCCTGGGGAGCAGCTGTGTTTTATTAACTCTGCCTTACATTCTCAGCTAGAACAACACTACTATGTGTCTGAAAGCATCCTTACAAGAAATAACAGTATGCGTGCTGTCACTGCAACATTGCTAGTTGTGACAGTGATGGAACTAGGTAACGAACATTTTAGACCTGGACTTTTTTGTTCCTTTCATTTATCGTGCTGCTACAATTACTGTTCCCAGATATCCCTATACCCCTACTCTTTAATTTTTCTGTGCTCTTTTCTCTCTCTTTTTTCCCCCAGTCTTCAGTATCAGTTCTCTGTCCATACTTTTTTTCTACTTTTCCATCTTTCTACCAATTTGCGTTCCTCATTCTGTTGATACTCCCCTTTGCTCCTCTTGCTGTTTCTGAATCTTTGTGCTAGTCCCTCCCCTTTTTATAATCCTCTGTCTGTCTGTAGTGCTCCTAGTTCCTCTCAAAAAAGTCAGCGCTTTTTTATGTACACACATGGCCTTATGAGAAACAGCTGAGACGACTGGGGTTGTTTAGTCTGGAGAAAAGGAGGCTGAGGGGAGACATCATTGCTCTCTACAATTACCTGAAAGGAGATTGTAGAGAGGAGGATGATGGCCATTTCTCCCAAGTGACAGGGGAAAGGACAAGAGGGAATGGCCTCAAGCTCCACCAGGGGAATCTGCAGCTTGCAGTGAAAGCGCTTCCAGAGGGAAGTCTAAAGAGGGCAAACACTTGATGGTAGCAGCTTCCCTGCGGGAGATACTCTCTTTTCCAAAATCACTTTATTAGGCGAAAGTAAGTTACAATTCAGTACACTATCCTAAAGCTTGCTGTTAGGAGGGAATCTGCAGCTTGCAGTGAAAGTGCTTTAGAGGACTCTAACGAGAGCCAGAATTTGATGGTAGCACCTTCCCTGCGGGAGATATTCTATTTTCCAAACTCGCATTATTAGCCGCATTTAAGTTACAATTCACTACCCTATCCTAAAGCTTGCTGTTAGGAGGGAATCTGCACCTTGCAGTGAAAGCGCTTCCGGAGGGGAGTCTAATGAGGGCAAACATTTGATGGTAGCAGCTTCCCTGCGGGAGATACTCTCTTTGCCAAAATCGCATTATTAGGCGAAAGTAAGTTACAATTCAGTACCCTATCCTAAAGCTTGCTGTTAGGAGGGAATCTGCAGCTTGCAGTGAAAGCGCTTCCAGAGATGAGTCTAACGAGGGCAAACATTTGATGGTAGCAGCTTCCCTGCGGGAGATACTCTCTTTTCCAAAATCACTTTATTAGGCGAAAGTAAGTTACAATTCAGTACACTATCCTAAAGCTTGCTGTTAGGAGGGAATCTGCAGCTTGCAGTGAAAGTGCTTCCGGAGGGGAGTCTAATGAGGGCAAACATTTGATGGTAGCAGCTTCCCTGCGGGAGATACTCTCTTTGCCAAAATCGCATTATTAGGCGAAAGTAAGTTACAATTCAGTACCCTATCCTAAAGCTTGCTGTTAGGAGGGAATCTGCAGCTTGCAGTGAAAGCGCTTCCAGAGGGGAGTCTAATGAGGGCAAACACTTGATGGTAGCAGCTTCCCTGCGGGAGATACTCTCTTTTCCAAAATCACTTTATTAGGCGAAAGTAAGTTACAATTCAGTACACTATCCTAAAGCTTGCTGTTAGGAGGGAATCTGCAGCTTGCAGTGAAAGTGCTTTAGAGGACTCTAACGAGAGCCAGAATTTGATGGTAGCACCTTCCCTGCGGGAGATATTCTATTTTCCAAACTCGCATTATTAGCCGCATTTAAGTTACAATTCATTACCCTATCCTAAAGCTTGCTGTTAGGAGGGAATCTGCACCTTGCAGTGAAAGCGCTTCCGGAGGGGAGTCTAATGAGGGCAAACATTTGATGGTAGCAGCTTCCCTGCGGGAGATACTCTCTTTGCCAAAATCGCATTATTAGGTGAAAGTAAGTTACAATTCAGTACCCTATCCTAAAGCTTGCTGTTAGGAGGGAATCTGCACCTTGCAGTGAAAGCGCTTCCAGAGATGAGTCTAACGAGGGCAAACATTTGATGGTAGCAGCTTCCCTGCGGGAGATACTCTCTTTGCCAAAATCGCATTCTAAGCCGCAGTAAAGATACAATTCAGTACACTATCCTAAAGCTTGCTGTTAGGATGGAATCTGCAGCTTGCAGTGAAAGCGCTTCCAGAGGGGAGTCTAATGAGGGCAAACATTTGATGGTACCTGCTTCCCTGCGGGAGATACTCTCTTTTACAAAATCGCATTATTAGGCGAAAGTACGTTACAATTCAGAACCCTATCCTACAGCTTGCTGTTAGGAGGGAATCTGCAGCTTGCAGTGAAAGCGCTTCCAGAGGGGAGTCTAATGAGGGCAAACACTTGATGGTAGCAGCTTCCCTGCGGGAGATACTCTCTTTTCCAAAATCGCATTATTAGGCGAAAGTAAGTTACAATTCAGTACCCTATCCTAAAGCTTGCTGTTAGGAGGGAATCTGCAGCTTACAGTGAAAGCGCTTCCAGAGGGGAGTCTAATGAGGGCAAACATTTGATTGTAGCAGCTTCCCTGCGGGAGATACTCTCTTTTACAAAATCACATTTTTAGGCGAAAGTAAGATACAATTCAGTACCCTATCCTAAAGCTTGCTGTTAGGAGGGAATCTGCACCTTGCAGTGAAAGCGCTTCCAGAGATGAGTCTAATGAGGGCAAACATTTGATGGTAGCAGCTTCCCTGCGGGAGATAGTCTCTTTGCCAAAATCGCATTATTAGGCGAAAGTAAGTTACAATTCAGTACCCTATCCTAAAGCTTGCTGTTAGGAGGGAATATGCAGCTTGCTTCCCGCAGGGAAGCTGCTACCATCAAATGTTTGCCCTCGTTAGACTCCCCTCTGGAAGCGCTTTCTCTGCAAGCTGCAGATTCCCTCCTAACAGCAAGCTTTAGGATAGGGTACTGAATTGTAACTTTACTGCGGCTAATAAGGCGATTTTGGCAAAGAGAGTATCTCCCGCAGGGAAGCTGCTACCATCAAATGTTTGCCCTCATTAGACTCCCCTCTGGAAGCGCTTTCACTGCAAGCTGCAGATTCCCTCCTAACAGCAAGCTTTAGGATAGGGTACTGAATTGTAACTTACTTTCGCCTAATAATGCGATTTTGGCAAAGAGACTATCTCCCGCAGGGAAGCTGCTACCATCAAATGTTTGCCCTCGTTAGACTCCCCTCTGGAAGCGCTTTCACTGCAAGCTGCAGATTCCCTCCTAACAGCAAGCTTTAGGATAGGGTACTGAATTGTAACTTAACAGCGGCTAATAATGCAATTTTGGCAAAGAGAGGATCTCCCGCAGGGAAGCTGCTACCATCAAATGCTGGCTCTCGTTAGATTCCTCTCTTGAAGCACTTTCACTGCAAGCTGCAGATTCCCTCCTAACAGCAAGCTTTAGGATAGGGTACTGAATTGTAACTTACTTTCGCCTAATAATGCTTTTTTAGCAAAGAGAGTATCTCCCGCAGGGAAGCTGCTACCATCAAATGTTTGCCCTCATTAGACTCCCCTCTGGAAGCGCTTTCACGGCAAGCTGCAGATTCCCTCCTAACAGCAAGCTTTAGGATAGGGTACTGAATTGTAACTTACATTCGCCTAATAATGCGATTTTGGAAAAGAGACTATCTCCCGCAGGGAAGCTGCTACCATCAAGTGTTTGCCCTCATTAGACTCCCCTCTGGAAGCGCTTTCACTGCAAGCTGCAGATTCCCTCCTAACAGCAAGCTTTAGGATAGGGTACTGAATTGTAACTTACTTTCGCCTAATAATGCGATTTTGGCAAAGAGACTATCTCCCTCAGGGAAGCTGCTACCATCAAATGCTGGCTCTCGTTAGATTCCTCTCTTGAAGCACTTTCACTGCAAGCTGCAGATTCCCTCCTAACAGCAAGCTTTAGGATAGGGTACTGAATTGTATCTTAACTGCGACTAATAAGGTGATTTTGGCAAAGAGACTATCTCCTGCAGGAAAGCTGCTACCATCAAATGTTTGCCCTCATTAGACTCCCCTCTGGAAGTGCTTTCACTGCAAGCTGCAGATTCCCTCCTAACAGCAAGCTTTAGGATAGGGTACTGAATTGTAACTTACTTTCGCCTAATAATGCGATTTTGGCAAAGAGACTATCTCCCGCAGGGAAGCTGCTACCATCAAGTGTTTGCCCTCATTAGACTCCCCTCTGGAAGCGCTTTCACTGCAAGCTGCAGATTCCCTCCTAACAGCAAGCTTTAGGATAGGGTACTGAATTGTAACTTACTTTCGCCTAATAATGCGATTTTGGCAAAGAGAGTATCTCCCGCAGGGAAGCTGCTACCATCAAATCTTTGCCCTCATTAGACTCCCCTCTGGAAGCGCTTTCACTGCAAGCTGCAGTTTCCCTCCTAACAGCAAGCTTTAGGATAGGGTACTGAATTGTAACTTACTTTCGCCTAATAATGCGATTTTGGCAAAGAGTATCTCCCGCAGGGAAGCTGCTACCATCAAATGTTCGCCCTCATTAGACTCCCCTCTGGAAGCGCTTTCACTGCAAGCTGCAGATTCCCTCCTAACAGCAAGCTTTAGGATAGGGTACTGAATTGTAACTTACTTTCGCCTAATAATGCGATTTTGGCAAAGAGTATCTCCCGCAGGGAAGCTGCTACCATCAAATGTTCGCCCTCATTAGACTCCCCTCTGGAAGCGCTTTCACTGCAAGCTGCAGATTCCCTCCTAACAGCAAGCTTTAGGATAGGGTACTGAATTGTAACTTAACTGCGGCTAATAATGCGATTTTGGGAAAGAGAGTATCTCCCGCAGGGAAGCTGCTACCATCAAATGTTTGTCCTCGTTAGACTCCCCTCTGGAAGCGCTTTCACTGCAAGCTGCAGATTCCCTCCTAACATCAAGCTTTAGGATAGGGTACTGAATTGTAACTTACTTTCGCCTAATAATGCGATTTTGGCAAAGAGAGTATCTCCCGCAGGGAAGCTGTTACCATCAAATGTTTGCCCTCATTACACTCCCCTCTGGAAGCGCTTTCACTGCAAGCTGCAGATTCCCTCCTAACAGCAAGCTTTAGGATAGGGTACTGAATTGTAACTTACTTTCGCCTAATAATGCGATTTTGGAAAAGAGACTATCTCCCGCAGGGAAGCTGCTACCATCAAGTGTTTGCCCTCATTAGACTCCCCTCTGGAAGCGCTTTCACTGCAAGCTGCAGATTCCCTCCTAACAGCAAGCTTTAGGATAGGGTACTGAATTGTAACTTACTTTCGCCTAATAATGCGATTTTGGCAAAGAGACTATCTCCCGCAGGGAAGCTGCTACCATCAAATGCTGGCTCTCGTTAGATTCCTCTCTTGAAGCACTTTCACTGCAAGCTGCAGATTCCCTCCTAACAGCAAGCTTTAGGATAGGGTACTGAATTGTATCTTAACTGCGGCTAATAAGGTGATTTTGGCAAAGAGACTATCTCCTGCAGGAAAGCTGCTACCATCAAATGTTTGCCCTCATTAGACTCCCCTCTGGAAGTGCTTTCACTGCAAGCTGCAGATTCCCTCCTAACAGCAAGCTTTAGGATAGGGTACTGAATTGTAACTTACTTTCGCCTAATAATGCGATTTTGGCAAAGAGAGTATCTCCCGCAGGGAAGCTGCTACCATCAAATGTTTGCCCTCGTTAGACTCCCCTCTGGAAGCGCTTTCACTGCAAGCTGCAGATTCCCTCCTAACAGCAAGCTTTAGGATAGGGTACTGAATTGTAACTTACTTTCGCCTAATAATGCGATTTTGGCAAAGAGACTATCTCCCGCAGGGAAGCTGCTACCATCAAGTGTTTGCCCTCATTAGACTCCCCTCTGGAAGCGCTTTCTCTGCAAGCTGCAGATTCCCTCCTAACAGCTAGCTTTAGGATAGGGTACTGAATTGTAACTTACTTTCGCCTAATAATGCGATTTTGGAAAAGAGACTATCTCCCGCAGGGAAGCTGCTACCATCAAATGCTGGCTCTCATTAGATTCCTCTCTTGAAGCACTTTCACTGCAAGCTGCAGATTCCCTCCTAACAGCAAGCTTTAGGATAGGGTACTGAATTGTAACTTACTTTCGCCTAATAATGCGATTTTGGCAAAGAGAGTATCTCCCGCAGGGAAGCTGCTACCATCAAATGTTTGCCCTCGTTAGACTCCCCTCTGGAAGCGCTTTCACTGCAAGCTGCAGATTCCCTCCTAACAGCAAGCTTTAGGATAGGGTACTGAATTGTAACTTACTTTCGCCTAATAATGCGATTTTGGCAAAGAGACTATCTCCCTCAGGGAAGCTGCTACCATCAAGTGTTTGCCATCATTAGACTCCCCTCTGGAAGCGCTTTCTCTGCAAGCTGCAGATTCCCTCCTAACAGCAAGCTTTAGGATAGGGTACTGAATTGTAACTTACTTTCGCCTAATAATGCGATTTTGGCAAAGAGACTATCTCCCGCAGGGAAGCTGCTACCATCAAATGCTGACTCTCGTTAGATTCCTCTCTTGAAGCACTTTCACTGCAAGCTGCAGATTCCCTCCTAACAGCAAGCTTTAGGATAGGGTACTGAATTGTAACTTACTTTCGCCTAATAATGCGATTTTGGCAAAGAGAGTATCTCCCGCAGGGAAGCTGCTACCATCAAATGTTTGCCCTCATTAGACTCCCCTCTGGAAGCGCTTTCACTGCAAGCTGCAGATTCCCTCCTAACTGCTAGCTTTAGGATAGGGTGCTGAATTGTAACTTACTTTCGCCTAGTAATGCGATTATGGCAAAGAGACTATCTCCCGCAGGGAAGCTGCTACCATCAAATGCTTCCCCTCATTAGACCCCCCTCTGGAAGCGCT
The DNA here is from genome assembly GCF_032191515.1 of Phaenicophaeus curvirostris. Taxonomy (NCBI): domain Eukaryota; kingdom Metazoa; phylum Chordata; class Aves; order Cuculiformes; family Cuculidae; genus Phaenicophaeus; species Phaenicophaeus curvirostris. The sequence continues at coordinate 96,437 of NW_027206811.1, read as the reverse complement.
TTCTCTGCAAGCTGCAGATTCCCTCCTAACAGCAAGCTTTAGGATAGGGTACTGAATTGTATCTTACTTTCGCCTATTAAAGCGTTTTTATCAAAGAGAGTATCTCCCGCAGGGAAGCTGCTACCATCAAATGTTTCCCCTCGTTAGACTCCCCTCTGGAAGCGCTTTCTCTGCAAGCTGCAGATTCCCTCCTAACAGCAAGCTTTAGGATAGGGTACTGAATTCTAACTTACTTTCGCCTAATAATGCGATTTTGGCAAAGAGAGTATCTCCCGCAGGGAAGCTGCTACCATCAAATGTTTGCCCTCGTTAGACTCCCCTCTGGAAGTGCTTTCACTGCAAGCTGCAGATTCACTCCTAACAGCAAGCTTTAGGATAGGGTACTGAATTGTAACTTAACTGCGGCTAATAAGGCGATTTTGGCAAAGAGAGTATCTCCCGCAGGGAAGCTGCTACCATCAAATGTTTGTCCTCGTTAGACTCCCCTCTGGAAGCGCTTTCACTGCAAGCTGCAGATTCCCTCCTAACAGCAAGCTTTAGGATAAGGTACTGAATTGTAACTTACTTTCGCCTAATAATGCGATTTTGGCAAAGAGATTATATCCCGCAGGGAAGCTGCTACCATCAAATGTTTGCCCTCATTAGACTCCCCTCTGGAAGCGCTTTCACTGCAAGCTGCAGATTCCCTCCTAACAGCAAGCTTTAGGATAGGGTACTGAATTGTAACTTACTTTCGCCTAATAATGCGATTTTGGCAAAGAGAGTATCTCCCGCAGGGAAGCTGCTACCATCAAATCTTTGCCCTCATTAGACTCCCCTCTGGAAGCGCTTTCACTGCAAGCTGCAGATTCCCTCCTAACAGCAAGCTTTAGGATAGGGTACTGAATTGTAACTTACTTTCGCCTAATAATGCGATTTTGGCAAAGAGTATCTCCCGCAGGGAAGCTGCTACCATCAAATGTTCGCCCTCATTAGACTCCCCTCTGGAAGCGCTTTCACTGCAAGCTGCAGATTCCCTCCTAACAGCAAGCTTTAGGATAGGGTACTGAATTGTAACTTACTTTCGCCTAATAATGCGATTTTGGCAAAGAGAGTATCTCCCGCAGGGAAGCTGCTACCATCAAATGTTTGCCCTCATTAGACTCCCCTCTGGAAGCGCTTTCACTGCAAGCTGCACATTCCCTCCTAACAGCAAGCTTTAGGATAGGGTACTGAATTGTAACTTACTTTCGCCTAATAATGCGATTTTGGCAAAGAGAGTATCTCCCGCAGGGAAGCTGCTACCATCAAATGTTTGCCCTCATTAGACTCCCCTCTGGAAGCGCTTTCACTGCAAGCTGCAGATTCCCTCCTAACAGCAAGCTTTAGGATAGGGTACTGAATTGTAACTTAACTGCGGCTTATAAGGCGATTTTGGCAAACAGAATATCTCCCGCAGGGAAGCTGCTACCATCAAATGTTTGCCCTCATTAGACTCCCCTCTGGAAGCGCTTTCACTGCAAGCTGCAGATTCCCTCCTAACTGCTAGCTTTAGGATAGGGTACTGAATTGTAACTTACTTTCGCCTAATAATGCGATTTTCGCAAAGAGACTATCTCCCGCAGGGAAGCTGCTACAATCAAATCTTTGCCCTCATTAGACTCTCCTCTGGAAGCGCTTTCACTGCAAGCTGCAGATTCCCTCCTAACAGCAAGCTTTAGGATAGGGTACTGAATTGTAACTTACTTTCGCCTAATAATGCGATTTTGGCAAAGAGAGTATCTCCCGCAGGGAAGCTGCTACCATCAAATGTTTGCCCTCATTAGACTCCCCTCTGGAAGCGCTTTCACTGCAAGCTGCAGATTCCCTCCTAACAGCAAGCTTTAGGATAGGGTACTGAATTGTAACTTACTTTCGCCTAATAATGCGATTTTGGCAAAGAGACTATCTCCCGCAGGGAAGCTGCTACCATCAAATGTTTGCCCTCATTAGACTCCCCTCTGGAAGCGCTTTCACTGCAAGCTGCAGATTCCCTCCTAACAGCAAGCTTTAGGATAGGGTACTGAATTGTAACTTACTTTCGCCTAATAATGCGATTTTGGCAAAGAGAGTATCTCCCGCAGGGAAGCTGCTACCATCAAATGTTTGCCCTCATTAGACTCATCTCTGGAAGCGCTTTCACTGCAAGCTGCAGATTCCCTCCTAACAGCAAGCTTTAGGATAGGGTACTGAATTGTAACTTACTTTCGCCTAATAATGCGATTATGTCAAAGAGACTATCTCCCGAAGGGAAGCAGCTACCATCAAATGTTTGCCCTCATTAGACTCCCCTCTGGAAGCGCTTTCACTGCAAGCTGCAGATTCCCTCCTAACAGCAAGCTTTAGGATAGGGTACTGAATTGTAACTTAACTGCGGCTTAAAAGGCGATTTTGGCAAACAGAATATCTCCCGCAGGGAAGCTGTTACCATCAAATGTTTGCCCTCATTAGACTCCCCTCTGGAAGCGCTTTCACTGCAAGCTGCAGATTCCCTCCTAACAGCAAGCTTTAGGATAGGGTACTGAATTGTAACTTACTTTCGCCTAATAATGCGATTTTGGCAAAGAGAGTATCTCCCGCAGGGAAGCTGCTACCATCAAATGTTTGCCCTCGTTAGACTCCCCTCTGGAAGCGCTTTCACTGCAAGCTGCAGATTCCCTCCTAACAGCAAGCTTTAGGATAGGGTACTGAATTGTAACTTAACTGAGGCTAATAAGGCGATTTTGGCAAAGAGACTATCTCCCGCAGGGAAGCTGCTACCATCAAATGTTTGCCCTCATTAGACTCCCCTCTGGAAGCGCTTTCACTGCAAGCTGCAGATTCCCTCCTAACAGCAAGCTTTAGGATAGGGTACTGAATTGTAACTTACTTTCGCCTAATAATGCGATTTTGGCAAAGAGAGTATCTCCCGCAGGGAAGCTGCTACCATCAAATGTTTGCCCTCATTAGACTCCCCTCTGGAAGCGCTTTCACTGCAAGCTGCAGATTCCCTCCTAACAGCAAGCTTTAGGATAGGGTACTGAATTGTAACTTACTTTCGCCTAATAATGCGATTTTGGCAAAGAGAGTATCTCCCGCAGGGAAGCTGCTACCATCAAATGTTTGCCCTCATTAGACTCCCCTCTGGAAGCGCTTTCACTGCAAGCTGCAGATTCCCTCCTAACAGCAAGCTTTAGGATAGGGTGCTGAATTGTAACTTACTTTCGCCTAGTAATGCGATTTTGGCAAAGAGAGTATCTCCCGCAGGGAAGCTGCTACCATCAAATGTTTGCCCTCATTAGACTCCCCTCTGGAAGCGCTTTCACTGCAAGCTGCAGATTCCCTCCTAACAGCAAGCTTTAGGATAGGGTACTGAATTGTAACTTACTTTCGCCTAATAATGCGATTTTGTCAAAGAGACTATCTCCCGCAGGGAAGCTGCTACCATCAAATGTTTGCCATCATTAGACTCCCCTCTGGAAGCGCTTTCACTGCAAGCTGCAGATTCCCTCCTAACAGCAAGCTTTAGGATAGGGTACTGAATTGTAACTTACTTTCGCCTAATAATGCGATTTTGGCAAAGAGAGTATCTCCCGCAGGGAAGCTGTTACCATCAAATGTTTGCCCTCATTAGACTCCCCTCTGGAAGCGCTTTCACTGCAAGCTGCAGATTCCCTCCTAACAGCAAGCTTTAGGATAGGGTACTGAATTGTAACTTAACTGCGGCTTATAAGGCGATTTTGGCAAACAGAATATCTCCCGCAGGGAAGCTGCTACCATCAAATGTTTGCCCTCGTTAGACTCCCCTCTGGAAGCGCTTTCACTGCAAGCTGCAGATTCCCTCCTTACAGCAAGCTTTAGGATAGGGTACTGAATTGTAACTTACTTTCGCCTAATAAGGCGATTTTGGAAAAGAGAATATCTCTCGCAGGGAAGCTGCTACCATCAAATGTTTGCCCTCATTAGACTCCCCTCTGGAAGCGCATTCACTGCAAGCTGCAGATTCCCTCCTAACAGCAAGCTTTAGGATAGGGTACTGAATTGTAACTTACTTTCGCCTAATAATGCGATTTTGGCAAAGAGAGTATCTCCCGCAGGGAAGCTGCTACCATCAAATGTTTGCCCTCATTAGACTCCCCTCTGGAAGCGCTTTCACTGCAAGCTGCAGATTCCCTCCTAACAGCAAGCTTTAGGATAGGGTACTGAATTGTAACTTACTTTCGCCTAATAATGCGATTTTGGCAAAGAGAGTATCTCCCGCAGGGAAGCTGCTACCATCAAATGTTTGCCCTCATTAGACTCCCCTCCAGAAGCGCTTTCACTGCAAGCTGCAGATTCCCTCCTAACAGCAAGCTTTAGGATAGGGTACTGAATTGTAACTTACTTTCGCCTAATAATGCGATTTTGGCAAAGAGAGTATCTCCCGCAGGGAAGCTGCTACCATCAAATGTTTGCCCTCATTAGACTCCCCTCCGGAAGCGCTTTCACTGCAAGCTGCAGATTCCCTCCTAACAGCAAGCTTTAGGATAGGGTACTGAATTGTAACTTACTTTCGCCTAATAATGCGATTTTGGCAAAGAGAGTATCACCCGCAGGGAAGCTGCTACCATCAAATGTTTGCCCTCATTAGACTCCCCTCCGGAAGCGCTTTCACTGCAAGCTGCAGATTCCCTCCTAACAGCAAGCTTTAGGATAGGGTACTGAATTGTAACTTACTTTCGCCTAATAATGCGATTTTGGCAAAGAGAGTATCTCCCGCAGGGAAGCTGCTACCATCAAATGTTTGCCCTCCTTAGACTCCCCTCCGGAAGCGCTTTCACTGCAAGCTGCAGATTCCCTCCTAACAGCAAGCTTTAGGATAGGGTACTGAATTGTAACTTACTTTCGCCTAATAATGCGATTTTGGCAAAGAGAGTATCACCCGCAGGGAAGCTGCTACCATCAAATGTTTGCCCTCATTAGACTCCCCTCCGGAAGCGCTTTCACTGCAAGCTGCAGATTCCCTCCTAACAGCAAGCTTTAGGATAGGGTACTGAATTGTAACTTAACTTGGGATAATAAGGCGATTTTGTCAAAGAGAATATCTCCCGCAGGGAAGCTGCTACCATCAAATGTTTGCCCTCATTAGACTCATCTCTGGAAGCGCTTTCACTGCAAGCTGCAGATTACCTCCTAACAGCAAGCTTTAGGATAGGGTACTGAATTGCATCTTAACTGCGGCTAAAAATGAGATATGGGAAAGAGAATATCTCCCGCAGGGAAGCTGCTACCATCAAATGTTTGCCCTCATTAGACTCCCCTCTGGAAGCGCTTTCACTGCAAGCTGCAGATTCCCTCCTAACAGCAAGCTTTAGGATAGGGTACTGAATTGTAACTTACTTTCGCCTAATAATGCGATTTTGGAAAAGAGACTATCTCCCGCAGGGAAGCTGCTACCATCAAATATTTGCCCTCATTAGACTCCCCTCTGGAAGCGCATTCACTGCAAGCTGCAGATTCCCTCCTAACAGCAAGCTTTAGGATAGGGTACTGAATTGTAACTTACTTTCGCCTAGTAATGCGATTTTGGCAAAGAGAGTATCTCCCGCAGGGAAGCTGCTACCATCAAATCTTTGCCCTCATTAGACTCCCCTCTGGAAGCGCTTTCACTGCAAGCTGCAGATTCCCTCCTAACAGCAAGCTTTAGGATAGGGTACTGAATTGTATCTTAACTGAGGCTAATAAGGCGATTTTGTCAAAGAGACTATCTCCCGCAGGGAAGCTGCTACCATCAAATATTTGCCCTCATTAGACTCCCCTCTGGAAGCGCTTTCACTGCAAGCTGCAGATTCCCTCCTAACAGCAAGCTTTAGGATAGGGTACTGAATTGTAACTTACTTTCGCCTAGTAATGCGATTTTGGCAAACAGATTATCTCCCGCAGGGAAGCTGCTACCATCAAATATTTGCCCTCATTAGACTCCCCTCTGGAAGCGCTTTCACTGCAAGCTGCAGATTCCCTCCTAACAGCAAGCTTTAGGATAGGGTACTGAATTGTAACTTACTTTCGCCTAATAATTCGATTTTAGCAAAGACAGTATCTCCCGCAGGGAAGCTGCTACCATCAAATGTTTGCCCTCGTTAGACTCCCCTCTGGAAGCGCTTTCACTGCAAGCTGCAGATTCCCTCCTAACAGCAAGCTTTAGGATAGGGTACTGAATTGTAACTTAACTGAGGCTAATAAGGCGATTTTGGCAAAGAGAATATCTCCCGCAGGGAAGCTGCTACCATCAAATCTTTGCCCTCATTAGACTCCCCTCTGGAAGCGCTTTCACTGCAAGCTGCAGATTCCCTCCTAACAGCAAGCTTTAGGATAGGGTACTGAATTGTAACTTACTTTCGCCTAATAATGCGATTTTGGCAAAGAGAGTATCTCCCGCAGGGAAGCTGCTACCATCAAATGTTTGCCCTCATTAGACTCCCCTCTGGAAGCGCTTTCACTGCAAGCTGCAGATTCCCTCCTAACAGCAAGCTTTAGGATAGGGTACTGAATTGTAACTTAACTGAGGCTAATAAGGCGATTTTGGCAAAGAGACTATCTCCCGCAGGGAAGCTGCTACCATCAAATATTTGCCCTCGTTAGACTCCCCTCTGGAAGCGCTTTCACTGCAAGCTGCAGATTCCCTCCTAACAGCAAGCTTTAGGATAGGGTACTGAATTGCATCTTAACTGCGGCTAAAAATGAGATATGGGAAAGAGAATATCTCCCGCAGGGAAGCTGCTACCATCAAATGTTTGCCCTCATTAGACTCCCCTCTGGAAGCGCTTTCACTGCAAGCTGCAGATTCCCTCCTAACAGCAAGCTTTAGGATAGGGTACTGAATTGTAACTTACTTTCGCCTAATAATGCGATTTTGGCAAAGAGAATATCTCCTGCAGGGAAGCTGCTACCATCAAATGTTTGCCCTCATTAGACTCCCCTCTGGAAGCGCTTTCACTGCAAGCTGCAGATTCCCTCCTAACAGCAAGCTTTAGGATAGGGTACTGAATTGTAACTTACTTTCGCCTAATAATGCGATTTTGGCAAAGAGAGTATCTCCCGCAGGGAAGCTGCTACCATCAAATGTTTGCCCTCATTAGACTCCCCTCTGGAAGCGCTTTCACTGCAAGCTGCAGATTCCCTCCTAACAGCAAGCTTTAGGATAGGGTACTGAATTGTAACTTACTTTCGCCTAATAATGCGATTTTGGCAAAGAGAGTATCTCCCGCAGGGAAGCTGCTACCATCAAATGTTTGCCCTCATTAGACTCCCCTCTGGAAGCGCTTTCACTGCAAGCTGCAGATTCCCTCCTAACAGCAAGCTTTAGGATAAGGTACTGAATTGTAACTTACTTTCGCCTAATAATGCGATTTTGGCAAAGAGATTATCTCCCGCAGGGAAGCTGCTACCATCAAATCTTTGCCCTCATTAGACTCCCCTCTGGAAGCGCTTTCACTGCAAGCTGCAGATTCCCTCCTAACAGCAAGCTTTAGGATAGGGTACTGAATTGTAACTTACTTTCGCCTAATAATGCGATTTTGTCAAAGAGACTATCTCCCGCAGGGAAGCTGCTACCATCAAATATTTGCCCTCATTAGACTCCCCTCTGGAAGCGCTTTCACTGCAAGCTGCAGATTCCCTCCTAACAGCAAGCTTTAGGATAGGGTACTGAATTATAACTTACTTTCGCCTAGTAATGCGATTTTGGCAAAGAGATTATCTCCCGCAGGGAAGCTGCTACCATCAAATATTTACCCTCATTAGACTCCCCTCTGGAAGCGCTTTCACTGCAAGCTGCAGATTCCCTCCTAACAGCAAGCTTTAGGAGAGGGTACTGAAATGTAACTTACTTTCGCCTAATAATGCGATTTTGGCAAAGAGAGTATCTCCCGCAGGGAAGCTGCTACCATCAAATGTTTGCCCTCATTAGACTCCCCTCTGGAAGCGCTTTCACTGCAAGCTGCAGATTCCCTCCTAACAGCAAGCTTTAGGATAGGGTACTGAATTGTAACTTAACTTGGGCTAATAAGGCGATTTTGGCAAAGAGAATATCTCCCGCAGGGAAGCTGCTACCATCAAATGTTTGCCCTCATTAGACTCCCCTCTGGAAGCGCTTTCACTGCAAGCTGCAGAATACCTCCTAACAGCAACCATTAGGAGAGTGTACTGAATTGCATCTTAACTGCGGCTAAAAATGAGATATGGGAAAGAGAATATGTCCCGCAGGGAAGCTGCTACCATCAAATCTTTGCCCTCATTAGACTCCCCTCTGGAAGCGCTTTCACTGCAAGCTGCAGATTCCCTCCTAACAGCAAGCTTTAGGATAGGGTACTGAATTGTAACTTACTTTCGCCTAGTAATGCGATTTTGTCAAAGAGATTATCTCCCGCAGGGAAGCTGCTACCATCAAATGTTTGCCCTCATTAGACTCCCCTCTGGAAGCGCTTTCACTGCAAGCTGCAGATTACCTCCTAACAGCAACCATTAGGATAGGGTACTGAATTGTATCTTAAATGCGGCTAAAAATGAGAAATGGGAAAGAGACTATCTCCCGCAGGGAAGCTGCTACCATCAAATGTTTGCCCTCGTTAGACTCCCCTCTGGAAGCGCTTTCACTGCAAGCTGCAGATTCCCTCCTAACAGCAAGCTTTAGGATAGGGTACTGAATTGTAACTTACTTTCGCCTAATAATGCGATTTTGGCAAAGAGATTATCTCCCGCAGGGAAGCTGCTACCATCAAATATTTGCCCTCATTAGACTCCCCTCTGGAAGCGCATTCACTGCAAGCTGCAGATTCCCTCCTAACAGCAAGCTTTAGGATAGGGTACTGAATTGTAACTTACTTTCGCCTAGTAATGCGATTTTGGCAAAGAGAGTATCTCCCGCAGGGAAGCTGCTACCATCAAATATTTGCCCTCATTAGACTCCCCTCTGGAAGCGCTTTCACTGCAAGCTGCAGATTCCCTCCTAACAGCAAGCTTTAGGATGGGGTACTGAATTGTAACTTAACTGAGGCTAATAAGGCGATTTTGGCAAAGAGAATATCTCCCGCAGGGAAGCTGCTACCATCAAATGTTTGCCCTCATTAGACTCCCCTCTGGAAGCGCTTTCACTGCAAGCTGCAGATTCCCTCCTAACAGCAAGCTTTAGGATAGGGTACTGAATTGTAACTTACTTTCGCCTAATAATGCGATTTTGGCAAAGAGATTATCTCCCGCAGGGAAGCTGCTACCATCAAATGTTTGCCCTCATTAGACTCCCCTCTGGAAGCGCTTTCACTGCAAGCTGCAGATTCCCTCCTAACAGCAAGCTTTAGGATAGGGTACTGAATTGTAACTTACTTTCGCCTAATAATGCGATTTTGGCAAAGAGAGTATCTCCCGCAGGGAAGCTGCTACCATCAAATGTTTGCCCTCGTTAGACTCCCCTCTGGAAGCGCTTTCACTGCAAGCTGCAGATTCCCTCCTAACCGCAAGCTTTAGGATAAGGTACTGAATTGTAACTTACTTTCGCCTAATAATGCGATTTTGGCAAAGAGACTATCTCCCGCAGGGAAGCTGCTACCATCAAATATTTGCCCTCGTTAGACTCCCCTCTGGAAGCGCTTTCACTGCAAGCTGCAGATTCCCTCCTAACATCAAGCTTTAGGATAGGGTACTGAATTGTAACTTAACTGAGGCTAATAATGCGATTTTGGCAAAGAGAATATCTCCCGCAAGGAAGCTGCTACCATCAAATCTTTGCCCTCGTTAGACTCCCCTCTCGAAGCGCTTTCACTGCAAGCTGCAGATTCCCTCCTAACAGCAAGCTTTAGGAGAGGGTACTGAAATGTAACTTACTTTCGCCTAATAATGCGATTTTGGCAAAGAGACTATCTCCCGCAGGGAAGCTGCTACCATCAAGTGTTTGCCCTCATTAGACTCCCCTCTGGAAGCGCTTTCACTGCAAGCTGCAGATTCCCTCCTAACAGCAAGCTTTAGGATAGGGTACTGAATTGTAACTTAACTTGGGCTAATAAGGCGATTTTGGCAAAGAGACTATCTCCCGCAGGGAAGCTGCTACCATCAAGTGTTTGCCCTCATTAGACTCCCCTCTGGAAGCGCTTTCACTGCAAGCTGCAGATTCCCTCCTAACAGCAAGCTTTAGGATAGGGTACTGAATTGTAACTTACTTTCGCCTAATAAGGCGATTTTGTCAAAGAGATTATCTCCCGCAGGGAAGCTGATACCATGAAATGTTTGCCCTCATTAGACTCCCCTCTGGAAGCGCTTTCACTGCAAGCTGCAGATTACCTCCTAACAGCAACCATTAGGAGAGGGTACTGAATTGTATCTTAAATGCGGCTAAAAATGAGAAATGGGAAAGAGACTATCTCCCGCAGGGAAGCTGCTACCATCAAATATTTGCCCTCGTTAGACTCCCCTCTGGAAGCGCTTTCACTGCAAGCTGCAGATTCCCTCCTAACAGCAAGCTTTAGGATAGGGTACTGAATTGTAACTTACTTTCGCATAATAATGCGATTTTTGGCAAAGAGACTATATCCCGTAGGGAAGCTGCTACCATCAAATATTTGCCCTCATTAGACTCCCCTCTGGAAGCGCTTTCACTGCAAGCTGCAGATTCCCTCCTAACAGCAAGCTTTAGGATAGGGTACTGAATTGTAACTTAACTTGGTCTAATAAGGGGATTTTGGCAAAGAGAATATCTCCCGCAGGGAAGCTGCTACCATCAAATGTTTGCCCTCATTAGACTCCCCTCTGGAAGCGCTTTCAATGCAAGCTGCAGATTACCTCCTAACAGCAACCATTAGGAGAGGGTACTGAATTGCATCTTAACTGCGGCTAAAAATGAGATATGGGAAAGAGAATATCTCCCGCAGGGAAGCTGCTACCATCAAATGTTTGCCCTCATTAGACTCCCCTCTGGAAGCGCTTTCACTGCAAGCTGCAGATTCCCTCCTAACAGCAAGCTTTAGGATAGGGTTATGAATTGTAACTTAACTTGGGCTAATAAGGCGATTTTGGCAAAGAGACTATCTCCCGCAGGGAAGCTGCTACCATCAAATGTTTGCCCTCATTAGACTCCCCTCCGGAAGCGCTTTCACTGCAAGCTGCAGATTCCCTCCTAACAGCAAGCTTTAGGATAGGGTACTGAATTGTAACTTACTTTCGCCTAATAATGCGATTTTGGCAAAGAGAGTATCTCCCGCAGGGAAGCTGCTACCATCAAATATTTGCCCTCGTTAGACTCCCCTCTGGAAGCGCTTTCACTGCAAGCTGCAGATTCCCTCCTAACAGCAAGCTTTAGGATAGGGTACTGAATTGTAACTTACTTTCGCCTAATAAGGCGATTTTGGCAAAGAGACTATCTCCCTCAGGGAAGCTGCTACCATCAAATATTTGCCCTCGTTAGACTCCCCTCTGGAAGCGCTTTCACTGCAAGCTGCAGATTCCCTCCTAACAGCAAGCTTTAGGATAGGGTACTGAATTGTAACTTACTTTCGCCTAATAATGCGATTTTGGCAAAGAGAGTATCTCCCGCAGGGAAGCTGCTACCATCAAATGTTTGCCCTCATTAGACTCCCCTCTGGAAGCGCTTTCACTGCAAGCTGCAGATTCCCTCCTAACAGCAAGCTTTAGGATAGGGTACTGAATTGTAACTTACTTTCGCCTAATAATGCGATTTTGGCAAAGAGAGTATCTCCCGCAGGGAAGCTGCTACCATCAAATGTTTGCCCTCATTAGACTCCCCTCTGGAAGCGCTTTCACTGCAAGCTGCAGATTCCCTCCTAACAGCAAGCTTTAGGATAGGGTACTGAATTGTAACTTACTTTCGCCTAATAAGGCGATTTTGGCAAAGAGAGTATCTCCCGCAGGGAAGATGCTACCATCAAATATTTGCCCTCGTTAGACTCCCCTCTGGAAGCGCTTTCACTGCAAGCTGCAGATTCCCTCCTAACAGCAAGCTTTAGGATAGGGTACTGAATTGTAACTTACTTTCGCCTAATAATGCGATTTTGGCAAAGAGACTATCTCCCGCAGGGAAGCTGCTACCATCAAATGTTTGCCCTCATTAGACTCCCCTCCGGAAGCGCTTTCACTGCAAGCTGCAGATTCCCTCCTAACAGCAAGCTTTAGGATAGGGTACTGAATTGTAACTTACTTTCGCCTAATAATGCGATTTTGGCAAAGAGACTATCTCCCGCAGGGAAGCTGCTACCATCAAATGTTTGCCCTCATTAGACTCCCCTCTGGAAGCGCTTTCACTGCAAGCTGCAGATTCCCTCCTAACAGCAAGCTTTAGGATAGGGTACTGAATTGTAACTTACTTTCGCCTAATAAGGCGATTTTGGCAAAGAGACTATCTCCCGCAGGGAAGCTGCTACCATCAAATATTTGCCCTCATTAGACTCCCCTCTGGAAGCGCTTTCACTGCAAGCTGCAGATTCCCTCCTAACAGCAAGCTTTAGGATAGGGTACTGAATTGTAACTTACTTTCGCCTAATAATGCGATTTTGGCAAAGAGAGTATCTCCCGCAGGGAAGCTGCTACCATCAAATGTTTGCCCTCATTAGACTCCCCTCTGGAAGCGCTTTCACTGCAAGCTGCAGATTCCCTCCTAACAGCAAGCTTTAGGATAGGGTACTGAATTGTAACTTACTTTCGCCTAATAAGGCGATTTTGGCAAAGAGACTATCTCCCGCAGGGAAGCTGTTACCATCAAATATTTGCCCTCGTTAGACTCCCCTCTGGAAGCGCTTTCACTGCAAGCTGCAGATTCCCTCCTAACAGCAAGCTTTAGGATAGGGTACTGAATTGTAACTTACTTTCGCCTAATAATGCGATTTTAGCAAAGAGAGTATCTCCCGCAGGGAAGCTGCTACCATCAAATGTTTGCCCTCATTAGACTCCCCTCTGGAAGCGCTTTCACTGCAAGCTGCAGATTCCCTCCTAACAGCAAGCTTTAGGATAGGGTACTGAATTGTAACTTACTTTCGCCTAATAATGCGATTTTGGCAAAGAGAGTATCTCCCGCAGGGAAGCTGCTACCATCAAATGTTTGCCCTCATTAGACTCCCCTCTGGAAGCGCTTTCACTGCAAGCTGCAGATTCCCTCCTAACAGCAAGCTTTAGGATAGGGTACTGAATTGTAACTTACTTTCGCCTAATAATGCGATTTTGGCAAAGAGACTATCTCCCGCAGGGAAGCTGCTACCATCAAATGTTTGCCCTCATTAGACTCCCCTCTGGAAGCGCTTTCACTGCAAGCTGCAGATTCCCTCCTAACAGCAAGCTTTAGGATAGGGTACTGAATTGTAACTTACTTTCGCCTAATAATGCGATTTTGGCAAAGAGAGTATCTCCCGCAGGGAGGCTGCTACCATCAAATGTTTGCCCTCATTAGACTCCCCTCTGGAAGCGCTTTCACTGCAAGCTGCAGATTCCCTCCTAACAGCAAGCTTTAGGATAGGGTACTGAATTATAACTTACTTTCGCCTAATAATGCGATTTTGGCAAAGAGACTATCTCCCGCAGGGAAGCTGCTACCATCAAATGTTTGCCCTCATTAGACTCCCCTCTGGAAGCGCTTTCACTGCAAGCTGCAGATTCCCTCCTAACAGCAAGCTTTAGGATAGGGTACTGAATTGTAACTTACTTTCGCCTAATAAGGCGATTTTGACAAAGAGACTATCTCCCGCAGGGAAGCTGCTACCATCAAATATTTGCCCTCGTTAGACTCCCCTCCGGAAGCGCTTTCACTGCAAGCTGCAGATTCCCTCCTAACAGCAAGCTTTAGGATAGGGTACTGAATTGTAACTTACTTTCGCCTAATAATGCGATTTTGGCAAAGAGAGTATCTCCCGCAGGGAAGCTGCTACCATCAAATGTTTGCCCTCATTAGACTCCCCTCTGGAAGCGCTTTCACTGCAAGCTGCAGATTCCCTCCTAACAGCAAGCTTTAGGATAGGGTACTGAATTGTAACTTACTTTCGCCTAATAATGCGATTTTGGCAAAGAGACTATCTCCCGCAGGGAAGCTGCTACCATCAAATGTTTGCCCTCATTAGACTCCCCTCTGGAAGCGCTTTCACTGCAAGCTGCAGATTCCCTCCTAACAGCAAGCTTTAGGATAGGGTACTGAATTGTAACTTACTTTCGCCTAATAATGCGATTTTGGCAAAGAGAGTATCTCCCGCAGGGAAGATGCTACCATCAAATGTTTGCCCTCATTAGACTCCCCTCTGGAAGCGCTTTCACTGCAAGCTGCAGATTCCCTCCTAACAGCAAGCTTTAGGATAGGGTACTGAATTGTAACTTACTTTCGCCTAATAATGCGATTTTGGCAAAGAGAGTATCTCCCGCAGGGAAGCTGCTACCATCAAATGTTTGCCCTCATTACACTCCCCTCTGGAAGCGCTTTCACTGCAAGCTGCAGATTCCCTCCTAACAGCAAGCTTTAGGATAGGGTACTGAATTGTAACTTACTTTCGCCTAATAAGGAGATTTTGGCAAAGAGAGTATCTCCCGCAGGGAAGATGCTACCATCAAATATTTGCCCTCGTTAGACTCCCCTCTGGAAGCGCTTTCACTGCAAGCTGCAGATTCCCTCCTAACAGCAAGCTTTAGGATAGGGTACTGAATTGTAACTTACTTTCGCCTAATAATGCGATTTTGGCAAAGAGAGTATCTCCCGCAGGGAAGCTGCTACCATCAAATGTTTGCCCTCGTTAGACTCCCCTCTGGAAGCGCTTTCACTGCAAGCTGCAGATTCCCTCCTAACAGCAAGCTTTAGGATAGGGTACTGAATTGTAACTTACTTTCGCCTAATAATGCGATTTTGGCAAAGAGACTATCTCCCGCAGGGAAGCTGCTACCATCAAATGTTTGCCCTCATTAGACTCCCCTCTGGAAGCGCTTTCACTGCAAGCTGCAGATTCCCTCCTAACAGCAAGCTTTAGGATAGGGTACTGAATTGTAACTTACTTTCGCCTAATAATGCGATTTTGGCAAAGAGACTATCTCCCGCAGGGAAGCTGCTACCATCAAATGTTTGCCCTCATTAGACTCCCCTCTGGAAGCGCTTTCACTGCAAGCTGCAGATTCCCTCCTAACAGCAAGCTTTAGGATAGGGTACTGAATTGTAACTTACTTTCGCCTAATAATGCGATTTTGGCAAAGAGAGTATCTCCCGCAGGGAAGCAGCTACCATCAAATGTTTGCCCTCATTACACTCCCCTCTGGAAGCGCTTTCACTGCAAGCTGCAGATTCCCTCCTAACAGCAAGCTTTAGGATAGGGTTATGAATTGTAACTTAACTGCGGCTAATAAGGCGATTCTGGCAAAGAGAGTATCTCCCGCAGGGAAGATGCTACCATCAAATATTTGCCCTCGTTAGACTCCCCTCTGGAAGCGCTTTCACTGCAAGCTGCAGATTCCCTCCTAACAGCAAGCTTTAGGATAGGGTACTGAATTGTAACTTACTTTCGCCTAATAATGCGATTTTGGCAAAGAGACTATCTCCCGCAGGGAAGCTGCTACCATCAAATGTTTGCCCTCATTAGACTCCCCTCTGGAAGCGCTTTCACTGCAAGCTGCAGATTCCCTCCTAACAGCAAGCTTTAGGATAGGGTACTGAATTGTAACTTACTTTCGCCTAATAATGCGATTTTGACAAAGAGAGTATCTCCCGCAGGGAAGCTGCTACCATCAAATGTTTGCCCTCGTTAGACTCCCCTCTGGAAGCGCTTTCACTGCAAGCTGCAGATTCCCTCCTAACAGCAAGCTTTAGGATAGGGTACTGAATTGTAACTTACTTTCGCCTAATAATGCGATTTTGGCAAAGAGAGTATCTCCCGCAGGGAAGCTGCTACCATCAAACGTTTGCCCTCATTAGACTCCCCTCTGGAAGCGCTTTCACTGCAAGCTGCAGATTCCCTCCTAACAGCAAGCTTTAGGATAGGGTACTGAATTGTAACTTACTTTCGCCTAATAATGCGATTTTGGCAAAGAGAGTATCTCCCGCAGGGAAGCTGCTACTATCAAATGTTTGCCCTCATTAGACTCCCCTCCGGAAGCGCTTTCACTGCAAGCTGCAGATTCCCTCCTAACAGCAAGCTTTAGGATAGGGTTCTGAATTGTAACTTACTTTCGCCTAATAATGCGATTTTGGCAAAGAGAGTATCTCCCGCAGGGAAGCTGCTACCATCAAATGTTTGCCCTCATTAGACTCCCCTCCGGAAGCGCTTTCACTGCAAGCTGCAGATTCCCTCCTAACAGCAAGCTTTAGGATAGGGTACTGAATTGTAACTTACTTTCGCCTAATAATGCGATTTTGGCAAAGAGACTATCTCCCGCAGGGAAGCTGCTACCATCAAATGTTTGCCCTCATTAGACTCCCCTCTGGAAGCGCTTTCACTGCAAGCTGCAGATTCCCTCCTAACAGCAAGCTTTAGGATAGGGTACTGAATTGTAACTTACTTTCGCCTAATAATGCAATTTTAGCAAAGAGAGTATCTCCCGCAGGGAAGCTGCTACCATCAAGTGTTTGCCCTCCTTAGACTCCCCTCTGGAAGCGCTTTCACTGCAAGCTGCAGATTCCCTCCTAACAGCAAGCTTTAGGATAGGGTACTGAATTGTAACTTACTTTCGCCTAATAATGCGATTTTGGCAAAGAGACTATCTCCCGCAGGGAAGCTGCTACCATCAAATGTTTGCCCTCATTAGACTCCCCTCTGGAAGCGCTTTCACTGCAAGCTGCAGATTCCCTCCTAACAGCAAGCTTTAGGATAGGGTACTGAATTGTAACTTACTTTCGCCTAATAATGCGATTTTGGCAAAGAGAGTATCTCCCGCAGGGAGGCTGCTACCATCAAATGTTTGCCCTCATTAGACTCCCCTCTGGAAGCGCTTTCACTGCAAGCTGCAGATTCCCTCCTAACAGCAAGCTTTAGGATAGGGTACTGAATTGTAACTTACTTTCGCCTAATAATGCGATTTTGGCAAAGAGAGTATCTCCCGCAGGGAAGCAGCTACCATCAAATGTTTGCCCTCATTACACTCCCCTCTGGAAGCGCTTTCACTGCAAGCTGCAGATTCCCTCCTAACAGCAAGCTTTAGGATAGGGTTATGAATTGTAACTTAACTGCGGCTAATAAGGCGATTCTGGCAAAGAGAGTATCTCCCGCAGGGAAGATGCTACCATCAAATATTTGCCCTCGTTAGACTCCCCTCTGGAAGCGCTTTCACTGCAAGCTGCAGATTCCCTCCTAACAGCAAGCTTTAGGATAGGGTACTGAATTGTAACTTACTTTCGCCTAATAATGCGATTTTGGCAAAGAGACTATCTCCCGCAGGGAAGCTGCTACCATCAAATGTTTGCCCTCATTAGACTCCCCTCTGGAAGCGCTTTCACTGCAAGCTGCAGATTCCCTCCTAACAGCAAGCTTTAGGATAGGGTACTGAATTGTAACTTACTTTCGCCTAATAATGCGATTTTGACAAAAAGAGTATCTCCCGCAGGGAAGCTGCTACCATCAAATGTTTGCCCTCGTTAGACTCCCCTCTGGAAGCGCTTTCACTGCAAGCTGCAGATTCCCTCCTAACAGCAAGCTTTAGGATAGGGTACTGAATTGTAACTTACTTTCGCCTAATAATGCGATTTTGGCAAAGAGAGTATCTCCCGCAGGGAAGCTGCTACCATCAAACGTTTGCCCTCATTAGACTCCCCTCTGGAAGCGCTTTCACTGCAAGCTGCAGATTCCCTCCTAACAGCAAGCTTTAGGATAGGGTACTGAATTGTAACTTACTTTCGCCTAATAATGCGATTTTGGCAAAGAGAGTATCTCCCGCAGGGAAGCTGCTACTATCAAATGTTTGCCCTCATTAGACTCCCCTCCGGAAGCGCTTTCACTGCAAGCTGCAGATTCCCTCCTAACAGCAAGCTTTAGGATAGGGTACTGAATTGTAACTTACTTTCGCCTAATAATGCGATTTTGGCAAAGAGAGTATCTCCCGCAGGGAAGCTGCTACCATCAAATGTTTGCCCTCATTAGACTCCCCTCCGGAAGCGCTTTCACTGCAAGCTGCAGATTCCCTCCTAACAGCAAGCTTTAGGATAGGGTACTGAATTGTAACTTACTTTCGCCTAATAATGCGATTTTGGCAAAGAGACTATCTCCCGCAGGGAAGCTGCTACCATCAAATGTTTGCCCTCATTAGACTCCCCTCTGGAAGCGCTTTCACTGCAAGCTGCAGATTCCCTCCTAACAGCAAGCTTTAGGATAGGGTACTGAATTGTAACTTACTTTCGCCTAATAATGCAATTTTAGCAAAGAGAGTATCTCCCGCAGGGAAGCTGCTACCATCAAGTGTTTGCCCTCCTTAGACTCCCCTCTGGAAGCGCTTTCACTGCAAGCTGCAGATTCCCTCCTAACAGCAAGCTTTAGGATAGGGTACTGAATTGTAACTTACTTTCGCCTAATAATGCGATTTTGGCAAAGAGACTATCTCCCGCAGGGAAGCTGCTACCATCAAATGTTTGCCCTCATTAGACTCCCCTCTGGAAGCGCTTTCACTGCAAGCTGCAGATTCCCTCCTAACAGCAAGCTTTAGTATAGGGTACTGAATTGTAACTTACTTTCGCCTAATAATGCGATTTTGGCAAAGAGACTATCTCCCGCAGGGAAGCTGCTACCATCAAATGTTTGCCCTCATTAGACTCCCCTCTGGAAGCGCTTTCACTGCAAGCTGCAGATTCCCTCCTAACAGCAAGCTTTAGGATAGGGTACTGAATTGTAACTTACTTTCGCCTAATAATGCGATTTTGGCAAAGAGAGTATCTCCCGCAGGGAAGCTGCTACCATCAAATGTTTGCCCTCATTAGACTCCCCTCTGGAAGCGCTTTCACTGCAAGCTGCAGATTCCCTCCTAACAGCAAGCTTTAGGATAGGGTACTGAATTGTAACTTACTTTCGCCTAATAATGCGATTTTGGCAAAGAGAGTATCTCCCGCAGGGAGGCTGCTACCATCAAATGTTTGCCCTCATTAGACTCCCCTCTGGAAGCCCTTTCACTGCAAGCTGCAGATTCCCTCCTAACAGCAAGCTTTAGGATAGGGTACTGAATTGTAACTTACTTTCGCCTAATAATGCGATTTTGGCAAAGAGAGTATCTCCCGCAGGGAAGCTGCTACCATCAAATGTTTGCCCTCATTAGACTCCCCTCTGGAAGCGCTTTCACTGCAAGCTGCAGATTCCCTCCTAACAGCAAGCTTTAGGATAGGGTACTGAATTGTAACTTACTTTCGCCTAATAATGCGATTTTGGCAAAGAGAGTATCTCCCGCAGGGAAGATGCTACCATCAAATGTTTGCCCTCGTTAGACTCCCCTCTGGAAGCGCTTTCACTGCAAGCTGCAGATTCCCTCCTAACAGCAAGCTTTAGGATAGGGTACTGAATTGTAACTTACTTTCGCCTAATAATGCGATTTTGGCAAAGAGAGTATCTCCCGCAGGGAGGCTGCTACCATCAAATGTTTGCCCTCATTAGACTCCCCTCTGGAAGCGCTTTCACTGCAAGCTGCAGATTCCCTCCTAACAGCAAGCTTTAGGATAGGGTACTGAATTGTAACTTACTTTCGCCTAATAATGCGATTTTGGCAAAGAGACTATCTCCCGCAGGGAAGCTGCTACCATCAAATCTTTGCCCTCATTAGACTCCCCTCTGGAAGCGCTTTCACTGCAAGCTGCAGATTCCCTCCTAACAGCAAGCTTTAGGATAGGGTACTGAATTGTAACTTACTTTCGCCTAATAATGCGATTTTGGCAAAGAGAGTATCTCCCGCAGGGAGGCTGCTACCATCAAATGTTTGCCCTCATTAGACTCCCCTCTGGAAGCGCTTTCACTGCAAGCTGCAGATTCCCTCCTAACAGCAAGCTTTAGGATAGGGTACTGAATTGTAACTTACTTTCGCCTAATAATGCGATTTTGGCAAAGAGACTATCTCCCGCAGGGAAGCTGCTACCATCAAATATTTGCCCTCGTTAGACTCCCCTCCGGAAGCGCTTTCACTGCAAGCTGCAGATTCCCTCCTAACAGCAAGCTTTAGGATAGGGTACTGAATTGTAACTTACTTTCGCCTAATAAGGCGATTTTGGCAAAGAGAGTATCTCCCGCAGGGAAGCTGTTACCATCAAATATTTGCCCTCGTTAGACTCCCCTCTGGAAGCGCTTTCACTGCAAGCTGCAGATTCCCTCCTAACAGCAAGCTTTAGGATAGGGTACTGAATTGTAACTTACTTTCGCCTAATAATGCGATTTTGGCAAAGAGAGTATCTCCCGCAGGGAAGCTGTTACCATCAAATATTTGCCCTCGTTAGACTCCTCTCTGGAAGCGCTTTCACTGCAAGCTGCAGATTCCCTCCTAACAGCAAGCTTTAGGATAGGGTACTGAATTGTAACTTACTTTCGCCTAATAATGCAATTTTAGCAAAGAGAGTATCTCCCGCAGGGAAGCTGCTACCATCAAATCTTTGCCCTCATTAGACTCCCCTCTGGAAGCGCTTTCACTGCAAGCTGCAGATTCCCTGCTAACAGCAAGCTTTAGGATAGGGTACTGAATTGTAACTTACTTTCGCCTAATAATGCGATTTTAGCAAAGAGACTATCTCCCGCAGGGAAGCTGCTACCATCAAATCTTTGCCCTCATTAGACTCCCCTCTGGAAGCGCTTTCACTGCAAGCTGCAGATTCCCTCCTAACAGCAAGCTTTAGGATAGGGTACTGAATTGTAACTTACTTTCGCCTAATAATGCGATTTTGGCAAAGAGAGTATCTCCCGCAGGGAAGCTGCTACCATCAAATGTTTGCCCTCATTAGACTCCCCTCTGGAAGCGCTTTCACTGCAAGCTGCAGATTCCCTCCTAACAGCAAGCTTTAGGATAGGGTACTGAATTGTAACTTACTTTCGCCTAATAATGCGATTTTGGCAAAGAGACTATCTCCCGCAGGGAAGCTGCTACCATCAAATGTTTGCCCTCATTAGACTCCCCTCCGGAAGCGCTTTCACTGCAAGCTGCAGATTCCCTCCTAACAGCAAGCTTTAGGATAGGGTACTGAATTGTAACTTACTTTCGCCTAATAATGCGATTTTGGCAAAGAGAGTATCTCCTGCAGGGAAGATGCTACCATCAAATGTTTGCCCTCGTTAGACTCCCCTCTGGAAGCGCTTTCACTGCAAGCTGCAGATTCCCTCCTAACAGCAAGCTTTAGGATAGGGTACTGAATTGTAACTTACTTTCGCCTAATAATGCGATTTTGGCAAAGAGAGTATCTCCCGCAGGGAAGCTGCTACCATCAAATGTTTGCCCTCATTAGACTCCCCTCTGGAAGCGCTTTCACTGCAAGCTGCAGATTCCCTCCTAACAGCAAGCTTTAGGATAGGGTACTGAATTGTAACTTACTTTCGCCTAATAATGCGATTTTGGCAAAGAGAGTATCTCCCGCAGGGGAAGCTGCTACCATCAAATGTTTGCCCTCATTAGACTCCCCTCTGGAAGCGCTTTCACTGCAAGCTGCAGATTCCCTCCTAACAGCAAGCTTTAGGATAGGGTACTGAATTGTAACTTACTTTCGCCTAATAATGCGATTTTGACAAAGAGAGTATCTCCCGCAGGGAAGCTGCTACCATCAAATGTTTGCCCTCATTAGACTCCCCTCTGGAAGCGCTTTCACTGCAAGCTGCAGATTCCCTCCTAACAGCAAGCTTTAGGATAGGGTACTGAATTGTAACTTAACTGCGGCTTAAAAGGCGATTTTGGCAAACAGAATATCTCCCGCAGGGAAGCTGTTACCATCAAATGTTTGCCCTCATTAGACTCCCCTCTGGAAGCGCTTTCACTGCAAGCTGCAGATTCCCTCCTAACAGCAAGCTTTAGGATAGGGTACGGAATTGTAACTTACTTTCGCCTAATAATGCGATTTTGGCAAAGAGAGTATCTCCCGCAGGGAAGCTGCTACCATCAAATGTTTGCCCTCGTTAGACTCCCCTCTGGAAGCGCATTCACTGCAAGCTGCAGATTCCCTCCTAACAGCAAGCTTTAGGATAGGGTACTGAATTGTAACTTAACTGCGGCTAATAAGGCGAATTTGGCAAAGAGAATATCTCTCGCACGGAAGTTGCTACCATCAAATGTTTGCCCTCATTAGACTCCCCTCTGGAAGCGCTTTCACTGCAAGCTGCAGATTCCCTCCTAACAGCAAGCTTTAGGATAGGGTACTGAATTGTAACTTACTTCCGCGTAATATTGCGATTTTGGCAAAGAGAGTATCTCCCGCAGGGAAGCTGCTACCATCAAATGTTTGCCCTCATTAGACTCCCATCCGGAAGCGCTTTCACTGCAAGCTGCAGATTCCCTCCTAACAGCAAGCTTTAGGATAGGGTACTGAATTGTAACTTACTTTCGCCTAATAATGCGATTTTGGCAAAGAGACTATCTCCCGCAGGGAAGCTGCTACCATCAAATGTTTGCCCTCATTAGACTCCCCTCTGGAAGCGCTTTCACTGCAAGCTGCAGATTCCCTCCTAACAGCAAGCTTTAGGATAGGGTACTGAATTGTATCTTACTTTCGCCTAGTAATGCGATTTTGGCAAAGAGAGTACCTCCCGCAGGGAAGCTGCTACCATCAAATGTTTGCCCTCATTAGACTCCCCTCTGGAAGCGCTTTCACTGCAAGCTGCAGATTCCCTCCGAACAGCAAGCTTTAGGATAGGGTACTGAATTGTAACTTACTTTCGCCTAATAATGCGATTTTGGCAAAGAGAGTATCTCCCGCAGGGAAGCTGCTACCATCAAATGTTTGCCCTCATTAGACTCCCCTCTGGAAGCGCTTTCACTGCAAGCTGCAGATTCCCTCCTAACAGCAAGCTTTAGGATAGGGTACTGAATTGTAACTTACTTTCGCCTAATAATGCGATTTTGGCAAAGAGAGTATCTCCCGCAGGGAAGCTGCTACCATCAAATGTTTGCCCTCATTAGACTCCCCTCTGGAAGCGCTTTCACTGCAAGCTGCAGATTCCCTCCTAACAGCAAGCTTTAGGATAGGGTACTGAATTGTAACTTACTTTCGCCTAATAATGCGATTTTGGCAAAGAGAGTATCTCCCGCAGGGAGGCTGCTACCATCAAATGTTTGCCCTCATTAGACTCCCCTCTGGAAGCGCTTTCACTGCAAGCTGCAGATTCCCTCCTAACAGCAAGCTTTAGGATAGGGTACTGAATTGTAACTTACTTTCGCCTAATAATGCAATTTTGGCAAAGAGAGTATCTCCCGCAGGGAAGCTGCTACCATCAAATGTTTGCCCTCATTAGACTCCCCTCTGGAAGCGCTTTCACTGCAAGCTGCAGATTCCCTCCTAACAGCAAGCTTTAGGATAGGGTACTGAATTGTAACTTACTTTCGCCTAATAATGCGATTTTGGCAAAGAGACTATCTCCCGCAGGGAAGCTGCTACCATCAAATATTTGCCCTCGTTAGACTCCCCTCTGGAAGCGCTTTCACTGCAAGCTGCAGATTCCCTCCTAACAGCAAGCTTTAGGATAGGGTACTGAATTGTAACTTACTTTCGCCTAATAATGCAATTTTAGCAAAGAGAGTATCTCCCGCAGGGAAGCTGCTACCATCAAATGTTTGCCCTCATTAGACTCCCCTCTGGAAGCGCTTTCACTGCAAGCTGCAGATTCCCTCCTAACAGCAAGCTTTAGGATAGGGTACTGAATTGTAACTTACTTTCGCCTAATAATGCGATTTTGGCAAAGAGAGTATCTCCCGCAGGGAAGCTGCTACCATCAAATGTTTGCCCTCATTAGACTCCCCTCTGGAAGCGCTTTCACTGCAAGCTGCAGATTCCCTCCTAACAGCAAGCTTTAGGATAGGGTACTGAATTGTAACTTACTTTCGCCTAATAATGCGATTTTGGCAAAGAGACTATCTCCCGCAGGGAAGATGCTACCATCAAATGTTTGCCCTCATTAGACTCCCCTCTGGAAGCGCTTTCACTGCAAGCTGCAGATTCCCTCCTAACAGCAAGCTTTAGGATAGGGTACTGAATTGTAACTTACTTTCGCCTAATAATGCGATTTTGGCAAAGAGAGTATCTCCCGCAGGGAAGCTGCTACCATCAAATCTTTGCCCTCATTAGACTCCCCTCTGGAAGCGCTTTCACTGCAAGCTGCAGATTCCCTCCTAACAGCAAGCTTTAGGATAGGGTACTGAATTGTAACTTACTTTCGCCTAATAATGCGATTTTGGCAAAGAGAGTATCTCCCGCAGGGAGGCTGCTACCATCAAATGTTTGCCCTCATTAGACTCCCCTCTGGAAGCGCTTTCACTGCAAGCTGCAGATTCCCTCCTAACAGCAAGCTTTAGGATAGGGTACTGAATTGTAACTTACTTTCGCCTAATAATGCAATTTTGGCAAAGAGAGTATCTCCCGCAGGGAAGCTGCTACCATCAAATCTTTGCCCTCATTAGACTCCCCTCTGGAAGCGCTTTCACTGCAAGCTGCAGATTCCCTCCTAACAGCAAGCTTTAGGATAGGGTACTGAATTGTAACTTACTTTCGCCTAATAATGCGATTTTGGCAAAGAGAGTATCTCCCGCAGGGAAGCTGCTACCATCAAATGTTTGCCCTCATTAGACTCCCCTCTGGAAGCGCTTTCACTGCAAGCTGCAGATTCCCTCCTAACAGCAAGCTTTAGGATAGGGTACTGAATTGTAACTTACTTTCGCCTAATAATGCAATTTTAGCAAAGAGAGTATCTCCCGCAGGGAAGCTGCTACCATCAAATGTTTGCCCTCATTAGACTCCCCTCTGGAAGCGCTTTCACTGCAAGCTGCAGATTCCCTCCTAACAGCAAGCTTTAGGATAGGGTACTGAATTGTAACTTACTTTCGCCTAATAATGCGATTTTAGCAAAGAGACTATCTCCCGCAGGGAAGCTGCTACCATCAAATGTTTGCCCTCATTAGACTCCCCTCTGGAAGCGCTTTCACTGCAAGCTGCAGATTCCCTCCTAACAGCAAGCTTTAGGATAGGGTACTGAATTGTAACTTACTTTCGCCTAATAATGCGAATTTGGCAAAGAGACTATCTCCCGCAGGGAAGCTGCTACCATCAAATGTTTGCCCTCATTAGACTCCCCTCTGGAAGCGCTTTCACTGCAAGCTGCAGATTCCCTCCTAACAGCAAGCTTTAGGATAGGGTACTGAATTGTAACTTACTTTCGCCTAATAATGCGATTTTGGCAAAGAGACTATCTCCCGCAGGGAAGCTGCTACCATCAAATGTTTGCCCTCATTAGACTCCCCTCTGGAAGCGCTTTCACTGCAAGCTGCAGATTCCCTCCTAACAGCAAGCTTTAGGATAGGGTACTGAATTGTAACTTACTTTCGCCTAATAATGCGATTTTGGCAAAGAGAGTATCTCCCGCAGGGAAGATGCTACCATCAAATGTTTGCCCTCATTAGACTCCCCTCTGGAAGCGCTTTCACTGCAAGCTGCAGATTCCCTCCTAACAGCAAGCTTTAGGATAGGGTACTGAATTGTAACTTACTTTCGCCTAATAATGCGATTTTGGCAAAGAGAGTATCTCCCGCAGGGAAGATGCTACCATCAAATGTTTGCCCTCGTTAGACTCCCCTCTGGAAGCGCTTTCACTGCAAGCTGCAGATTCCCTCCTAACAGCAAGCTTTAGGATAGGGTACTGAATTGTAACTTACTTTCGCCTAATAATGCGATTTTGGCAAAGAGAGTATCTCCCGCAGGGAAGATGCTACCATCAAATGTTTGCCCTCGTTAGACTCCCCTCTGGAAGCGCTTTCACTGCAAGCTGCAGATTCCCTCCTAACCGCAAGCTTTAGGATAGGGTACTGAATTGTAACTTACTTTCGCCTAATAATGCGATTTTGGCAAAGAGAGTATCTCCCGCAGGGAAGCTGCTACCATCAAATGTTTGCCCTCATTAGACTCCCCTCTGGAAGCGCTTTCACTGCAAGCTGCAGATTCCCTCCTAACAGCAAGCTTTAGGATAGGGTACTGAATTGTAACTTACTTTCGCCTAATAATGCGATTTTGGCAAAGAGAGTATCTCCCGCAGGGAAGCTGCTACCATCAAATATTTGCCCTCATTAGACTCCCCTCTGGAAGCGCTTTCACTGCAAGCTGCAGATTCCCTCCTAACAGCAAGCTTTAGGATAGGGTAGTGAATTGTAACTTACTTTCGCCTAATAATGCGATTTTGGCAAAGAGACTATCTCCCGCAGGGAAGCTGCTACCATCAAACCTTTGCCCTCATTAGACTCCCCTCTGGAAGCGCTTTCACTGCAAGCTGCAGATTCCCTCCTAACAGCAAGCTTTAGGATAGGGTACTGAATTGTAACTTACTTTCGCCTAATAAGGCGATTTTGGCAAAGAGAGTATCTCCCGCAGGGAGGCTGCTACAATCAAATGTTTGCCCTCATTAGACTCCCCTCTGGAAGCGCTTTCACTGCAAGCTGCAGATTCCCTCCTAACAGCAAGCTTTAGGATAGGGTACTGAATTGTAACTTACTTTCGCCTAATAATGCGATTTTGGCAAAGAGACTATCTCCCGCAGGGAAGCTGTTATCATCAAATATTTGCCCTCGTTAGACTCCCCTCTGGAAGCGCTTTCACTGCAAGCTGCAGATTCCCTCCTAACAGCAAGCTTTAGGATAGGGTACTGAATTGTAACTTACTTTCGCCTAATAATGCAATTTTAGCAAAGAGAGTATCTCCCGCAGGGAAGCTGCTACCATCAAATGTTTGCCCTCATTAGACTCCCCTCTGGAAGCGCTTTCACTGCAAGCTGCAGATTCCCTCCTAACAGCAAGCTTTAGGATAGGGTACTGAATTGTAACTTACTTTCGCCTAATAATGCGATTTTAGCAAAGAGACTATCTCCCGCAGGGAAGCTGCTACCATCAAATGTTTGCCCTCATTAGACTCCCCTCTGGAAGCGCTTTCACTGCAAGCTGCAGATTCCCTCCTAACAGCAAGCTTTAGGATAGGGTACTGAATTGTAACTTACTTTCGCCTAATAATGCGATTTTGGCAAAGAGACTATCTCCCGCAGGGAAGCTGCTACCATCAAATGTTTGCCCTCATTAGACTCCCCTCTGGAAGCGCTTTCACTGCAAGCTGCAGATTCCCTCCTAACAGCAAGCTTTAGGATAGGGTACTGAATTGTAACTTACTTTCGCCTAATAATGCGATTTTGGCAAAGAGACTATCTCCCGCAGGGAAGCTGCTACCATCAAATGTTTGCCCTCGTTAGACTCCCCTCTGGAAGCGCTTTCACTGCAAGCTGCAGATTCCCTCCTAACAGCAAGCTTTAGGATAGGGTACTGAATTGTAACTTACTTTCGCCTAATAATGCGATTTTGGCAAAGAGACTATCTCCCGCAGGGAAGCTGCTACCATCAAATGTTTGCCCTCATTAGACTCCCCTCTGGAAGCGCTTTCACTGCAAGCTGCAGATTCCCTCCTAACAGCAAGCTTTAGGATAGGGTACTGAATTGTAACTTACTTTCGCCTAATAATGCGATTTTGGCAAAGAGACTATCTCCCGCAGGGAAGCTGCTACCATCAAATGTTTGCCCTCATTAGACTCCCCTCTGGAAGCGCTTTCACTGCAAGCTGCAGATTCCCTCCTAACAGCAAGCTTTAGGATAGGGTACTGAATTGTAACTTACTTTCGCCTAATAATGCGATTTTGGCAAAGAGACTATCTCCCGCAGGGAAGCTGCTACCATCAAATGTTTGCCCTCATTAGACTCCCCTCTGGAAGCGCTTTCACTGCAAGCTGCAGATTCCCTCCTAACAGCAAGCTTTAGGATAGGGTACTGAATTGTAACTTACTTTCGCCTAATAATGCGATTTTGGCAAAGAGAGTATCTCCCGCAGGGAAGATGCTACCATCAAATATTTGCCCTCATTAGACTCCCCTCTGGAAGCGCTTTCACTGCAAGCTGCAGATTCCCTCCTAACAGCAAGCTTTAGGATAGGGTACTGAATTGTAACTTACTTTCGCCTAATAATGCGATTTTGGCAAAGAGAGTATCTCCCGCAGGGAAGCTGCTACCATCAAATGTTTGCCCTCATTAGACTCCCCTCTGGAAGCGCTTTCACTGCAAGCTGCAGATTCCCTCCTAACAGCAAGCTTTAGGATAGGGTACTGAATTGTAACTTACTTTCGCCTAATAATGCGATTTTGGCAAAGAGACTATCTCCCGCAGGGAGGCTGCTACCATCAAATGTTTGCCCTCATTAGACTCCCCTCTGGAAGCGCTTTCACTGCAAGCTGCAGATTCCCTCCTAACAGCAAGCTTTAGGATAGGGTACTGAATTGTAACTTACTTTCGCCTAATAATGCGATTTTGGCAAAGAGAGTATCTCCCGCAGGGAAGCTGCTACCATCAAATGTTTGCCCTCATTAGACTCCCCTCTGGAAGCGCTTTCACTGCAAGCTGCAGATTCCCTCCTAACAGCAAGCTTTAGGATAGGGTACTGAATTGTAACTTACTTTCGCCTAATAATGCGATTTTGGCAAAGAGACTATCTCCCGCAGGGAAGCTGCTACCATCAAATGTTTGCCCTCATTAGACTCCCCTCTGGAAGCGCTTTCACTGCAAGCTGCAGATTCCCTCCTAACAGCAAGCTTTAGGATAGGGTACTGAATTGTAACTTACTTTCGCCTAATAATGCGATTTTGGCAAAGAGAGTATCTCCCGCAGGGAGGCTGCTACCATCAAATGTTTGCCCTCATTAGACTCCCCTCTGGAAGCGCTTTCACTGCAAGCTGCAGATTCCCTCCTAACAGCAAGCTTTAGGATAGGGTACTGAATTGTAACTTACTTTCGCCTAATAATGCGATTTTGGCAAAGAGACTATCTCCCGCAGGGAAGCTGTTACCATCAAATATTTGCCCTCGTTAGACTCCCCTCTGGAAGCGCTTTCACTGCAAGCTGCAGATTCCCTCCTAACAGCAAGCTTTAGGATAGGGTACTGAATTGTAACTTACTTTCGCCTAATAATGCAATTTTAGCAAAGAGAGTATCTCCCGCAGGGAAGCTGCTACCATCAAATGTTTGCCCTCATTAGACTCCCCTCTGGAAGCGCTTTCACTGCAAGCTGCAGATTCCCTCCTAACAGCAAGCTTTAGGATAGGGTACTGAATTGTAACTTACTTTCGCCTAATAATGCGATTTTGGCAAAGAGAGTATCTCCCGCAGGGAAGCTGCTACCATCAAATGTTTGCCCTCATTAGACTCCCCTCTGGAAGCGCTTTCACTGCAAGCTGCAGATTCCCTCCTAACAGCAAGCTTTAGGATAGGGTACTGAATTGTAACTTACTTTCGCCTAATAATGCGATTTTGGCAAAGAGAGTATCTCCCGCAGGGAAGCTGCTACCATCAAATGTTTGCCCTCGTTAGACTCCCCTCTGGAAGCGCTTTCACTGCAAGCTGCAGATTCCCTCCTAACAGCAAGCTTTAGGATAGGGTACTGAATTGTAACTTACTTTCGCCTAATAATGCGATTTTGGCAAAGAGACTATCTCCCGCAGGGAAGCTGCTACCATCAAATGTTTGCCCTCATTAGACTCCCCTCTGGAAGCGCTTTCACTGCAAGCTGCAGATTCCCTCCTAACAGCAAGCTTTAGGATAGCGTACTGAATTGTAACTTACTTTCGCCTAATAATGCGAATTTGGCAAAGAGAGTATCTCCCGCAGGGAAGATGCTACCATCAAATGTTTGCCCTCGTTAGACTCCCCTCTGGAAGCGCTTTCACTGCAAGCTGCAGATTCCCTCCTAACAGCAAGCTTTAGGATAGGGTACTGAATTGTAACTTACTTTCGCCTAATAATGCGATTTTGGCAAAGAGAGTATCTCCCGCAGGGAAGCTGCTACCATCAAATGTTTGCCCTCATTAGACTCCCCTCTGGAAGCGCTTTCACTGCAAGCTGCAGATTCCCTCCTAACAGCAAGCTTTAGGATAGGGTACTGAATTGTAACTTACTTTCGCCTAATAATGCGATTTTGGCAAAGAGACTATCTCCCGCAGGGAGGCTGCTACCATCAAATGTTTGCCCTCATTAGACTCCCCTCTGGAAGCGCTTTCACTGCAAGCTGCAGATTCCCTCCTAACAGCAAGCTTTAGGATAGGGTACTGAATTGTAACTTACTTTCGCCTAATAATGCGATTTTGGCAAAGAGAGTATCTCCCGCAGGGAAGCTGCTACCATCAAATGTTTGCCCTCATTAGACTCCCCTCTGGAAGCGCTTTCACTGCAAGCTGCAGATTCCCTCCTAACAGCAAGCTTTAGGATAGGGTACTGAATTGTAACTTACTTTCGCCTAATAATGCGATTTTGGCAAAGAGAGTATCTCCCGCAGGGAAGCTGCTACCATCAAATGTTTGCCCTCATTAGACTCCCCTCTGGAAGCGCTTTCACTGCAAGCTGCAGATTCCCTCCTAACAGCAAGCTTTAGGATAGGGTACTGAATTGTAACTTACTTTCGCCTAATAATGCGATTTTGGCAAAGAGAGTATCTCCCGCAGGGAGGCTGCTACCATCAAATGTTTGCCCTCATTAGACTCCCCTCTGGAAG
Organism: Phaenicophaeus curvirostris; assembly: GCF_032191515.1. NCBI lineage: Eukaryota > Metazoa > Chordata > Aves > Cuculiformes > Cuculidae > Phaenicophaeus > Phaenicophaeus curvirostris. Next base: position 65,737 of record NW_027206811.1, on the reverse strand, counting down.
CGCTTTCACTGCAAGCTGCAGATTCCCTCCTAACAGCAAGCTTTAGGATAGGGTACTGAATTGTAACTTACTTTCGCCTAATAATGCGATTTTGGCAAAGAGACTATCTCCCGCAGGGAAGCTGTTACCATCAAATATTTGCCCTCGTTAGACTCCCCTCTGGAAGCGCTTTCACTGCAAGCTGCAGATTCCCTCCTAACAGCAAGCTTTAGGATAGGGTACTGAATTGTAACTTACTTTCGCCTAATAATGCGATTTTAGCAAAGAGAGTATCTCCCGCAGGGAAGCTGCTACCATCAAATGTTTGCCCTCATTAGACTCCCCTCTGGAAGCGCTTTCACTGCAAGCTGCAGATTCCCTCCTAACAGCAAGCTTTAGGATAGGGTACTGAATTGTAACTTACTTTCGCCTAATAATGCGATTTTGGCAAAGAGAGTATCTCCCGCAGGGAAGCTGCTACCATCAAATGTTTGCCCTCATTAGACTCCCCTCTGGAAGCGCTTTCACTGCAAGCTGCAGATTCCCTCCTAACAGCAAGCTTTAGGATAGGGTACTGAATTGTAACTTACTTTCGCCTAATAATGCGATTTTGGCAAAGAGAGTATCTCCCGCAGGGAAGCTGCTACCATCAAATGTTTGCCCTCGTTAGACTCCCCTCTGGAAGCGCTTTCACTGCAAGCTGCAGATTCCCTCCTAACAGCAAGCTTTAGGATAGGGTACTGAATTGTAACTTACTTTCGCCTAATAATGCGATTTTGGCAAAGAGACTATCTCCCGCAGGGAAGCTGCTACCATCAAATGTTTGCCCTCATTAGACTCCCCTCTGGAAGCGCTTTCACTGCAAGCTGCAGATTCCCTCCTAACAGCAAGCTTTAGGATAGGGTACTGAATTGTAACTTACTTTCGCCTAATAATGCGAATTTGGCAAAGAGAGTATCTCCCGCAGGGAAGATGCTACCATCAAATGTTTGCCCTCGTTAGACTCCCCTCTGGAAGCGCTTTCACTGCAAGCTGCAGATTCCCTCCTAACAGCAAGCTTTAGGATAGGGTACTGAATTGTAACTTACTTTCGCCTAATAATGCGATTTTGGCAAAGAGAATATCTCCCGCAGGGAAGCTGCTACCATCAAATGTTTGCCCTCATTAGACTCCCCTCTGGAAGCGCTTTCACTGCAAGCTGCAGATTCCCTCCTAACAGCAAGCTTTAGGATAGGGTACTGAATTGTAACTTACTTTCGCCTAATAATGCGATTTTGGCAAAGAGAGTATCTCCCGCAGGGAGGCTGCTACCATCAAATGTTTGCCCTCATTAGACTCCCCTCTGGAAGCGCTTTCACTGCAAGCTGCAGATTCCCTCCTAACAGCAAGCTTTAGGATAGGGTACTGAATTGTAACTTACTTTCGCCTAATAATGCGATTTTGGCAAAGAGACTATCTCCCGCAGGGAAGCTGTTACCATCAAATATTTGCCCTCGTTAGACTCCCCTCTGGAAGCGCTTTCACTGCAAGCTGCAGATTCCCTCCTAACAGCAAGCTTTAGGATAGGGTACTGAATTGTAACTTACTTTCGCCTAATAATGCAATTTTAGCAAAGAGAGTATCTCCCGCAGGGAAGCTGCTACCATCAAATGTTTGCCCTCATTAGACTCCCCTCTGGAAGCGCTTTCACTGCAAGCTGCAGATTCCCTCCTAACAGCAAGCTTTAGGATAGGGTACTGAATTGTAACTTACTTTCGCCTAATAATGCGATTTTGGCAAAGAGAGTATCTCCCGCAGGGAAGCTGCTACCATCAAATGTTTGCCCTCATTAGACTCCCCTCTGGAAGCGCTTTCACTGCAAGCTGCAGATTCCCTCCTAACAGCAAGCTTTAGGATAGGGTACTGAATTGTAACTTACTTTCGCCTAATAATGCGATTTTGGCAAAGAGAGTATCTCCCGCAGGGAAGCTGCTACCATCAAATGTTTGCCCTCGTTAGACTCCCCTCTGGAAGCGCTTTCACTGCAAGCTGCAGATTCCCTCCTAACAGCAAGCTTTAGGATAGGGTACTGAATTGTAACTTACTTTCGCCTAATAATGCGATTTTGGCAAAGAGACTATCTCCCGCAGGGAAGCTGCTACCATCAAATGTTTGCCCTCATTAGACTCCCCTCTGGAAGCGCTTTCACTGCAAGCTGCAGATTCCCTCCTAACAGCAAGCTTTAGGATAGCGTACTGAATTGTAACTTACTTTCGCCTAATAATGCGAATTTGGCAAAGAGAGTATCTCCCGCAGGGAAGATGCTACCATCAAATGTTTGCCCTCGTTAGACTCCCCTCTGGAAGCGCTTTCACTGCAAGCTGCAGATTCCCTCCTAACAGCAAGCTTTAGGATAGGGTACTGAATTGTAACTTACTTTCGCCTAATAATGCGATTTTGGCAAAGAGAGTATCTCCCGCAGGGAAGCTGCTACCATCAAATGTTTGCCCTCATTAGACTCCCCTCTGGAAGCGCTTTCACTGCAAGCTGCAGATTCCCTCCTAACAGCAAGCTTTAGGATAGGGTACTGAATTGTAACTTACTTTCGCCTAATAATGCGATTTTGGCAAAGAGACTATCTCCCGCAGGGAGGCTGCTACCATCAAATGTTTGCCCTCATTAGACTCCCCTCTGGAAGCGCTTTCACTGCAAGCTGCAGATTCCCTCCTAACAGCAAGCTTTAGGATAGGGTACTGAATTGTAACTTACTTTCGCCTAATAATGCGATTTTGGCAAAGAGAGTATCTCCCGCAGGGAAGCTGCTACCATCAAATGTTTGCCCTCATTAGACTCCCCTCTGGAAGCGCTTTCACTGCAAGCTGCAGATTCCCTCCTAACAGCAAGCTTTAGGATAGGGTACTGAATTGTAACTTACTTTCGCCTAATAATGCGATTTTGGCAAAGAGAGTATCTCCCGCAGGGAAGCTGCTACCATCAAATGTTTGCCCTCATTAGACTCCCCTCTGGAAGCGCTTTCACTGCAAGCTGCAGATTCCCTCCTAACAGCAAGCTTTAGGATAGGGTACTGAATTGTAACTTACTTTCGCCTAATAATGCGATTTTGGCAAAGAGAGTATCTCCCGCAGGGAGGCTGCTACCATCAAATGTTTGCCCTCATTAGACTCCCCTCTGGAAGCGCTTTCACTGCAAGCTGCAGATTCCCTCCTAACAGCAAGCTTTAGGATAGGGTACTGAATTGTAACTTACTTTCGCCTAATAATGCGATTTTGGCAAAGAGACTATCTCCCGCAGGGAAGCTGTTACCATCAAATATTTGCCCTCGTTAGACTCCCCTCTGGAAGCGCTTTCACTGCAAGCTGCAGATTCCCTCCTAACAGCAAGCTTTAGGATAGGGTACTGAATTGTAACTTACTTTCGCCTAATAATGCAATTTTAGCAAAGAGAGTATCTCCCGCAGGGAAGCTGCTACCATCAAATGTTTGCCCTCATTAGACTCCCCTCTGGAAGCGCTTTCACTGCAAGCTGCAGATTCCCTCCTAACAGCAAGCTTTAGGATAGGGTACTGAATTGTAACTTACTTTCGCCTAATAATGCGATTTTGGCAAAGAGAGTATCTCCCGCAGGGAAGCTGCTACCATCAAATGTTTGCCCTCATTAGACTCCCCTCTGGAAGCGCTTTCACTGCAAGCTGCAGATTCCCTCCTAACAGCAAGCTTTAGGATAGGGTACTGAATTGTAACTTACTTTCGCCTAATAATGCGATTTTGGCAAAGAGAGTATCTCCCGCAGGGAAGCTGCTACCATCAAATGTTTGCCCTCGTTAGACTCCCCTCTGGAAGCGCTTTCACTGCAAGCTGCAGATTCCCTCCTAACAGCAAGCTTTAGGATAGGGTACTGAATTGTAACTTACTTTCGCCTAATAATGCGATTTTGGCAAAGAGACTATCTCCCGCAGGGAAGCTGCTACCATCAAATGTTTGCCCTCATTAGACTCCCCTCTGGAAGCGCTTTCACTGCAAGCTGCAGATTCCCTCCTAACAGCAAGCTTTAGGATAGGGTACTGAATTGTAACTTACTTTCGCCTAATAATGCGAATTTGGCAAAGAGAGTATCTCCCGCAGGGAAGATGCTACCATCAAATGTTTGCCCTCGTTAGACTCCCCTCTGGAAGCGCTTTCACTGCAAGCTGCAGATTCCCTCCTAACAGCAAGCTTTAGGATAGGGTACTGAATTGTAACTTACTTTCGCCTAATAATGCGATTTTGGCAAAGAGAATATCTCCCGCAGGGAAGCTGCTACCATCAAATGTTTGCCCTCATTAGACTCCCCTCTGGAAGCGCTTTCACTGCAAGCTGCAGATTCCCTCCTAACAGCAAGCTTTAGGATAGGGTACTGAATTGTAACTTACTTTCGCCTAATAATGCGATTTTGGCAAAGAGAGTATCTCCCGCAGGGAAGCTGCTACCATCAAATGTTTGCCCTCATTAGACTCCCCTCTGGAAGCGCTTTCACTGCAAGCTGCAGATTCCCTCCTAACAGCAAGCTTTAGGATAGGGTACTGAATTGTAACTTACTTTCGCCTAATAATGCGATTTTGGCAAAGAGAGTATCTCCCGCAGGGAGGCTGCTACCATCAAATGTTTGCCCTCATTAGACTCCCCTCTGGAAGCGCTTTCACTGCAAGCTGCAGATTCCCTCCTAACAGCAAGCTTTAGGATAGGGTACTGAATTGTAACTTACTTTCGCCTAATAATGCGATTTTGGCAAAGAGACTATCTCCCGCAGGGAAGCTGCTACCATCAAATCTTTGCCCTCATTAGACTCCCCTCTGGAAGCGCTTTCACTGCAAGCTGCAGATTCCCTCCTAACAGCAAGCTTTAGGATAGGGTACTGAATTGTAACTTACTTTCGCCTAATAATGCGATTTTGGCAAAGAGAGTATCTCCCGCAGGGAAGCTGCTACCATCAAATATTTGCCCTCATTAGACTCCCCTCTGGAAGCGCTTTCACTGCAAGCTGCAGATTCCCTCCTAACAGCAAGCTTTAGGATAGGGTACTGAATTGTAACTTACTTTCGCCTAATAATGCGATTTTGGCAAAGAGAGTATCTCCCGCAGGGAAGCTGCTACCATCAAATGTTTGCCCTCGTTAGACTCCCCTCTGGAAGCGCTTTCACTGCAAGCTGCAGATTCCCTCCTAACAGCAAGCTTTAGGATAGGGTACTGAATTGTAACTTACTTTCGCCTAATAATGCGATTTTGGCAAAGAGAGTATCTCCCGCAGGGAAGCTGCTACCATCAAATGTTTGCCCTCATTAGACTCCCCTCTGGAAGCGCTTTCACTGCAAGCTGCAGATTCCCTCCTAACAGCAAGCTTTAGGATAGGGTACTGAATTGTAACTTACTTTCGCCTAATAAGGCGATTTTGGCAAAGAGACTATCTCCCGCAGGGAAGCTGCTACCATCAAACGTTTGCCCTCATTAGACTCCCCTCTGGAAGCGCTTTCACTGCAAGCTGCAGATTCCCTCCTAACAGCAAGCTTTAGGATAGGGTACTGAATTGTAACTTACTTTCGCCTAATAATGCGATTTTGGCAAAGAGAGTATCTCCCGCAGGGAAGCTGCTACCATCAAATGTTTGCCCTCATTAGACTCCCCTCTGGAAGCGCTTTCACTGCAAGCTGCAGATTCCCTCCTAACAGCAAGCTTTAGGATAGGGTACTGAATTGTAACTTACTTTCGCCTAATAATGCGATTTTGGCAAAGAGAGTATCTCCCGCAGGGAGGCTGCTACCATCAAATGTTTGCCCTCATTAGACTCCCCTCTGGAAGCGCTTTCACTGCAAGCTGCAGATTCCCTCCTAACAGCAAGCTTTAGGATAGGGTACTGAATTGTAACTTACTTTCGCCTAATAATGCGATTTTGGCAAAGAGAGTATCTCCCGCAGGGAAGCTGCTACCATCAAATGTTTGCCCTCATTAGACTCCCCTCTGGAAGCGCTTTCACTGCAAGCTGCAGATTCCCTCCTAACAGCAAGCTTTAGGATAGGGTACTGAATTGTAACTTACTTTCGCCTAATAATGCAATTTTGGCAAAGAGACTATCTCCCGCAGGGAAGCTGCTACCATCAAATATTTGCCCTCGTTAGACTCCCCTCCGGAAGCGCTTTCACTGCAAGCTGCAGATTCCCTCCTAACAGCAAGCTTTAGGATAGGGTACTGAATTGTAACTTACTTTCGCCTAATAATGCGATTTTGGCAAAGAGAGTATCTCCCGCAGGGAAGCTGCTACCATCAAATGTTTGCCCTCATTAGACTCCCCTCTGGAAGCGCTTTCACTGCAAGCTGCAGATTCCCTCCTAACAGCAAGCTTTAGGATAGGGTACTGAATTGTAACTTACTTTCGCCAAATAAGGCGATTTTGGCAAAGAGAGTATCTCCCGCAGGGAAGATGCTACCATCAAATGTTTGCCCTCATTAGACTCCCCTCTGGAAGCGCTTTCACTGCAAGCTGCAGATTCCCTCCTAACAGCAAGCTTTAGGATAGGGTACTGAATTGTAACTTACTTTCGCCTAATAATGCGATTTTGGCAAAGAGAGTATCTCCCGCAGGGAAGATGCTACCATCAAATATTTGCCCTCGTTAGACTCCCCTCCGGAAGCGCTTTCACTGCAAGCTGCAGATTCCCTCCTAACAGCAAGCTTTAGGATAGGGTACTGAATTGTAACTTACTTTCGCCTAATAAGGCGATTTTGGCAAAGAGACTATCTCCCGCAGGGAAGCTGCTACCATCAAATGTTTGCCCTCATTAGACTCCCCTCTGGAAGCGCTTTCACTGCAAGCTGCAGATTCCCTCCTAACAGCAAGCTTTAGGATAGGGTACTGAATTGTAACTGACTTTCGCCTAATAAGGCGATTTTGGCAAAGAGACTATCTCCCGCAGGGAAGCTGCTACCATCAAATGTTTGCCCTCATTAGACTCCCCTCTGGAAGCGCTTTCACTGCAAGCTGCAGATTCCCTCCTAACAGCAAGCTTTAGGATAGGGTACTGAATTGTAACTTACTTTCGCCTAATAATGCGATTTTGGCAAAGAGAGTATCTCCCGCAGGGAAGCTGCTACCATCAAATGTTTGCCCTCATTAGACTCCCCTCTGGAAGCGCTTTCACTGCAAGCTGCAGATTCCCTCCTAACAGCAAGCTTTAGTATAGGGTTATGAATTGTAACTTAACTGCGGCATATAAGGCGATACTGGCAAATAGAGTATCTCCCGCAGGGAAGATGCTACCATCAAATATTTGCCCTCGTTAGACTCCCCTCTGGAAGCGCTTTCACTGCAAGCTGCAGATTCCCTCCTAACAGCAAGCTTTAGGATAGGGTACTGAATTGTAACTTACTTTCGCCTAATAATGCGATTTTGGCAAAGAGAGTATCTCCCGCAGGGAAGCTGCTACCATCAAATGTTTGCCCTCATTAGACTCCCCTCTGGAAGCGCTTTCACTGCAAGCTGCAGATTCCCTCCTAACAGCAAGCTTTAAGATAGGGTACTGAATTGTAACTTACTTTCGCCTAATAATGCGATTTTGACAAAGAGAGTATCTCCCGCAGGGAAGCTGCTACCATCAAATGTTTGCCCTCATTACACTCCCCTCTGGAAGCGCTTTCACTGCAAGCTGCAGATTCCCTCCTAACAGCAAGCTTTAGGATAGGGTACTGAATTGTAACTTAACTGCGGCTAATAAGGCGATTTTGGCAAAGAGACTATCTCCCGCAGGGAAGCTGCTACCATCAAATGTTTGCCCTCATTAGACTCCCCTCTGGAAGCGCTTTCACTGCAAGCTGCAGATTCCCTCCTAACAGCAAGCTTTAGGATAGGGTACTGAATTGTAACTTACTTTCGCCTAATAATGCGATTTTGGCAAAGAGAATATCTCCCGCAGGGAAGCTGCTACCATCAAATGTTTGCCCTCATTAGACTCCCCTCTGGAAGCGCTTTCACTGCAAGCTGCAGATTCCCTCCTAACAGCAAGCTTTAGGATAGGGTACTGAATTGTAACTTACTTTCGCCTAATAATGCGATTTTGGCAAAGAGAGTATCTCCCGCAGGGAAGCTGCTACCATCAAATCTTTGCCCTCATTACACTCCCCTCTGGAAGCGCTTTCACTGCAAGCTGCAGATTCCCTCCTAACAGCAACCTTTAGGATAGGGTACTGAATTGTAACTTACTTTCGCCTAATAATGCGATTTTGGCAAAGAGACTATCTCCCGCAGGGAAGCTGCTACCATCAAATGTTTGCCCTCATTAGACTCCCCTCTGGAAGCGCTTTCACTGCAAGCTGCAGATTCCCTCCTAACAGCAAGCTTTAGGATAGGGTACTGAATTGTAACTTACTTTCGCCTAATAAGGCGATTTTGTCAAAGAGACTATCTCCCGCAGGGAAGCTGCTACCATCAAATGTTTGCCCTCATTAGACTCCCCTCTGGAAGCGCTTTCACTGCAAGCTGCAGATTCCCTCCTAACAGCAAGCTTTAGGATAGGGTACTGAATTGTAACTTACTTTCGCCTAATAATGCGATTTTGGCAAAGAGAGTATCTCCCGCAGGGAAGCTGCTACCATCAAATGTTTGCCCTCATTAGACTCCCCTCTGGAAGCGCTTTCACTGCAAGCTGCAGATTCCCTCCTAACAGCAAGCTTTAGGATAGGGTACTGAATTGTAACTAACTTTCGCCTAATAATGCGATTTTGGCAAAGAGACTATCTCCCGCAGGGAAGCTGCTACCATCAAATGTTTGCCCTCATTAGACTCCCCTCTGGAAGCGCTTTCACTGCAAGCTGCAGATTCCCTCCTAACAGCAAGCTTTAGGATAGGGTACTGAATTGTAACTTACTTTCGCCTAATAAGGCGATTTTGGCAAAGAGACTATCTCCCGCAGGGAAGCTGCTACCATCAAATGTTTGCCCTCATTAGACTCCCCTCTGGAAGCGCTTTCACTGCAAGCTGCAGATTCCCTCCTAACAGCAAGCTTTAGGATAGGGTACTGAATTGTAACTTACTTTCGCCTAATAATGCGATTTTGGCAAAGAGAGTATCTCCCGCAGGGAAGCTGCTACCATCAAATGTTTGCCCTCATTAGACTCCCCTCTGGAAGCGCTTTCACTGCAAGCTGCAGATTCCCTCCTAACAGCAAGCTTTAGGATAGGGTACTGAATTGTAACTTACTTTCGCCTAATAATGCGATTTTGGCAAAGAGAGTATCTCCCGCAGGGAAGCTGCTACCATCAAATGTTTGCCCTCATTAGACTCCCCTCTGGAAGCGCTTTCACTGCAAGCTGCAGATTCCCTCCTAACAGCAAGCTTTAAGATAGGGTACTGAATTGTAACTTACTTTCGCCTAATAATGCGATTTTGGCAAAGAGAGTATCTCCCGCAGGGAAGCTGCTACCATCAAATGTTTGCCCTCATTAGACTCCCCTCTGGAAGCGCTTTCACTGCAAGCTGCAGATTCCCTCCTAACAGCAAGCTTTAAGATAGGGTACTGAATTGTAACTTACTTTCTCCTAATAATGCGATTTTGACAAAGAGAGTATCTCCCGCAGGGAGGCTGCTACCATCAAATGTTTGCCCTCATTAGACTCCCCTCTGGAAGCGCTTTCACTGCAAGCTGCAGATTCCCTCCTAACAGCAAGCTTTAGGATAGGGTACTGAATTGTAACTTACTTTCGCCTAATAATGCGATTTGGCAAAGAGAATATCTCCCGCAGGGAAGCTGCTACCATCAAATATTTGCCCTCGTTAGACTCCCCTCCGGAAGCGCTTTTACTGCAAGCTGCAGATTCCCTCCTAACAGCAAGCTTTAGGATAGGGTACTGAATTGTAACTTACTTTCGCCTAATAAGGCGATTTTGGCAAAGAGAGTATCTCCCGCAGGGAAGCTGCTACCATCAAATGTTTGCCCTCATTAGACTCCCCTCTGGAAGCGCTTTCACTGCAAGCTGCAGATTCCCTCCTAACAGCAAGCTTTAGGATAGGGTACTGAATTGTAACTTACTTTCGCCTAATAATGCGATTTTGGCAAAGAGACTATCTCCCGCAGGGAAGCTGCTACCATCAAATGTTTGCCCTCATTAGACTCCCCTCTGGAAGCGCTTTCACTGCAAGCTGCAGATTCCCTCCTAACAGCAAGCTTTAGGATAGGGTACTGAATTGTAACTTACTTTCGCCTAATAAGGCGATTTTGTCAAAGAGACTATCTCCCGCAGGGAAGCTGCTACCATCAAATGTTTGCCCTCATTAGACTCCCCTCTGGAAGCGCTTTCACTGCAAGCTGCAGATTCCCTCCTAACAGCAAGCTTTAGGATAGGGTACTGAATTGTAACTTACTTTCGCCTAATAATGCGATTTTGGCAAAGAGAGTATCTCCCGCAGGGAAGCTGCTACCATCAAATGTTTGCCCTCATTAGACTCCCCTCTGGAAGCGCTTTCACTGCAAGCTGCAGATTCCCTCCTAACAGCAAGCTTTAGGATAGGGTACTGAATTGTAACTTACTTTCGCCTAATAAGGCGATTTTGGCAAAGAGACTATCTCCCGCAGGGAAGCTGCTACCATCAAATGTTTGCCCTCATTAGACTCCCCTCTGGAAGCGCTTTCACTGCAAGCTGCAGATTCCCTCCTAACAGCAAGCTTTAGGATAGGGTACTGAATTGTAACTTACTTTCGCCTAATAATGCGATTTTGGCAAAGAGAGTATCTCCCGCAGGGAGGCTGCTACCATCAAATGTTTGCCCTCATTAGACTCCCCTCTGGAAGCGCTTTCACTGCAAGCTGCAGATTCCCTCCTAACAGCAAGCTTTAGGATAGGGTACTGAATTGTAACTTACTTTCGCCTAATAATGCGATTTTGGCAAAGAGACTATCTCCCGCAGGGAAGCTGCTACCATCAAATCTTTGCCCTCATTAGACTCCCCTCTGGAAGCGCTTTCACTGCAAGCTGCAGATTCCCTCCTAACAGCAAGCTTTAGGATAGGGTACTGAATTGTAACTTACTTTCGCCTAATAATGCGATTTTGGCAAAGAGAGTATCTCCCGCAGGGAAGCTGCTACCATCAAATATTTGCCCTCATTAGACTCCCCTCTGGAAGCGCTTTCACTGCAAGCTGCAGATTCCCTCCTAACAGCAAGCTTTAGGATAGGGTACTGAATTGTAACTTACTTTCGCCTAATAATGCGATTTTGGCAAAGAGAGTATCTCCCGCAGGGAAGCTGCTACCATCAAATGTTTGCCCTCGTTAGACTCCCCTCTGGAAGCGCTTTCACTGCAAGCTGCAGATTCCCTCCTAACAGCAAGCTTTAGGATAGGGTACTGAATTGTAACTTACTTTCGCCTAATAATGCGATTTTGGCAAAGAGAGTATCTCCCGCAGGGAAGCTGCTACCATCAAATGTTTGCCCTCATTAGACTCCCCTCTGGAAGCGCTTTCACTGCAAGCTGCAGATTCCCTCCTAACAGCAAGCTTTAGGATAGGGTACTGAATTGTAACTTACTTTCGCCTAATAAGGCGATTTTGGCAAAGAGACTATCTCCCGCAGGGAAGCTGCTACCATCAAACGTTTGCCCTCATTAGACTCCCCTCTGGAAGCGCTTTCACTGCAAGCTGCAGATTCCCTCCTAACAGCAAGCTTTAGGATAGGGTACTGAATTGTAACTTACTTTCGCCTAATAATGCGATTTTGGCAAAGAGAGTATCTCCCGCAGGGAAGCTGCTACCATCAAATGTTTGCCCTCATTAGACTCCCCTCTGGAAGCGCTTTCACTGCAAGCTGCAGATTCCCTCCTAACAGCAAGCTTTAGGATAGGGTACTGAATTGTAACTTACTTTCGCCTAATAATGCGATTTTGGCAAAGAGAGTATCTCCCGCAGGGAGGCTGCTACCATCAAATGTTTGCCCTCATTAGACTCCCCTCTGGAAGCGCTTTCACTGCAAGCTGCAGATTCCCTCCTAACAGCAAGCTTTAGGATAGGGTACTGAATTGTAACTTACTTTCGCCTAATAATGCGATTTTGGCAAAGAGAGTATCTCCCGCAGGGAAGCTGCTACCATCAAATGTTTGCCCTCATTAGACTCCCCTCTGGAAGCGCTTTCACTGCAAGCTGCAGATTCCCTCCTAACAGCAAGCTTTAGGATAGGGTACTGAATTGTAACTTACTTTCGCCTAATAATGCGATTTTGGCAAAGAGAGTATCTCCCGCAGGGAAGCTGCTACCATCAAATGTTTGCCCTCATTAGACTCCCCTCCGGAAGCGCTTTCACTGCAAGCTGCAGATTCCCTCCTAACAGCAAGCTTTAGTATAGGGTTATGAATTGTAACTTACTTTCGCCTAATAATGCGATTTTGGCAAAGAGACTATCTGCCGCAGGGAGGCTGCTACCATCAAATGTTTGCCCTCATTAGACTCCCCTCTGGAAGCGCTTTCACTGCAAGCTGCAGATTCCCTCCTAACAGCAAGCTTTAGGATAGGGTACTGAATTGTAACTTACTTTCGCCTAATAATGCGATTTTGGCAAAGAGAGTATCTCCCGCAGGGAAGCTGCTACCATCAAATGTTTGCCCTCATTAGACTCCCCTCTGGAAGCGCTTTCACTGCAAGCTGCAGATTCCCTCCTAACAGCAAGCTTTAGGATAGGGTACTGAATTGTAACTTACTTTCGCCTAATAATGCGATTTTGGCAAAGAGAGTATCTCCCGCAGGGAAGCTGCTACCATCAAATGTTTGCCCTCATTAGACTCCCCTCTGGAAGCGCTTTCACTGCAAGCTGCAGATTCCCTCCTAACAGCAAGCTTTAGGATAGGGTACTGAATTGTAACTTACTTTCGCCTAATAATGCGATTTTGGCAAAGAGAGTATCTCCCGCAGGGAAGCTGCTACCATCAAATGTTTGCCCTCGTTAGACTCCCCTCTGGAAGCGCTTTCACTGCAAGCTGCAGATTCCCTCCTAACAGCAAGCTTTAAGATAGGGTACTGAATTGTAACTTACTTTCTCCTAATAATGCGATTTTGACAAAGAGAGTATCTCCCGCAGGGAAGCTGCTACCATCAAATGTTTGCCCTCATTAGACTCCCCTCTGGAAGCGCTTTCACTGCAAGCTGCAGATTCCCTCCTAACAGCAAGCTTTAGGATAGGGTACTGAATTGTAACTTACTTTCGCCTAATAAGGCGATTTTGGCATAGAGACTATCTCCCGCAGGGAAGCTGCTACCATCAAATGTTTGCCCTCGTTAGACTCCCCTCTGGAAGCGCTTTCACTGCAAGCTGCAGATTCCCTCCTAACAGCAAGCTTTAGGATAGGGTACTGAATTGTAACTTACTTTCGCCTAATAATGCGATTTTGGCAAAGAGAGTATCTCCCGCAGGGAAGCTGCTACCATCAAATCTTTGCCCTCATTACACTCCCCTCTGGAAGCGCTTTCACTGCAAGCTGCAGATTCCCTCCTAACAGCAAGCTTTAGGATAGGGTACTGAATTGTAACTTACTTTCGCCTAATAATGCGATTTTGTTAAAGAGAGTATCTCCCGCAGGGAGGCTGCTACCATCAAATGTTTGCCCTCATTAGACTCCCCTCTGGAAGCGCTTTCACTGCAAGCTGCAGATTCCCTCCTAACAGCAAGCTTTAGGATAGGGTACTGAATTGTAACTTACTTTCGCCTAATAATGCGATTTTGGCAAAGAGAATATCTCCCGCAGGGAAGCTGCTACCATCAAATATTTGCCCTCGTTAGACTCCCCTCCGGAAGCGCTTTCACTGCAAGCTGCAGATTCCCTCCTAACAGCAAGCTTTAGGATAGGGTACTGAATTGTAACTTACATTCGCCTAATAAGGCGATTTTGGCAAAGAGACTATCTCCCGCAGGGAAGCTGCTACCATCAAATGTTTGCCCTCATTAGACTCCCCTCTGGAAGCGCTTTCACTGCAAGCTGCAGATTCCCTCCTAACAGCAAGCTTTAGGATAGGGTACTGAATTGTAACTTACTTTCGCCTAATAATGCGATTTTGGCAAAGAGACTATCTCCCGCAGGGAAGCTGCTACCATCAAATGTTTGCCCTCATTAGACTCCCCTCTGGAAGCGCTTTCACTGCAAGCTGCAGATTCCCTCCTAACAGCAAGCTTTAGGATAGGGTACTGAATTGTAACTTACTTTCGCCTAATAATGCGATTTTGGCAAAGAGAGTATCTCCCGCAGGGAAGCTGCTACCATCAAATGTTTGCCCTCATTAGACTCCCCTCTGGAAGCGCTTTCACTGCAAGCTGCAGATTCCCTCCTAACAGCAAGCTTTAGTATAGGGTTATGAATTGTAACTTACTTTCGCCTAATAATGCGATTTTGGCAAAGAGACTATCTGCCGCAGGGAGGCTGCTACCATCAAATGTTTGCCCTCATTAGACTCCCCTCTGGAAGCGCTTTCACTGCAAGCTGCAGATTCCCTCCTAACAGCAAGCTTTAGGATAGGGTACTGAATTGTAACTTACTTTCGCCTAATAATGCGATTTTGGCAAAGAGAGTATCTCCCGCAGGGAAGCTGCTACCATCAAATGTTTGCCCTCATTAGACTCCCCTCTGGAAGCGCTTTCACTGCAAGCTGCAGATTCCCTCCTAACAGCAAGCTTTAGGATAGGGTACTGAATTGTAACTTACTTTCGCCTAATAATGCGATTTTGGCAAAGAGAGTATCTCCCGCAGGGAAGCTGCTACCATCAAATGTTTGCCCTCATTAGACTCCCCTCTGGAAGCGCTTTCACTGCAAGCTGCAGATTCCCTCCTAACAGCAAGCTTTAGGATAGGGTACTGAATTGTAACTTACTTTCGCCTAATAATGCGATTTTGGCAAAGAGAGTATCTCCCGCAGGGAAGCTGCTACCATCAAATGTTTGCCCTCATTAGACTCCCCTCTGGAAGCGCTTTCACTGCAAGCTGCAGATTCCCTCCTAACAGCAAGCTTTAAGATAGGGTACTGAATTGTAACTTACTTTCTCCTAATAATGCGATTTTGACAAAGAGAGTATCTCCCGCAGGGAAGCTGCTACCATCAAATGTTTGCCCTCATTAGACTCCCCTCTGGAAGCGCTTTCACTGCAAGCTGCAGATTCCCTCCTAACAGCAAGCTTTAGGATAGGGTACTGAATTGTAACTTACTTTCGCCTAATAAGGCGATTTTGGCATAGAGACTATCTCCCGCAGGGAAGCTGCTACCATCAAATGTTTGCCCTCGTTAGACTCCCCTCTGGAAGCGCTTTCACTGCAAGCTGCAGATTCCCTCCTAACAGCAAGCTTTAGGATAGGGTACTGAATTGTAACTTACTTTCGCCTAATAATGCGATTTTGGCAAAGAGAGTATCTCCCGCAGGGAAGCTGCTACCATCAAATCTTTGCCCTCATTACACTCCCCTCTGGAAGCGCTTTCACTGCAAGCTGCAGATTCCCTCCTAACAGCAAGCTTTAGGATAGGGTACTGAATTGTAACTTACTTTCGCCTAATAATGCGATTTTGGCAAAGAGAGTATCTCCCGCAGGGAGGCTGCTACCATCAAATGTTTGCCCTCATTAGACTCCCCTCTGGAAGCGCTTTCACTGCAAGCTGCAGATTCCCTCCTAACAGCAAGCTTTAGGATAGGGTACTGAATTGTAACTTACTTTCGCCTAATAATGCGATTTTGGCAAAGAGACTATCTCCCGCAGGGAAGCTGCTACCATCAAATATTTGCCCTCGTTAGACTCCCCTCCGGAAGCGCTTTCACTGCAAGCTGCAGATTCCCTCCTAACAGCAAGCTTTAGGATAGGGTACTGAATTGTAACTTACTTTCGCCTAATAAGGCGATTTTGGCAAAGAGACTATCTCCCGCAGGGAAGCTGCTACCATCAAATGTTTGCCCTCATTAGACTCCCCTCTGGAAGCGCTTTCACTGCAAGCTGCAGATTCCCTCCTAACAGCAAGCTTTAGGATAGGGTACTGAATTGTAACTTACTTTCGCCTAATAATGCGATTTTGGCAAAGAGACTATCTCCCGCAGGGAAGCTGCTACCATCAAATGTTTGCCCTCATTAGACTCCCCTCTGGAAGCGCTTTCACTGCAAGCTGCAGATTCCCTCCTAACAGCAAGCTTTAGGATAGGGTACTGAATTGTAACTTACTTTCGCCTAATAATGCGATTTTGTTAAAGAGAGTATCTCCCGCAGGGAGGCTGCTACCATCAAATGTTTGCCCTCATTAGACTCCCCTCTGGAAGCGCTTTCACTGCAAGCTGCAGATTCCCTCCTAACAGCAAGCTTTAGGATAGGGTACTGAATTGTAACTTACTTTCGCCTAATAATGCGATTTTGGCAAAGAGAATATCTCCCGCAGGGAAGCTGCTACCATCAAATATTTGCCCTCGTTAGACTCCCCTCCGGAAGCGCTTTCACTGCAAGCTGCAGATTCCCTCCTAACAGCAAGCTTTAGGATAGGGTACTGAATTGTAACTTACATTCGCCTAATAAGGCGATTTTGGCAAAGAGACTATCTCCCGCAGGGAAGCTGCTACCATCAAATGTTTGCCCTCATTAGACTCCCCTCTGGAAGCGCTTTCACTGCAAGCTGCAGATTCCCTCCTAACAGCAAGCTTTAGGATAGGGTACTGAATTGTAACTTACTTTCGCCTAATAATGCGATTTTGGCAAAGAGACTATCTCCCGCAGGGAAGCTGCTACCATCAAATGTTTGCCCTCATTAGACTCCCCTCTGGAAGCGCTTTCACTGCAAGCTGCAGATTCCCTCCTAACAGCAAGCTTTAGGATAGGGTACTGAATTGTAACTTACTTTCGCCTAATAATGCGATTTTGGCAAAGAGAGTATCTCCCGCAGGGAAGCTGCTACCATCAAATGTTTGCCCTCATTAGACTCCCCTCTGGAAGCGCTTTCACTGCAAGCTGCAGATTCCCTCCTAACAGCAAGCTTTAGTATAGGGTTATGAATTGAAACTTACTTTCGCCTAATAATGCGATTTTGGCAAAGAGACTATCTGCCGCAGGGAGGCTGCTACCATCAAATGTTTGCCCTCATTAGACTCCCCTCTGGAAGCGCTTTCACTGCAAGCTGCAGATTCCCTCCTAACAGCAAGCTTTAGGATAGGGTACTGAATTGTAACTTACTTTCGCCTAATAATGCGATTTTGGCAAAGAGAGTATCTCCCGCAGGGAAGCTGCTACCATCAAATGTTTGCCCTCATTAGACTCCCCTCTGGAAGCGCTTTCACTGCAAGCTGTAGATTCCCTCCTAACAGCAAGCTTTAGGATAGGGTACTGAATTGTAACTTACTTTCGCCTAATAATGCGATTTTGGCAAAGAGAGTATCTCCCGCAGGGAAGCTGCTACCATCAAATGTTTGCCCTCATTAGACTCCCCTCTGGAAGCGCTTTCACTGCAAGCTGCAGATTCCCTCCTAACAGCAAGCTTTAGGATAGGGTACTGAATTGTAACTTACTTTCGCCTAATAATGCGATTTTGGCAAAGAGAGTATCTCCCGCAGGGAAGCTGCTACCATCAAATGTTTGCCCTCATTAGACTCCCCTCTGGAAGCGCTTTCACTGCAAGCTGCAGATTCCCTCCTAACAGCAAGCTTTAAGATAGGGTACTGAATTGTAACTTACTTTCTCCTAATAATGCGATTTTGACAAAGAGAGTATCTCCCGCAGGGAAGCTGCTACCATCAAATGTTTGCCCTCATTAGACTCCCCTCTGGAAGCGCTTTCACTGCAAGCTGCAGATTCCCTCCTAACAGCAAGCTTTAGGATAGGGTACTGAATTGTAACTTACTTTCGCCTAATAATGCGATTTTGGCATAGAGACTATCTCCCGCAGGGAAGCTGCTACCATCAAATGTTTGCCCTCGTTAGACTCCCCTCTGGAAGCGCTTTCACTGCAAGCTGCAGATTCCCTCCTAACAGCAAGCTTTAGGATAGGGTACTGAATTGTAACTTACTTTCGCCTAATAATGCGATTTTGGCAAAGAGAGTATCTCCCGCAGGGAAGCTGCTACCATCAAATCTTTGCCCTCATTACACTCCCCTCTGGAAGCGCTTTCACTGCAAGCTGCAGATTCCCTCCTAACAGCAAGCTTTAGGATAGGGTACTGAATTGTAACTTACTTTCGCCTAATAATGCGATTTTGGCAAAGAGAGTATCTCCCGCAGGGAGGCTGCTACCATCAAATGTTTGCCCTCATTAGACTCCCCTCTGGAAGCGCTTTCACTGCAAGCTGCAGATTCCCTCCTAACAGCAAGCTTTAGGATAGGGTACTGAATTGTAACTTACTTTCGCCTAATAAGGCGATTTTGGCAAAGAGACTATCTCCCGCAGGGAAGCTGCTACCATCAAATATTTGCCCTCGTTAGACTCCCCTCCGGAAGCGCTTTCACTGCAAGCTGCAGATTCCCTCCTAACAGCAAGCTTTAGGATAGGGTACTGAATTGTAACTTACTTTCGCCTAATAAGGCGATTTTGGCAAAGAGACTATCTCCCGCAGGGAAGCTGCTACCATCAAATGTTTGCCCTCATTAGACTCCCCTCTGGAAGCGCTTTCACTGCAAGCTGCAGATTCCCTCCTAACAGCAAGCTTTAGGATAGGGTACTGAATTGTAACTTACTTTCGCCTAATAATGCGATTTTGGCAAAGAGACTATCTCCCGCAGGGAAGCTGCTACCATCAAATGTTTGCCCTCATTAGACTCCCCTCTGGAAGCGCTTTCACTGCAAGCTGCAGATTCCCTCCTAACAGCAAGCTTTAGTATAGGGTTATGAATTGTAACTTAACTGCGGCAAATAAGGCGATACTGGCAAAGAGAGTATCTCCCGCAGGGAGGCTGCTACCATCAAATGTTTGCCCTCATTAGACTCCCCTCTGGAAGCGCTTTCACTGCAAGCTGCAGATTCCCTCCTAACAGCAAGCTTTAGGATAGGGTACTGAATTGTAACTTACTTTCGCCTAATAATGCGATTTTGGCAAAGAGACTATCTCCCGCAGGGAAGCTGCTACCATCAAATATTTGCCCTCGTTAGACTCTCCTCCGGAAGCGCTTTCACTGCAAGCTGCAGATTCCCTCCTAACAGCAAGCTTTAGGATAGGGTACTGAATTGTAACTTACTTTCGCCTAATAAGGCGATTTTGGCAAAGAGACTATCTCCCGCAGGGAAGCTGCTACCATCAAATGTTTGCCCTCATTAGACTCCCCTCTGGAAGCGCTTTCACTGCAAGCTGCAGATTCCCTCCTAACAGCAAGCTTTAGGATAGGGTACTGAATTGTAACTTACTTTCGCCTAATAATGCGATTTTGCCAAAGAGACTATCTCCCGCAGGGAAGCTGCTACCATCAAATGTTTGCCCTCATTAGACTCCCCTCTGGAAGCGCTTTCACTGCAAGCTGCAGATTCCCTCCTAACAGCAAGCTTTAGTATAGGGTTATGAATTGTAACTTAACTGCGGCAAATAAGGCGATACTGGCAAAGAGAGTATCTCCCGCAGGGAAGATGCTACCATCAAATATTTGCCCTCGTTAGACTCCCCTCTGGAAGCGCTTTCACTGCAAGCTGCAGATTCCCTCCTAACAGCAAGCTTTAGGATAGGGTACTGAATTGTAACTTACTTTCGCCTAATAAGGCGATTTTGGCATAGAGACTATCTCCCGCAGGGAAGCTGCTACCATCAAATGTTTGCCCTCGTTAGACTCCCCTCTGGAAGCGCTTTCACTGCAAGCTGCAGATTCCCTCCTAACAGCAAGCTTTAGGATAGGGTACTGAATTGTAACTTACTTTCGCCTAATAATGCGATTTTGGCAAAGAGAGTATCTCCCGCAGGGAAGCTGCTACCATCAAATCTTTGCCCTCATTACACTCCCCTCTGGAAGCGCTTTCACTGCAAGCTGCAGATTCCCTCCTAACAGCAAGCTTTAGGATAGGGTACTGAATTGTAACTTACTTTCGCCTAATAATGCGATTTTGTTAAAGAGAGTATCTCCCGCAGGGAGGCTGCTACCATCAAATGTTTGCCCTCATTAGACTCCCCTCTGGAAGCGCTTTCACTGCAAGCTGCAGATTCCCTCCTAACAGCAAGCTTTAGGATAGGGTACTGAATTGTAACTTACTTTCGCCTAATAATGCGATTTTGGCAAAGAGACTATCTCCCGCAGGGAAGCTGCTACCATCAAATATTTGCCCTCGTTAGACTCCCCTCCGGAAGCGCTTTCACTGCAAGCTGCAGATTCCCTCCTAACAGCAAGCTTTAGGATAGGGTACTGAATTGTAACTTACTTACGCCTAATAAGGCGATTTTGGCAAAGAGACTATCTCCCGCAGGGAAGCTGCTACCATCAAATGTTTGCCCTCATTAGACTCCCCTCTGGAAGCGCTTTCACTGCAAGCTGCAGATTCCCTCCTAACAGCAAGCTTTAGGATAGGGTACTGAATTGTAACTTACTTTCGCCTAATAATGCGATTTTGGCAAAGAGACTATCTCCCGCAGGGAAGCTGCTACCATCAAATGTTTGCCCTCATTAGACTCCCCTCTGGAAGCGCTTTCACTGCAAGCTGCAGATTCCCTCCTAACAGCAAGCTTTAGGATAGGGTACTGAATTGTAACTTACTTTCGCCTAATAATGCGATTTTGGCAAAGAGACTATCTCCCGCAGGGAAGCTGCTACCATCAAATGTTTGCCCTCATTAGACTCCCCTCTGGAAGCGCTTTCACTGCAAGCTGCAGATTCCCTCCTAACAGCAAGCTTTAGTATAGGGTTATGAATTGTAACTTAACTGCGGCAAATAAGGCGATACTGGCAAAGAGAGTATCTCCCGCAGGGAAGATGCTACCATCAAATATTTGCCCTCGTTAGACTCCCCTCTGGAAGCGCTTTCACTGCAAGCTGCAGATTCCCTCCTAACAGCAAGCTTTAGGATAGGGTACTGAATTGTAACTTACTTTCGCCTAATAATGCGATTTTGGCAAAGAGAGTATCTCCCGCAGGGAAGCTGCTACCATCAAATGTTTGCCCTCATTAGACTCCCCTCTGGAAGCGCTTTCACTGCAAGCTGCAGATTCCCTCCTAACAGCAAGCTTTAGGATAGGGTACTGAATTGTAACTTACTTTCGCCTAATAATGCGATTTTGGCAAAGAGAGTATCTCCCGCAGGGAAGCAGCTACCATCAAATGTTTGCCCTCATTAGACTCCCCTCTGGAAGCGCTTTCACTGCAAGCTGCAGATTCCCTCCTAACAGCAAGCTTTAGTATAGGGTTATGAATTGTAACTTAACTGCGGCTAATAAGGCGATTCTGGCAAAGAGTATCTCCCGCAGGGAAGATGCTACCATCAAATGTTTGCCCTCATTAGACTCCCCTCTGGAAGCGCTTTCACTGCAAGCTGCAGATTCCCTCCTAACAGCAAGCTTTAGGATAGGGTACTGAATTGTAACTTACTTTCGCCTAATAATGCGATTTTGGCAAAGAGAGTATCTCCCGCAGGGAAGCTGCTACCATCAAATGTTTGCCCTCATTAGACTCCCCTCTGGAAGCGCTTTCACTGCAAGCTGCAGATTCCCTCCTAACAGCAAGCTTTAAGATAGGGTACTGAATTGTAACTTACTTTCGCCTAATAATGCGATTTTGACAAAGAGAGTATCTCCCGCAGGGAAGCTGCTACCATCAAATGTTTGCCCTCATTACACTCCCCTCTGGAAGCGCTTTCACTGCAAGCTGCAGATTCCCTCCTAACAGCAAGCTTTAGGA
Organism: Phaenicophaeus curvirostris; assembly: GCF_032191515.1. Taxonomy (NCBI): domain Eukaryota; kingdom Metazoa; phylum Chordata; class Aves; order Cuculiformes; family Cuculidae; genus Phaenicophaeus; species Phaenicophaeus curvirostris. The sequence goes on along the minus strand of NW_027206811.1, from coordinate 43,946 downwards.
TAGGGTACTGAATTGTAACTTAACTGCGGCTAATAAGGCGATTTTGGCAAAGAGACTATCTCCCGCAGGGAAGCTGCTACCATCAAATGTTTGCCCTCATTAGACTCCCCTCTGGAAGCGCTTTCACTGCAAGCTGCAGATTCCCTCCTAACAGCAAGCTTTAGGATAGGGTACTGAATTGTAACTTACTTTCGCCTAATAATGCGATTTTGGCAAAGAGAATATCTCCCGCAGGGAAGCTGCTACCATCAAATGTTTGCCCTCATTAGACTCCCCTCTGGAAGCGCTTTCACTGCAAGCTGCAGATTCCCTCCTAACAGCAAGCTTTAGGATAGGGTACTGAATTGTAACTTACTTTCGCCTAATAATGCGATTTTGGCAAAGAGAGTATCTCCCGCAGGGAAGCTGCTACCATCAAATGTTTGCCCTCATTAGACTCCCCTCTGGAAGCGCTTTCACTGCAAGCTGCAGATTCCCTCCTAACAGCAAGCTTTAGGATAGGGTACTGAATTGTAACTTACTTTCGCCTAATAATGCGATTTTGGCAAAGAGAGTATCTCCCGCAGGGAGGCTGCTACCATCAAATGTTTGCCCTCATTAGACTCCCCTCTGGAAGCGCTTTCACTGCAAGCTGCAGATTCCCTCCTAACAGCAAGCTTTAGGATAGGGTACTGAATTGTAACTTACTTTCGCCTAATAATGCGATTTTGGCAAAGAGAGTATCTCCCGCAGGGAAGCTGCTACCATCAAATGTTTGCCCTCGTTAGACTCCCCTCTGGAAGCGCTTTCACTGCAAGCTGCAGATTCCCTCCTAACAGCAAGCTTTAGGATAGGGTACTGAATTGTAACTTACTTTCGCCTAATAATGCGATTTTGGCAAAGAGAGTATCTCCCGCAGGGAAGCTGCTACCATCAAATGTTTGCCCTCATTAGACTCCCCTCTGGAAGCGCTTTCACTGCAAGCTGCAGATTCCCTCCTAACAGCAAGCTTTAGGATAGGGTACTGAATTGTAACTTACTTTCGCCTAATAATGCGATTTTGGCAAAGAGACTATCTCCCGCAGGGAAGCTGCTACCATCAAATGTTTGCCCTCATTAGACTCCCCTCTGGAAGCGCTTTCACTGCAAGCTGCAGATTCCCTCCTAACAGCAAGCTTTAGGATAGGGTACTGAATTGTAACTTACTTTCGCCTAATAATGCGATTTTGGCAAAGAGAATATCTCCCGCAGGGAAGCTGCTACCATCAAATGTTTGCCCTCATTAGACTCCCCTCTGGAAGCGCTTTCACTGCAAGCTGCAGATTCCCTCCTAACAGCAAGCTTTAGGATAGGGTACTGAATTGTAACTTACTTTCGCCTAATAATGCGATTTTGGCAAAGAGAGTATCTCCCGCAGGGAAGCTGCTACCATCAAATGTTTGCCCTCATTAGACTCCCCTCTGGAAGCGCTTTCACTGCAAGCTGCAGATTCCCTCCTAACAGCAAGCTTTAGTATAGGGTTATGAATTGTAACTTAACTGCGGCAAATAAGGCGATACTGGCAAAGAGAGTATCTCCCGCAGGGAAGATGCTACCATCAAATATTTGCCCTCGTTAGACTCCCCTCTGGAAGCGCTTTCACTGCAAGCTGCAGATTCCCTCCTAACAGCAAGCTTTAGGATAGGGTACTGAATTGTAACTTACTTTCGCCTAATAATGCGATTTTGGCAAAGAGAGTATCTCCCGCAGGGAAGCTGCTACCATCAAATGTTTGCCCTCATTAGACTCCCCTCTGGAAGCGCTTTCACTGCAAGCTGCAGATTCCCTCCTAACAGCAAGCTTTAGGATAGGGTACTGAATTGTAACTTACTTTCGCCTAATAATGCGATTTTGGCAAAGAGAGTATCTCCCGCAGGGAAGCAGCTACCATCAAATGTTTGCCCTCATTAGACTCCCCTCTGGAAGCGCTTTCACTGCAAGCTGCAGATTCCCTCCTAACAGCAAGCTTTAGTATAGGGTTATGAATTGTAACTTAACTGCGGCTAATAAGGCGATTCTGGCAAAGAGTATCTCCCGCAGGGAAGATGCTACCATCAAATGTTTGCCCTCATTAGACTCCCCTCTGGAAGCGCTTTCACTGCAAGCTGCAGATTCCCTCCTAACAGCAAGCTTTAGGATAGGGTACTGAATTGTAACTTACTTTCGCCTAATAATGCGATTTTGGCAAAGAGAGTATCTCCCGCAGGGAAGCTGCTACCATCAAATGTTTGCCCTCATTAGACTCCCCTCTGGAAGCGCTTTCACTGCAAGCTGCAGATTCCCTCCTAACAGCAAGCTTTAAGATAGGGTACTGAATTGTAACTTACTTTCGCCTAATAATGCGATTTTGACAAAGAGAGTATCTCCCGCAGGGAAGCTGCTACCATCAAATGTTTGCCCTCATTACACTCCCCTCTGGAAGCGCTTTCACTGCAAGCTGCAGATTCCCTCCTAACAGCAAGCTTTAGGATAGGGTACTGAATTGTAACTTAACTGCGGCTAATAAGGCGATTTTGGCAAAGAGACTATCTCCCGCAGGGAAGCTGCTACCATCAAATGTTTGCCCTCATTAGACTCCCCTCTGGAAGCGCTTTCACTGCAAGCTGCAGATTCCCTCCTAACAGCAAGCTTTAGGATAGGGTACTGAATTGTAACTTACTTTCGCCTAATAATGCGATTTTGGCAAAGAGAATATCTCCCGCAGGGAAGCTGCTACCATCAAATGTTTGCCCTCATTAGACTCCCCTCTGGAAGCGCTTTCACTGCAAGCTGCAGATTCCCTCCTAACAGCAAGCTTTAGGATAGGGTACTGAATTGTAACTTACTTTCGCCTAATAATGCGATTTTGGCAAAGAGAGTATCTCCCGCAGGGAAGCTGCTACCATCAAATGTTTGCCCTCATTAGACTCCCCTCTGGAAGCGCTTTCACTGCAAGCTGCAGATTCCCTCCTAACAGCAAGCTTTAGGATAGGGTACTGAATTGTAACTTACTTTCGCCTAATAATGCGATTTTGGCAAAGAGAGTATCTCCCGCAGGGAGGCTGCTACCATCAAATGTTTGCCCTCATTAGACTCCCCTCTGGAAGCGCTTTCACTGCAAGCTGCAGATTCCCTCCTAACAGCAAGCTTTAGGATAGGGTACTGAATTGTAACTTACTTTCGCCTAATAATGCGATTTTGGCAAAGAGAGTATCTCCCGCAGGGAAGCTGCTACCATCAAATGTTTGCCCTCGTTAGACTCCCCTCTGGAAGCGCTTTCACTGCAAGCTGCAGATTCCCTCCTAACAGCAAGCTTTAGGATAGGGTACTGAATTGTAACTTACTTTCGCCTAATAATGCGATTTTGGCAAAGAGAGTATCTCCCGCAGGGAAGCTGCTACCTTCAAATGTTTGCCCTCATTAGACTACCCTCTGGAAGCGCTTTCACTGCAAGCTGCAGATTCCCTCCTAACAGCAAGCTTTAGGATAGGGTACTGAATTGTAACTTACTTTCGCCTAATAATGCGATTTTGGCAAAGAGACTATCTCCCGCAGGGAAGCTGCTACCATCAAATGTTTGCCCTCATTAGACTCCCCTCTGGAAGCGCTTTCACTGCAAGCTGCAGATTCCCTCCTAACAGCAAGCTTTAGGATAGGGTACTGAATTGTAACTTACTTTCGCCTAATAATGCGATTTTGGCAAAGAGACTATCTCCCGCAGGGAAGCTGCTACCATCAAATGTTTGCCCTCATTAGACTCCCCTCTGGAAGCGCTTTCACTGCAAGCTGCAGATTCCCTCCTAACAGCAAGCTTTAGGATAGGGTACTGAATTGTAACTTACTTTCGCCTAATAATTCGATTTTGGCAAAGAGAGTATCTCCCGCAGGAAAGCTGCTACCATCAAATGTTTGCCCTCATTAGACTCCCCTCTGGAAGCGCTTTCACTGCAAGCTGCAGATTCCCTCCTAACAGCAAGCTTTAGGATAGGGTACTGAATTGTAACTTACTTTCGCCTAATAAGGCGATTTTGGCAAAGAGACTATCTCCCGCAGGGAAGCTGCTTCCATCAAATGTTTGCCCTCATTAGACTCCCCTCTGGAAGCGCTTTCACTGCAAGCTGCAGATTCCCTCCTAACAGCAAGCTTTAGGATAGGGTACTGAATTGTAACTTACTTTCGCCTAATAATGCGATTTTGCCAAAGAGACTATCTCCCGCAGGGAAGCTGCTACCATCAAATGTTTGCCCTCATTAGACTCCCCTCTGGAAGCGCTTTCACTGCAAGCTGCACATTCCCTCCTAACAGCAAGCTTTAGGATAGGGTACTGAATTGTAACTTACTTTCGCCTAATAATGCGATTTTGGCAAAGAGACTATCTCCCGCAGGGAAGCTGCTACCATCAAATGTTTGCCCTCATTAGACTCCCCTCTGGAAGCGCTTTCACTGCAAGCTGCAGATTCCCTCCTAACAGCAAGCTTTAAGATAGGGTACTGAATTGTAACTTACTTTCGCCTAATAATGCGATTTTGACAAAGAGAGTATCTCCCGCAGGGAAGCTGCTACCATCAAATGTTTGCCCTCATTACACTCCCCTCTGGAAGCGCTTTCACTGCAAGCTGCAGATTCCCTCCTAACAGCAAGCTTTAGGATAGGGTACTGAATTGTAACTTACTTTCGCCTAATAATGCGATTTTGGCAAAGAGACTATCTCCCGCAGGGAAGCTGCTACCATCAAATGTTTGCCCTCATTAGACTCCCCTCTGGAAGCGCTTTCACTGCAAGCTGCAGATTCCCTCCTAACAGCAAGCTTTAGGATAGGGTACTGAATTGTAACTTACTTTCGCCTAATAATGCGATTTTGGCAAAGAGAGTATCTCCCGCAGGGAAGCTGCTACCATCAAATGTTTGCCCTCATTAGACTCCGCTCTGGAAGCGCTTTCACTGCAAGCTGCAGATTCCCTCCTAACAGCAAGCTTTAGGATAGGGTACTGAATTGTAACTTACTTTCGCCTAATAATGCGATTTTGGCAAAGAGACTATCTCCCGCAGGGAAGCTGCTACCATCAAATGTTTGCCCTCATTAGACTCCCCTCTGGAAGCGCTTTCACTGCAAGCTGCAGATTCCCTCCTAACAGCAAGCTTTAGGATAGGGTACTGAATTGTAACTTACTTTCGCCTAATAATGCGATTTTGGCAAAGAGAATATCTCCCGCAGGGAAGCTGCTACCATCAAATGTTTGCCCTCATTACACTCCCCTCTGGAAGCGCTTTCACTGCAAGCTGCAGATTCCCTCCTAACAGCAAGCTTTAGGATAGGGTACTGAATTGTAACTTAACTGCGGCTAATAAGGCGATTTTGGCAAAGAGACTATCTCCCGCAGGGAAGCTGCTACCATCAAATGTTTGCCCTCATTAGACTCCCCTCTGGAAGCGCTTTCACTGCAAGCTGCAGATTCCCTCCTAACAGCAAGCTTTAGGATAGGGTACTGAATTGTAACTTACTTTCGCCTAATAATGCGATTTTGGCAAAGAGAATATCTCCCGCAGGGAAGCTGCTACCATCAAATGTTTGCCCTCATTAGACTCCCCTCTGGAAGCGCTTTCACTGCAAGCTGCAGATTCCCTCCTAACAGCAAGCTTTAGGATAGGGTACTGAATTGTAACTTACTTTCGCCTAATAATGCGATTTTGGCAAAGAGAGTATCTCCCGCAGGGAAGCTGCTACCATCAAATCTTTGCCCTCATTACACTCCCCTCTGGAAGCGCTTTCACTGCAAGCTGCAGATTCCCTCCTAACAGCAAGCTTTAGGATAGGGTACTGAATTGTAACTTACTTTCGCCTAATAATGCGATTTTGGCAAAGAGAGTATCTCCCGCAGGGAAGCTGCTACCATCAAATGTTTGCCCTCATTAGACTCCCCTCTGGAAGCGCTTTCACTGCAAGCTGCAGATTCCCTCCTAACAGCAAGCTTTAGGATAGGGTACTGAATTGTAACTTACTTTCGCCTAATAATGCGATTTTGGCAAAGAGAGTATCTCCCGCAGGGAAGCTGCTACCATCAAATGTTTGCCCTCATTAGACTCCCCTCTGGAAGCGCTTTCACTGCAAGCTGCAGATTCCCTCCTAACAGCAAGCTTTAGGATAGGGTACTGAATTGTAACTTACTTTCGCCTAATAATGCGATTTTGGCAAAGAGACTATCTCCCGCAGGGAAGCTGCTACCATCAAATGTTTGCCCTCATTAGACTCCCCTCTGGAAGCGCTTTCACTGCAAGCTGCAGATTCCCTCCTAACAGCAAGCTTGAGGATAGGGTACTGAATTGTAACTTACTTTCGCCTAATAATGCGATTTTGGCAAAGAGAGTATCTCCCGCAGGGAAGCTGCTACCATCAAATGTTTGCCCTCATTAGACTCCCCTCTGGAAGCGCTTTCACTGCAAGCTGCAGATTCCCTCCTAACAGCAAGCTTTAGGATAGGGTACTGAATTGTAACTTACTTTCGCCTAATAATGCGATTTTGGCAAAGAGACTATCTCCCGCAGGGAAGCTGCTACCATCAAATGTTTGCCCTCATTAGACTCCCCTCTGGAAGCGCTTTCACTGCAAGCTGCAGATTCCCTCCTAACAGCAAGCTTTAGGATAGGGTACTGAATTGTAACTTACTTTCGCCTAATAATGCGATTTTGGCAAAGAGAGTATCTCCCGCAGGGAAGCTGCTACCATCAAATGTTTGCCCTCATTAGACTCCCCTCTGGAAGCGCTTTCACTGCAAGCTGCAGATTCCCTCCTAACAGCAAGCTTTAGGATAGGGTACTGAATTGTAACTTAACTGCGGCTAAAAAGGCGATTTTAGCAAAGAGACTATCTCCCGCAGGGAAGCTGCTACCATCAAATATTTGCCCTCGTTAGACTCCCCTCTGGAAGCGCTTTCACTGCAAGCTGCAGATTCCCTCCTAACAGCAAGCTTTAGGATAGGGTACTGAATTGTAACTTACTTTCGCCTAATAATGCGATTTTGACAAAGAGAGTATCTCCCGCAGGGAAGCTGCTACCATCAAATCTTTGCCCTCATTAGACTCCCCTCTGGAAGCGCTTTCACTGCAAGCTGCAGATTCCCTCCTAACAGCAAGCTTTAGGATAGGGTACTGAATTGTAACTTACTTTCGCCTAATAATGCGATTTTGGCAAAGAGACTATCTCCCGCAGGGAAGCTGCTACCATCAAATGTTTGCCCTCATTAGACTCCCCTCTGGAAGCGCTTTCACTGCAAGCTGCAGATTCCCTCCTAACAGCAAGCTTTAGGATAGGGTACTGAATTGTAACTTACTTTCGCCTAATAAGGCGATTTTGTCTAAGAGAATATCTCCCGCAGGGAAGCTGCTACCATCAAATCTTTGCCCTCATTAGACTCCCCTCTGGAAGCGCTTTCACTGCAAGCTGCAGATTCCCTCCTAACAGCAAGCTTTAGGATAGGGTACTGAATTGTAACTTACTTTCGCCTAATAATGCGATTTTGGCAAAGAGAGTATCTCCCGCAGGGAAGCTGCTACCATCAAATGTTTGTCCTCATTAGACTCCCCTCTGGAAGCGCTTTCACTGCAAGCTGCAGATTCCCTCCTAACAGCAAGCTTTAGGATAGGGTACTGAATTGTAACTTACTTTCGCCTAATAATGCGATTTTGGCAAAGAGACTATCTCCCGCAGGGAAGCTGCTACCATCAAATGTTTGCCCTCATTAGACTCCCCTCTGGAAGCGCTTTCACTGCAAGCTGCAGATTCCCTCCTAACAGCAAGCTTTAGGATAGGGTACTGAATTGTAACTTAACAGCGGCTAAAAAGGCGATTTTAGCAAAGAGACTATCTCCCGCAGGGAAGCTGCTACCATCAAATATTTGCCCTCGTTAGACTCCCCTCTGGAAGCGCTTTCACTGCAAGCTGCAGATTCCCTCCTAACAGCAAGCTTTAGGATAGGGTACTGAATTGTAACTTACTTTCGCCTAATAATGCGATTTTGGCAAAGAGACTATCTCCCGCAGGGAAGCTGCTACCATCAAATGTTTGCCCTCATTAGACTCCCCTCTGGAAGCGCTTTCACTGCAAGCTGCAGATTCCCTCCTAACAGCAAGCTTTAGGATAGGGTACTGAATTGTAACTTACTTTCGCCTAATAATGCGATTTTGGCAAAGAGAGTATCTCCCGCAGGGAAGCTGCTACCATCAAATGTTTGTCCTCATTAGACTCCCCTCTGGAAGCGCTTTCACTGCAAGCTGCAGATTCCCTCCTAACAGCAAGCTTTAGGATAGGGTACTGAATTGTAACTTACTTTCGCCTAATAATGCGATTTTGGCAAAGAGAGTATCTCCCGCAGGGAAGCTGCTACCATCAAATGTTTGCCCTCATTAGACTCCCCTCTGGAAGCGCTTTCACTGCAAGCTGCAGATTCCCTCCTAACAGCAAGCTTTAGGATAGGGTACTGAATTGTAACTTAACAGCGGCTAAAAAGGCGATTTTAGCAAAGAGACTATCTCCCGCAGGGAGGCTGCTACCATCAAATATTTGCCCTCGTTAGACTCCCCTCTGGAAGCGCTTTCACTGCAAGCTGCAGATTCCCTCCTAACAGCAAGCTTTAGGATAGGGTACTGAATTGTAACTTACTTTCGCCTAATAATGCGATTTTGGCAAAGAGAGTATCTCCCGCAGGGAAGCTGCTACCATCAAATGTTTGCCCTCATTAGACTCCCCTCTGGAAGCGCTTTCACTGCAAGCTGCAGATTCCCTCCTAACAGCAAGCTTTAAGATAGGGTACTGAATTGTAACTTACTTTCGCCTAATAATGCGATTTTGGCAAAGAGACTATCTCCCGCAGGGAAGCTGCTACCATCAAATGTTTGCCCTCATTAGACTCCCCTCTGGAAGCGCTTTCACTGCAAGCTGCAGATTCCCTCCTAACAGCAAGCTTTAGGATAGGGTACTGAATTGTAACTTACTTTCGCCTAATAATGCGATTTTGGCAAAGAGACTATCTCCCGCAGGGAAGCTGCTACCATCAAATGTTTGCCCTCATTAGACTCCCCTCTGGAAGCGCTTTCACTGCAAGCTGCAGATTCCCTCCTAACAGCAAGCTTTAGGATAGGGTACTGAATTGTAACTTACTTTCGCCTAATAATGCGATTTTGGCAAAGAGAGTATCTCCCGCAGGGAAGCTGCTACCATCAAATGTTTGCCCTCATTAGACTCCCCTCTGGAAGCGCTTTCACTGCAAGCTGCAGATTCCCTCCTAACAGCAAGCTTTAGGATAGGGTACTGAATTGTAACTTAACTGCGGCTAAAAAGGCGATTTTAGCAAAGAGACTATCTCCCGCAGGGAAGCTGCTACCATCAAATATTTGCCCTCGTTAGACTCCCCTCTGGAAGCGCTTTCACTGCAAGCTGCAGATTCCCTCCTAACAGCAAGCTTTAGGATAGGGTACTGAATTGTAACTTACTTTCGCCTAATAATGCGATTTTGACAAAGAGAGTATCTCCCGCAGGGAAGCTGCTACCATCAAATCTTTGCCCTCATTAGACTCCCCTCTGGAAGCGCTTTCACTGCAAGCTGCAGATTCCCTCCTAACAGCAAGCTTTAGGATAGGGTACTGAATTGTAACTTACTTTCGCCTAATAATGCGATTTTGGCAAAGAGACTATCTCCCGCAGGGAAGCTGCTACCATCAAATGTTTGCCCTCATTAGACTCCCCTCTGGAAGCGCTTTCACTGCAAGCTGCAGATTCCCTCCTAACAGCAAGCTTTAGGATAGGGTACTGAATTGTAACTTACTTTCGCCTAATAAGGCGATTTTGTCAAAGAGAATATCTCCCGCAGGGAAGCTGCTACCATCAAATCTTTGCCCTCATTAGACTCCCCTCTGGAAGCGCTTTCACTGCAAGCTGCAGATTCCCTCCTAACAGCAAGCTTTAGGATAGGGTACTGAATTGTAACTTACTTTCGCCTAATAATGCGATTTTGGCAAAGAGAGTATCTCCCGCAGGGAAGCTGCTACCATCAAATGTTTGTCCTCATTAGACTCCCCTCTGGAAGCGCTTTCACTGCAAGCTGCAGATTCCCTCCTAACAGCAAGCTTTAGGATAGGGTACTGAATTGTAACTTACTTTCGCCTAATAATGCGATTTTGGCAAAGAGAGTATCTCCCGCAGGGAAGCTGCTACCATCAAATGTTTGCCCTCATTAGACTCCCCTCTGGAAGCGCTTTCACTGCAAGCTGCAGATTCCCTCCTAACAGCAAGCTTTAGGATAGGGTACTGAATTGTAACTTAACAGCGGCTAAAAAGGCGATTTTAGCAAAGAGACTATCTCCCGCAGGGAAGCTGCTACCATCAAATATTTGCCCTCGTTAGACTCCCCTCTGGAAGCGCTTTCACTGCAAGCTGCAGATTCCCTCCTAACAGCAAGCTTTAGGATAGTGTACTGAATTGTAACTTACTTTCGCCTAATAATGCGATTTTGACAAAGAGAGTATCTCCCGCAGGGAAGCTGCTACCATCAAATGTTTGCCCTCATTAGACTCCCCTCTGGAAGCGCTTTCACTGCAAGCTGCAGATTCCCTCCTAACAGCAAGCTTTAGGATAGGGTACTGAATTGTAACTTACTTTCGCCTAATAATGCTATTTTGGCAAAGAGACTATCTCCCGCAGGGAAGCTGCTACCATCAAATGTTTGCCCTCATTAGACTCCCCTCTGGAAGCGCTTTCACTGCAAGCTGCACATTCCCTCCTAACAGCAAGCTTTAGGATAGGGTACTGAATTGTAACTTACTTTCGCCTAATAATGCGATTTTGGCAAAGAGAGTATCTCCCGCAGGGAGGCTGCTACCATCAAATGTTTGCCCTCATTAGACTCCCCTCTGGAAGCGCTTTCACTGCAAGCTGCACATTCCCTCCTAACAGCAAGCTTTAGGATAGGGTACTGAATTGTAACTTACTTTCGCCTAATAATGCTATTTTGGCAAAGAGACTATCTCCCGCAGGGAAGCTGCTACCATCAAATCTTTGCCCTCATTAGACTCCCCTCTGGAAGCGCTTTCACTGCAAGCTGCAGATTCCCTCCTAACAGCAAGCTTTAGGATAGGGTACTGAATTGTAACTTACTTTCGCCTAATAATGCGATTTTGGCAAAGAGAGTATCTCCCGCAGGGAAGCTGCTACCATCAAATGTTTGCCCTCATTAGACTCCCCTCTGGAAGCGCTTTCACTGCAAGCTGCAGATTCCCTCCTAACAGCAAGCTTTAGGATAGGGTACTGAATTGTAACTTACTTTCGCCTAATAATGCGATTTTGGCAAAGAGAGTATCTCCCGCAGGGAGGCTGCTACCATCAAATGTTTGCCCTCATTAGACTCCCCTCTGGAAGCGCTTTCACTGCAAGCTGCACATTCCCTCCTAACAGCAAGCTTTAGGATAGGGTACTGAATTGTAACTTACTTTCGCCTAATAATGCGATTTTGGCAAAGAGAGTATCTCCCGCAGGGAGGCTGCTACCATCAAATGTTTGCCCTCATTAGACTCCCCTCTGGAAGCGCTTTCACTGCAAGCTGCACATTCCCTCCTAACAGCAAGCTTTAGGATAGGGTACTGAATTGTAACTTACTTTCGCCTAATAATGCTATTTTGGCAAAGAGACTATCTCCCGCAGGGAAGCTGCTACCATCAAATGTTTGCCCTCATTAGACTCCCCTCTGGAAGCGCTTTCACTGCAAGCTGCAGATTCCCTCCTAACAGCAAGCTTTAGGATAGGGTACTGAATTGTAACTTACTTTCGCCTAATAATGCGATTTTGAAAAAGAGAGTATCTCCCGCAGGGAAGCTGCTACCATCAAATGTTTGCCCTCATTAGACTCCCCTCTGGAAGCGCTTTCACTGCAAGCTGCAGATTCCCTCCTAACAGCAAGCTTTAGGATAGGGTACTGAATTGTAACTTACTTTCGCCTAATAATTCGATTTTGGCAAAGAGAGTATCTCCCGCAGGGTGGCTGCTTACCATCAAATGTTTGCCCTCATTAGACTCCCCTCTGGAAGCGCTTTCACTGCAAGCTGCAGATTCCCTCCTAACAGCAAGCTTTAGGATAGGGTACTGAATTGTAACTTACTTTCGCCTAATAATGCGATTTTGGCAAAGAGACTATCTCCCGCAGGGAAGCTGCTACCATCAAATGTTTGCCCTCATTAGACTCCCCTCTGGAAGCGCTTTCACTGCAAGCTGCAGATTCCCTCCTAACAGCAAGCTTTAGGATAGGGTACTGAATTGTAACTTACTTTCGCCTAATAATGCGATTTTGGCAAAGAGACTATCTCCCGCAGGGAAGCTGCTACCATCAAATGTTTGCCCTCATTAGACTCCCCTCTGGAAGCGCTTTCACTGCAAGCTGCACATTCCCTCCTAACAGCAAGCTTTAGGATAGGGTACTGAATTGTAACTTACTTTCGCCTAATAATGCGATTTTGGCAAAGAGACTATCTCCCGCAGGGAAGCTGCTACCATCAAATGTTTGCCCTCATTAGACTCCCCTCTGGAAGCGCTTTCACTGCAAGCTGCAGATTCCCTCCTAACAGCAAGCTTTAAGATAGGGTACTGAATTGTAACTTACTTTCGCCTAATAATGCGATTTTGGCAAAGAGACTATCTCCCGCAGGGAAGCTGCTACCATCAAATGTTTGCCCTCATTAGACTCCCCTCTGGAAGCGCTTTCACTGCAAGCTGCAGATTCCCTCCTAACAGCAAGCTTTAGGATAGGGTACTGAATTGTAACTTACTTTCGCCTAATAATGCGATTTTGGCAAAGAGACTATCTCCCGCAGGGAAGCTGCTACCATCAAATGTTTGCCCTCATTAGACTCCCCTCTGGAAGCGCTTTCACTGCAAGCTGCAGATTCCCTCCTAACAGCAAGCTTTAGGATAGGGTACTGAATTGTAACTTACTTTCGCCTAATAATGCGATTTTGGCAAAGAGAGTATCTCCCGCAGGGAAGCTGCTACCATCAAATGTTTGCCCTCATTAGACTCCCCTCTGGAAGCGCTTTCACTGCAAGCTGCAGATTCCCTCCTAACAGCAAGCTTTAGGATAGGGTACTGAATTGTAACTTACTTTCGCCTAATAATGCGATTTTAGCAAAGAGACTATCTCCCGCAGGGAAGCTGCTACCATCAAATGTTTGCCCTCATTAGACTCCCCTCTGGAAGCGCTTTCACTGCAAGCTGCAGATTCCCTCCTAACAGCAAGCTTTAAGATAGGGTACTGAATTGTAACTTACTTTCGCCTAATAATGCGATTTTGACAAAGAGAGTATCTCCCGCAGGGAAGCTGCTACCATCAAATGTTTGCCCTCATTAGACTCCCCTCTGGAAGCGCTTTCACTGCAAGCTGCAGATTCCCTCCTAACAGCAAGCTTTAGGATAGGGTACTGAATTGTAACTTACTTTCGCCTAATAATGCGATTTTGGCAAAGAGAGTATCTCCCGCAGGGAAGCTGCTACCATCAAATGTTTGCCCTCGTTAGACTCCCCTCTGGAAGCGCTTTCACTGCAAGCTGCAGATTCCCTCCTAACAGCAAGCTTTAGGATAGGGTACTGAATTGTAACTTACTTTCGCCTAATAAGGCGATTTTGGCAAAGAGAGTATCTCCCGCAGGGAAGCTGCTACCATCAAATGTTTGCCCTCATTAGACTCCCCTCTGGAAGCGCTTTCACTGCAAGCTGCAGATTCCCTCCTAACAGCAAGCTTTAGGATAGGGTACTGAATTGTAACTTACTTACGCCTAATAATGCGATTTTGGCAAAGAGACTATCTCCCGCAGGGAAGCTGCTACCATCAAATGTTTGCCCTCATTAGACTCCCCTCTGGAAGCGCTTTCACTGCAAGCTGCAGATTCCCTCCTAACAGCAAGCTTTAGGATAGGGTACTGAATTGTAACTTACTTTCGCCTAATAATGCGATTTTAGCAAAGAGACTATCTCCCGCAGGGAAGCTGCTACCATCAAATGTTTGCCCTCATTAGACTCCCCTCTGGAAGCGCTTTCACTGCAAGCTGCAGATTCCCTCCTAACAGCAAGCTTTAAGATAGGGTACTGAATTGTAACTTACTTTCGCCTAATAATGCGATATTAGCAAAGAGACTATCTCCCGCAGGGAAGCTGCTACCATCAAATGTTTGCCCTCATTAGACTCCCCTCTGGAAGCGCTTTCACTGCAAGCTGCAGATTCCCTCCTAACAGCAAGCTTTAGGATAGGGTACTGAATTGTAACTTAACTGCGGCTAAAAAGGCGATTTTAGCAAAGAGACTATCTCCCGCAGGGAAGCTGCTACCATCAAATATTTGCCCTCGTTAGACTCCCCTCTGGAAGCGCTTTCACTGCAAGCTGCAGATTCCCTCCTAACAGCAAGCTTTAGGATAGGGTACTGAATTGTAACTTACTTTCGCCTAATAAGGCGATTTTGGCAAAGAGAGTATCTCCCGCAGGGAAGCTGCTACCATCAAATGTTTGCCCTCATTAGACTCCCCTCTGGAAGCGCTTTCACTGCAAGCTGCAGATTCCCTCCTAACAGCAAGCTTTAGGATAGGGTACTGAATTGTAACTTACTTTCGCCTAATAATGCGATTTTGGCAAAGAGAGTATCTCCCGCAGGGAAGCTGCTACCATCAAATGTTTGCCCTCATTAGACTCCCCTCTGGAAGCGCTTTCACTGCAAGCTGCAGATTCCCTCCTAACAGCAAGCTTTAGGATAGGGTACTGAATTGTAACTTACTTTCGCCTAATAATGCGATTTTGGCAAAGAGAGTATCTCCCGCAGGGAAGCTGCTACCATCAAATGTTTGCCCTCATTAGACTCCCCTCTGGAAGCGCTTTCACTGCAAGCTGCAGATTCCCTCCTAACAGCAAGCTTTAAGATAGGGTACTGAATTGTAACTTACTTTCGCCTAATAATGCTATTTTGGCAAAGAGACTATCTCCCGCAGGGAAGCTGCTACCATCAAATGTTTGCCCTCATTAGACTCCCCTCTGGAAGCGCTTTCACTGCAAGCTGCAGATTCCCTCCTAACAGCAAGCTTTAGGATAGGGTACTGAATTGTAACTTACTTTCGCCTAATAATGCGATTTTGAAAAAGAGAGTATCTCCCGCAGGGAAGCTGCTACCATCAAATGTTTGCCCTCATTAGACTCCCCTCTGGAAGCGCTTTCACTGCAAGCTGCAGATTCCCTCCTAACAGCAAGCTTTAGGATAGGGTACTGAATTGTAACTTACTTTCGCCTAATAATTCGATTTTGGCAAAGAGAGTATCTCCCGCAGGGTGGCTGCTTACCATCAAATGTTTGCCCTCATTAGACTCCCCTCTGGAAGCGCTTTCACTGCAAGCTGCAGATTCCCTCCTAACAGCAAGCTTTAGGATAGGGTACTGAATTGTAACTTACTTTCGCCTAATAATGCGATTTTGGCAAAGAGACTATCTCCCGCAGGGAAGCTGCTACCATCAAATGTTTGCCCTCATTAGACTCCCCTCTGGAAGCGCTTTCACTGCAAGCTGCAGATTCCCTCCTAACAGCAAGCTTTAGGATAGGGTACTGAATTGTAACTTACTTTCGCCTAATAATGCGATTTTGGCAAAGAGACTATCTCCCGCAGGGAAGCTGCTACCATCAAATGTTTGCCCTCATTAGACTCCCCTCTGGAAGCGCTTTCACTGCAAGCTGCACATTCCCTCCTAACAGCAAGCTTTAGGATAGGGTACTGAATTGTAACTTACTTTCGCCTAATAATGCGATTTTGGCAAAGAGACTATCTCCCGCAGGGAAGCTGCTACCATCAAATGTTTGCCCTCATTAGACTCCCCTCTGGAAGCGCTTTCACTGCAAGCTGCAGATTCCCTCCTAACAGCAAGCTTTAAGATAGGGTACTGAATTGTAACTTACTTTCGCCTAATAATGCGATTTTGGCAAAGAGACTATCTCCCGCAGGGAAGCTGCTACCATCAAATGTTTGCCCTCATTAGACTCCCCTCTGGAAGCGCTTTCACTGCAAGCTGCAGATTCCCTCCTAACAGCAAGCTTTAGGATAGGGTACTGAATTGTAACTTACTTTCGCCTAATAATGCGATTTTGGCAAAGAGACTATCTCCCGCAGGGAAGCTGCTACCATCAAATGTTTGCCCTCATTAGACTCCCCTCTGGAAGCGCTTTCACTGCAAGCTGCAGATTCCCTCCTAACAGCAAGCTTTAGGATAGGGTACTGAATTGTAACTTACTTTCGCCTAATAATGCGATTTTGGCAAAGAGAGTATCTCCCGCAGGGAAGCTGCTACCATCAAATGTTTGCCCTCATTAGACTCCCCTCTGGAAGCGCTTTCACTGCAAGCTGCAGATTCCCTCCTAACAGCAAGCTTTAGGATAGGGTACTGAATTGTAACTTACTTTCGCCTAATAATGCGAATTTAGCAAAGAAACTATCTCCCGCAGGGAAGCTGCTACCATCAAATGTTTGCCCTCATTAGACTCCCCTCTGGAAGCGCTTTCACTGCAAGCTGCAGATTCCCTCCTAACAGCAAGCTTTAAGATAGGGTACTGAATTGTAACTTACTTTCGCCTAATAATGCGATTTTGACAAAGAGAGTATCTCCCGCAGGGAAGCTGCTACCATCAAATGTTTGCCCTCATTAGACTCCCCTCTGGAAGCGCTTTCACTGCAAGCTGCAGATTCCCTCCTAACAGCAAGCTTTAGGATAGGGTACTGAATTGTAACTTACTTTCGCCTAATAATGCGATTTTGGCAAAGAGAGTATCTCCCGCAGGGAAGCTGCTACCATCAAATGTTTGCCCTCGTTAGACTCCCCTCTGGAAGCGCTTTCACTGCAAGCTGCAGATTCCCTCCTAACAGCAAGCTTTAGGATAGGGTACTGAATTGTAACTTACTTTCGCCTAATAAGGCGATTTTGGCAAAGAGAGTATCTCCCGCAGGGAAGCTGCTACCATCAAATGTTTGCCCTCATTAGACTCCCCTCTGGAAGCGCTTTCACTGCAAGCTGCAGATTCCCTCCTAACAGCAAGCTTTAGGATAGGGTACTGAATTGTAACTTACTTACGCCTAATAATGCGATTTTGGCAAAGAGACTATCTCCCGCAGGGAAGCTGCTACCATCAAATGTTTGCCCTCATTAGACTCCCCTCTGGAAGCGCTTTCACTGCAAGCTGCAGATTCCCTCCTAACAGCAAGCTTTAGGATAGGGTACTGAATTGTAACTTACTTTCGCCTAATAATGCGATTTTAGCAAAGAGACTATCTCCCGCAGGGAAGCTGCTACCATCAAATGTTTGCCCTCATTAGACTCCCCTCTGGAAGCGCTTTCACTGCAAGCTGCAGATTCCCTCCTAACAGCAAGCTTTAAGATAGGGTACTGAATTGTAACTTACTTTCGCCTAATAATGCGATATTAGCAAAGAGACTATCTCCCGCAGGGAAGCTGCTACCATCAAATGTTTGCCCTCATTAGACTCCCCTCTGGAAGCGCTTTCACTGCAAGCTGCAGATTCCCTCCTAACAGCAAGCTTTAGGATAGGGTACTGAATTGTAACTTAACTGCGGCTAAAAAGGCGATTTTAGCAAAGAGACTATCTCCCGCAGGGAAGCTGCTACCATCAAATATTTGCCCTCGTTAGACTCCCCTCTGGAAGCGCTTTCACTGCAAGCTGCAGATTCCCTCCTAACAGCAAGCTTTAGGATAGGGTACTGAATTGTAACTTACTTTCGCCTAATAAGGCGATTTTGGCAAAGAGAGTATCTCCCGCAGGGAAGCTGCTACCATCAAATGTTTGCCCTCATTAGACTCCCCTCTGGAAGCGCTTTCACTGCAAGCTGCAGATTCCCTCCTAACAGCAAGCTTTAGGATAGGGTACTGAATTGTAACTTACTTTCGCCTAATAATGCGATTTTGGCAAAGAGAGTATCTCCCGCAGGGAAGCTGCTACCATCAAATGTTTGCCCTCATTAGACTCCCCTCTGGAAGCGCTTTCACTGCAAGCTGCAGATTCCCTCCTAACAGCAAGCTTTAGGATAGGGTACTGAATTGTAACTTACTTTCGCCTAATAATGCGATTTTGGCAAAGAGAGTATCTCCCGCAGGGAAGCTGCTACCATCAAATGTTTGCCCTCATTAGACTCCCCTCTGGAAGCGCTTTCACTGCAAGCTGCAGATTCCCTCCTAACAGCAAGCTTTAAGATAGGGTACTGAATTGTAACTTACTTTCGCCTAATAATGCGATATTAGCAAAGAGACTATCTCCCGCAGGGAAGCTGCTACCATCAAATGTTTGCCCTCATTAGACTCCCCTCTGGAAGCGCTTTCACTGCAAGCTGCAGATTCCCTCCTAACAGCAAGCTTTAGGATAGGGTACTGAATTGTAACTTACTTTCGCCTAATAATGCGATTTTGGCAAAGAGAGTATCTCCCGCAGGGAAGCTGCTACCATCAAATGTTTGCCCTCGTTAGACTCCCCTCTGGAAGCGCTTTCACTGCAAGCTGCAGATTCCCTCCTAACAGCAAGCTTTAGGATAGGGTACTGAATTGTAACTTACTTTCGCCTAATAATGCGATTTTGGCAAAGAGACTATCTCCCGCAGGGAAGATGCTACCATCAAATGTTTGCCCTCATTAGACTCCCCTCTGGAAGCGCTTTCACTGCAAGCTGCAGATTCCCTCCTAACAGCAAGCTTTAGGATAGGGTACTGAATTGTAACTTACTTTCGCCTAATAATGCGATTTTGGCAAAGAGAATATCTCCCGCAGGGAAGCTGCTACCATCAAATGTTTGCCCTCATTAGACTCCCCTCTGGAAGCGCTTTCACTGCAAGCTGCAGATTCCCTCCTAACAGCAAGCTTTAGGATAGGGTACTGAATTGTAACTTACTTTCGCCTAATAAGGCGATTTTGGCAAAGAGACTATCTCCCGCAGGGAAGCTGCTACCATCAAATGTTTGCCCTCATTAGACTCCCCTCTGGAAGCGCTTTCACTGCAAGCTGCAGATTCCCTCCTAACAGCAAGCTTTAGGATAGGGTACTGAATTGTAACTTACTTTCGCCTAATAATGCGATTTTGGCAAAGAGAATATCTCCCGCAGGGAAGCTGCTACCATCAAATGTTTGCCCTCATTAGACTCCCCTCTGGAAGCGCTTTCACTGCAAGCTGCAGATTCCCTCCTAACAGCAAGCTTTAGGATAGGGTACTGAATTGTAACTTACTTTCGCCTAATAATGCGAATTTGGCAAAGAGACTATCTCCCGCAGGGAAGCTGCTACCATCAAATGTTTGCCCTCATTAGACTCCCCTCTGGAAGCGCTTTCACTGCAAGCTGCAGATTCCCTCCTAACAGCAAGCTTTAGGATAGGGTACTGAATTGTAACTTACTTTCGCCTAATAATGCGATTTTGGCAAAGAGACTATCTCCCGCAGGGAAGCTGCTACCATCAAATGTTTGCCCTCATTAGACTCCCCTCTGGAAGCGCTTTCACTGCAAGCTGCAGATTCCCTCCTAACAGCAAGCTTTAGGATAGGGTACTGAATTGTAACTTACTTTCGCCTAATAATGCGATTTTGGCAAAGAGAGTATCTCCCGCAGGGAAGCTGCTACCATCAAATGTTTGCCCTCATTAGACTCCCCTCTGGAAGCGCTTTCACTGCAAGCTGCAGATTCCCTCCTAACAGCAAGCTTTAGGATAGGGTACTGAATTGTAACTTACTTTCGCCTAATAATGCGATTTTAGCAAAGAGACTATCTCCCGCAGGGAAGCTGCTACCATCAAATGTTTGCCCTCATTAGACTCCCCTCTGGAAGCGCTTTCACTGCAAGCTGCAGATTCCCTCCTAACAGCAAGCTTTAGGATAGGGTACTGAATTGTAACTTACTTTCGCCTAATAATGGATTTTGGCAAAGAGAGTATCTCCCGCAGGGAAGATGCTACCATCAAATATTTGCCCTCGTTAGACTCCCCTCTGGAAGCGCTTTCACTGCAAGCTGCAGATTCCCTCCTAACAGCAAGCTTTAGGATAGGGTACTGAATTGTAACTTACTTTCGCCTAATAATGCGATTTTGGCAAAGAGAGTATCTCCCGCAGGGAAGCTGCTACCATCAAATGTTTGCCCTCATTAGACTCCCCTCTGGAAGCGCTTTCACTGCAAGCTGCAGATTCCCTCCTAACAGCAAGCTTTAGGATAGGGTACTGAATTGTAACTTACTTTCGCCTAATAATGCGATTTTAGCAAAGAGAGTATCTCCCGCAGGGAAGCTGCTACCATCAAATCTTTGCCCTCATTAGACTCCTCTCTGGAAGCGCTTTCACTGCAAGCTGCAGATTCCCTCCTAACAGCAAGCTTTAGGATAGGGTACTGAATTGTAACTTACTTTCGCCTAATAATGCGATTTTGGCAAAGAGAGTATCTCCCGCATGGAGGCTGCTACCATCAAATGTTTGCCCTCATTAGACTCCCCTCTGGAAGCGCTTTCACTGCAAGCTGCAGATTCCCTCCTAACAGCAAGCTTTAGGATAGGGTACTGAATTGTAACTTACTTTCGCCTAATAATGTGATTTTGGCAAAGAGAGTATCTCCCGCAGGGAAGCTGCTACCATCAAATGTTTGCCCTCATTAGACTCCCCTCTGGAAGCGCTTTCACTGCAAGCTGCAGATTCCCTCCTAACAGCAAGCTTTAGGATAGGGTACTGAATTGTAACTTACTTTCGCCTAATAATGCGATTTTGGCAAAGAGACTATCTCCCGCAGGGAAGCTGCTACCATCAAATGTTTGCCCTCATTAGACTCCCCTCTGGAAGCGCTTTCACTGCAAGCTGCAGATTCCCTCCTAACAGCAAGCTTTAGGATAGGGTACTGAATTGTAACTTACTTTCGCCTAATAATGCGATTTTGGCAAAGAGAGTATCTCCCGCAGGGAAGCTGCTACCATCAAATGTTTGCCCTCATTAGACTCCTCTCTGGAAGCGCTTTCACTGCAAGCTGCAGATTCCCTCCTAACAGCAAGCTTTAGGATAGGGTACTGAATTGTAACTTACTTTCGCCTAATAATGCGATTTTAGCAAAGAGACTATCTCCCGCAGGGAAGCTGCTACCATCAAATGTTTGCCCTCATTAGACTCCCCTCTGGAAGCGCTTTCACTGCAAGCTGCAGATTCCCTCCTAACAGCAAGCTTTAGGATAGGGTACTGAATTGTAACTTACTTTCGCCTAATAATGCGATTTTGGCAAAGAGAGTATCTCCCGCAGGGAGGCTACTACCATCAAATGTTTGCCCTCATTAGACTCCCCTCTGGAAGCGCTTTCACTGCAAGCTGCAGATTCCCTCCTAACAGCAAGCTTTAGGATAGGGTACTGAATTGTAACTTACTTTTGCCTAATAATGCGATTTTGGCAAAGAGAGTATCTCCCGCATGGAGGCTGCTACCATCAAATGTTTGCCCTCATTAGACTCCCCTCTGGAAGCGCTTTCACTGCAAGCTGCAGATTCCCTCCTAACAGCAAGCTTTAGGATAGGGTACTGAATTGTAACTTACTTTCGCCTAATAATGCGATTTTGGCAAAGAGAGTATCTCCCGCAGGGAAGATGCTACCATCAAATATTTGCCCTCGTTAGACTCCCCTCTGGAAGCGCTTTCACTGCAAGCTGCAGATTCCCTCCTAACAGCAAGCTTTAGGATAGGGTACTGAATTGTAACTTACTTTCGCCTAATAATGCGATTTTGGCAAAGAGAGTATCTCCAGCAGGAAAGCTGCTACCATCAAATGTTTGCCCTCATTAGACTCCCCTCTGGAAGCGCTTTCACTGCAAGCTGCAGATTCCCTCCTAACAGCAAGCTTTAGGATAGGGTACTGAATTGTAACTTACTTTCGCCTAATAATGCGATTTTGGCAAAGAGACTATCTCCCGCAGGGAAGCTGCTACCATCAAATGTTTGCCCTCATTAGACTCCCCTCTGGAAGCGCTTTCACTGCAAGCTGCAGATTCCCTCCTAACAGCAAGCTTTAGGATAGGGTACTGAATTGTAACTTACTTTCGCCTAATAATGCGATTTTGGCAAAGAGAGTATCTCCCGCAGGGAAGCTGCTACCATCAAATGTTTGCCCTCATTAGACTCCTCTCTGGAAGCGCTTTCACTGCAAGCTGCAGATTCCCTCCTAACAGCAAGCTTTAGGATAGGGTACTGAATTGTAACTTACTTTCGCCTAATAATGCGATTTTAGCAAAGAGACTATCTCCCGCAGGGAAGCTGCTACCATCAAATGTTTGCCCTCATTAGACTCCTCTCTGGAAGCGCTTTCACTGCAAGCTGCAGATTCCCTCCTAACAGCAAGCTTTAGGATAGGGTACTGAATTGTAACTTACTTTCGCCTAATAATGCGATTTTAGCAAAGAGACTATCTCCCGCAGGGAAGCTGCTACCATCAAATATTTGCCCTCGTTAGACTCCCCTCTGGAAGCGCTTTCACTGCAAGCTGCAGATTCCCTCCTAACAGCAAGCTTTAGGATAGGGTACTGAATTGTAACTTACTTTCGCCTAATAATGCGATTTTGGCAAAGAGAGTATCTCCCGCAGGGAAGCTGCTACCATCAAATGTTTGCCCTCATTAGACTCCCCTCTGGAAGCGCTTTCACTGCAAGCTGCAGATTCCCTCCTAACAGCAAGCTTTAGGATAGGGTACTGAATTGTAACTTACTTTCGCCTAATAATGCGATTTTGGCAAAGAGAGTATCTCCCGCAGGGAAGATGCTACCATCAAATATTTGCCCTCGTTAGACTCCCCTCTGGAAGCGCTTTCACTGCAAGCTGCAGATTCCCTCCTAACAGCAAGCTTTAGGATAGGGTACTGAATTGTAACTTACTTTCGCCTAATAATGCGATTTTGGCAAAGAGAGTATCTCCAGCAGGAAAGCTGCTACCATCAAATGTTTGCCCTCATTAGACTCCCCTCTGGAAGCGCTTTCACTGCAAGCTGCAGATTTCCTCCTAACAGCAAGCTTTAGGATAGGGTACTGAATTGTAACTTACTTTCGCCTAATAATGCGATTTTGGCAAAGAGAGTATCTCCCGCAGGGAAGCTGCTACCATCAAATGTTTGCCCTCATTAGACTCCCCTCTGGAAGCGCTTTCGCTGCAAGCTGCAGATTCCCTCCTAACAGCAAGCTTTAGGATAGGGTACTGAATTGTAACTTACTTTCGCCTAATAATGCGATTTTGGCAAAGAGACTATCTCCCGCAGGGAAGCTGCTACCATCAAATGTTTGCCCTCATTAGACTCCCCTCTGGAAGCGCTTTCACTGCAAGCTGCAGATTCCCTCCTAACAGCAAGCTTTAGGATAGGGTACTGAATTGTAACTTACTTTCGCCTAATAATGCGATTTTGGCAAAGAGAGTATCTCCCGCAGGGAAGCTGCTACCATCAAATGTTTGCCCTCATTAGACTCCCCTCTGGAAGCGCTTTCACTGCAAGCTGCAGATTCCCTCCTAACAGCAAGCTTTAGGATAGGGTACTGAATTGTAACTTACTTTCGCCTAATAAGGCGATTTTGGCAAAGAGACTATCTCCCGCAGGGAAGCTGCTACCATCAAATCTTTGCCCTCATTAGACTCCCCTCTGGAAGCGCTTTCACTGCAAGCTGCAGATTCCCTCCTAACAGCAAGCTTTAGGATAGGGTACTGAATTGTAACTTACTTTCTCCTAATAATGCGATTTTGGCAAAGAGACTATCTCCCGCAGGGAAGCTGCTACCATCAAATGTTTGCCCTCATTAGACTCCCCTCTGGAAGCGCTTTCACTGCAAGCTGCAGATTCCCTCCTAACAGCAAGCTTTAGGATAGGGTACTGAATTGTAACTTACTTTCGCCTAATAATGGATTTTGGCAAAGAGAGTATCTCCCGCAGGGAAGATGCTACCATCAAATATTTGCCCTCGTTAGACTCCCCTCTGGTAGCGCTTTCACTGCAAGCTGCAGATTCCCTCCTAACAGCAAGCTTTAGGATAGGGTACTGAATTGTAACTTACTTTCGCCTAATAATGCGATTTTGGCAAAGAGAGTATCTCCCGCAGGGAAGCTGCTACCATCAAATGTTTGCCCTCATTAGACTCCCCTCTGGAAGCGCTTTCACTGCAAGCTGCAGATTCCCTCCTAACAGCAAGCTTTAGGATAGGGTACTGAATTGTAACTTACTTTCGCCTAATAATGCGATTTTAGCAAAGAGACTATCTCCCGCAGGGAAGCTGCTACCATCAAATGTTTGCCCTCATTAGACTCCCCTCTGGAAGCGCTT
Organism: Phaenicophaeus curvirostris; assembly: GCF_032191515.1. Classification (NCBI taxonomy): domain Eukaryota; kingdom Metazoa; phylum Chordata; class Aves; order Cuculiformes; family Cuculidae; genus Phaenicophaeus; species Phaenicophaeus curvirostris. The sequence continues at coordinate 19,589 of NW_027206811.1, read as the reverse complement.
TCACTGCAAGCTGCAGATTCCCTCCTAACAGCAAGCTTTAGGATAGGGTACTGAATTGTAACTTACTTTCGCCTAATAATGGATTTTGGCAAAGAGAGTATCTCCCGCAGGGAAGATGCTACCATCAAATATTTGCCCTCGTTAGACTCCCCTCTGGAAGCGCTTTCACTGCAAGCTGCAGATTCCCTCCTAACAGCAAGCTTTAGGATAGGGTACTGAATTGTAACTTACTTTCGCCTAATAAGGCGATTTTAGCAAAGAGACTATCTCCCGCAGGGAAGCTGCTACCATCAAATGTTTGCCCTCATTAGACTCCCCTCTGGAAGCGCTTTCACTGCAAGCTGCAGATTCCCTCCTAACAGCAAGCTTTAGGATAGGGTACTGAATTGTAACTTACTTTCGCCTAATAATGGATTTTGGCAAAGAGAGTATCTCCCGCAGGGAAGATGCTACCATCAAATATTTGCCCTCGTTAGACTCCCCTCTGGAAGCGCTTTCACTGCAAGCTGCAGATTCCCTCCTAACAGCAAGCTTTAGGATAGGGTACTGAATTGTAACTTACTTTCGCCTAATAATGCGATTTTGGCAAAGAGAGTATCTCCCGCAGGGAAGCTGCTACCATCAAATGTTTGCCCTCATTAGACTCCCCTCTGGAAGCGCTTTCACTGCAAGCTGCAGATTCCCTCCTAACAGCAAGCTTTAGGATAGGGTACTGAATTGTAACTTACTTTTGCCTAAAAATGCGATTTTGGCAAAGAGAGTATCTCCCGCAGGGAAGCTGCTACCATCAAATGTTTTCCCTCATTAGACTCCCCTCTGGAAGCGCTTTCACTGCAAGCTGCAGATTCCCTCCTAACAGCAAGCTTTAGGATAGGGTACTGAATTGTAACTTACTTTCGCCTAATAATGCGATTTTGGCAAAGAGACTATCTCCCGCAGGGAAGATGCTACCATCAAATATTTGCCCTCATTAGACTCCCCTCTGGAAGCGCTTTCACTGCAAGCTGCAGATTCCCTCCTAACAGCAAGCTTTAGGATAGGGTACTGAATTGTAACTTACTTTCGCCTAATAATGCGATTTTGGCAAAGAGAGTATCTCCCGCAGGGAAGCTGCTACCATCAAATGTTTGCCCTCATTAGACTCCCCTCTGGAAGCGCTTTCACTGCAAGCTGCAGATTCCCTCCTAACAGCAAGCTTTAGGATAGGGTACTGAATTGTAACTTACTTTCGCCTAATAAGGCGATTTTGTCAAAGAGACTATCTCCCGCAGGGAAGCTGCTACCATCAAATGTTTGCCCTCATTAGACTCCCCTCTGGAAGCGCTTTCACTGCAAGCTGCAGATTCCCTCCTAACAGCAAGCTTTAGGATAGGGTACTGAATTGTAACTTACTTTCGCCTAATAAGGCGATTTTGGCAAAGAGACTATCTCCCGCAGGGAAGCTGCTACCATCAAATGTTTGCCCTCATTAGACTCCCCTCTGGAAGCGCTTTCACTGCAAGCTGCAGATTCCCTCCTAACAGCAAGCTTTAGGATAGGGTACTGAATTGTAACTTACTTTCGCCTAATAATGCGATTTTGGCAAAGAGAGTATCTCCCGCAGGGAAGCTGCTACCATCAAATGTTTGCCCTCATTAGACTCCCCTCTGGAAGCGCTTTCACTGCAAGCTGCAGATTCCCTCCTAACAGCAAGCTTTAGGATAGGGTACTGAATTGTAACTTACTTTCGCCTAATAATGCGATTTTGTCAAAGAGAGTATCTCCCGCAGGGAAGCTGCTACCATCAAATGTTTGCCCTCATTAGACTCCCCTCTGGAAGCGCTTTCACTGCAAGCTGCAGATTCCCTCCTAACAGCAAGCTTTAGGATAGGGTACTGAATTGTAACTTACTTTCGCCTAATAATGCGATTTTGGCAAAGAGAGTATCTCCCGCAGGGAAGCTGCTACCATCAAATGTTTGCCCTCATTAGACTCCCCTCTGGAAGCGCTTTCACTGCAAGCTGCAGATTCCCTCCTAACAGCAAGCTTTAGGATAGGGTACTGAATTGTAACTTACTTTCGCCTAATAATGCGATTTTGGCAAAGAGAGTATCTCCCGCAGGGAAGCTGCTACCATCATATGTTTGCCCTCATTAGACTCCCCTCTGGAAGCGCTTTCACTGCAAGCTGCAGATTCCCTCCTAACAGCAAGCTTTAGGATAGGGTACTGAATTGTAACTTACTTTCGCCTAATAATGCGATTTTGGCAAAGAGACTATCTCCCGCAGGGAGGCTGCTACCATCAAATGTTTGCCCTCATTAGACTCCCCTCTGGAAGCGCTTTCACTGCAAGCTGCAGATTCCCTCCTAACAGCAAGCTTTAGGATAGGGTACTGAATTGTAACTTACTTTCGCCTAATAATGCGATTTTGGCAAAGAGACTATCTCCCGCAGGGAAGATGCTACCATCAAATATTTGCCCTCGTTAGACTCCCCTCTGGAAGCGCTTTCACTGCAAGCTGCAGATTCCCTCCTAACAGCAAGCTTTAGGATAGGGTACTGAATTGTAACTTACTTTCGCCTAATAATGCGATTTTGGCAAAGAGAGTATCTCCCGCAGGGAAGCTGCTACCATCAAATGTTTGCCCTCATTAGACTCCCCTCTGGAAGCGCTTTCACTGCAAGCTGCAGATTCCCTCCTAACAGCAAGCTTTAGGATAGGGTACTGAATTGTAACTTACTTTCGCCTAATAATGCGATTTTGACAAAGAGAGTATCTCCCGCAGGGAAGCTGCTACCATCAAATGTTTGCCCTCATTAGACTCCCCTCTGGAAGCGCTTTCACTGCAAGCTGCAGATTCCCTCCTAACAGCAAGCTTTAGGATAGGGTACTGAATTGTAACTTACTTTCGCCTAATAATGCGATTTTGGCAAAGAGAGTATCTCCCGCAGGGAGGCTGCTACCATCAAATGTTTGCCCTCGTTAGACTCCCCTCTGGAAGCGCTTTCACTGCAAGCTGCAGATTCCCTCCTAACAGCAAGCTTTAGGATAGGGTACTGAATTGTAACTTACTTTCGCCTAATAATGCGATTTTGGCAAAGAGAGTATCTCCCGCAGGGAAGCTGCTACCATCAAATGTTTGCCCTCGTTAGACTCCCCTCTGGAAGCGCTTTCACTGCAAGCTGCAGATTCCCTCCTAACAGCAAGCTTTAGGATAGGGTACTGAATTGTAACTTACTTTCGCCTAATAATGCGATTTTGGCAAAGAGACTATCTCCCGCAGGGAAGCTGCTACCATCAAATGTTTGCCCTCATTAGACTCCCCTCTGGAAGCGCTTTCACTGCAAGCTGCAGATTCCCTCCTAACAGCAAGCTTTAGGATAGGGTACTGAATTGTAACTTACTTTCGCCTAATAATGCGATTTTGGCAAAGAGAGTATCTCCCGCAGGGAAGCTGCTACCATCAAATCTTTGCCCTCATTAGACTCCCCTCTGGAAGCGCTTTCACTGCAAGCTGCAGATTCCCTCCTAACAGCAAGCTTTAGGATAGGGTACTGAATTGTAACTTACTTTCGCCTAAAAATGCGATTTTGGCAAAGAGAGTATCTCCCGCAGGGAAGCTGCTACCATCAAATGTTTGCTCTCATTAAACTCCCCTCTGGAAGCGCTTTCACTGCAAGCTGCAGATTCCCTCCTAACAGCAAGCTTTAGGATAGGGTACTGAATTGTAACTTACTTTCGCCTAATAATGCGATTTTGGCAAAGACAGTATCTCCCGCAGGGAAGCTGCTACCATCAAATCTTTGCCCTCATTAGACTCCCCTCTGGAAGCGCTTTCACTGCAAGCTGCAGATTCCCTCCTAACAGCAAGCTTTAGGATAGGGTACTGAATTGTAACTTACTTTCGCCTAATAATTCGATTTTGGCAAAGAGAGTATCTCCCGCAGGGTGGCTGCTACCATCAAATGTTTGCCCTCATTAGACTCCCCTCTGGAAGCGCTTTCACTGCAAGCTGCAGATTCCCTCCTAACAGCAAGCTTTAGGATAGGGTACTGAATTGTAACTTACTTTCGCCTAATAATGCGATTTTGGCAAAGAGAGTATCTCCCGCAGGGAAGCTGCTACCATCAAATCTTTGCCCTCATTACACTCCCCTCTGGAAGTGCTTTCACTGCAAGCTGCAGATTCCCTCCTAACAGCAAGCTTTAGGATAGGGTACTGAATTGTAACTTACTTTCGCCTAAAAATGCGATTTTGGCAAAGAGAGTATCTCCCGCAGGGAAGCTGCTACCATCAAATGTTTGCCCTCATTAGACTCCCCTCTGGAAGCGCTTTCACTGCAAGCTGCAGATTCCCTCCTAACAGCAAGCTTTAGGATAGGGTACTGAATTGTAACTTACTTTCGCCTAATAATGCGATTTTGGCAAAGAGACTATCTCCCGCAGGGAAGCTGCTACCATCAAATGTTTGCCCTCATTTGACTCCCCTCTGGAAGCGCTTTCACTGCAAGCTGCAGATTCCCTCCTAACAGCAAGCTTTAGGATAGGGTACTGAATTGTAACTTACTTTCGCCTAATAATGCGATTTTGGCAAAGAGAGTATCTCCCGCAGGGAAGCTGCTACCATCAAATCTTTGCCCTCATTAGACTCCCCTCTGGAAGCGCTTTCACTGCAAGCTGCAGATTCCCTCCTAACAGCAAGCTTTAGGATAGGGTACTGAATTGTAACTTACTTTCGCCTAATAAGGCGATTTTGGCAAAGACAGTATCTCCCGCAGGGAAGCTGCTACCATCAAATGTTTGCCCTCATTAGACTCCCCTCTGGAAGCGCTTTCACTGCAAGCTGCAGATTCCCTCCTAACAGCAAGCTTTAGGATAGGGTACTGAATTGTAACTTACTTTCGCCTAATAATGCGATTTTGGCAAAGAGAGTATCTCCCGCAGGGAAGCTGCTACCATCAAATCTTTGCCCTCATTAGACTCCCCTCTGGAAGCGCTTTCACTGCAAGCTGCAGATTCCCTCCTAACAGCAAGCTTTAGGATAGGGTACTGAATTGTAACTTACTTTCGCCTAATAATGCGATTTTGGCAAAGAGACTATCTCCCGCAGGGAAGCTGCTACCATCAAATGTTTGCCCTCATTAGACTCCCCTCTGGAAGCGCTTTCACTGCAAGCTGCAGATTCCCTCCTAATAGCAAGCTTTAGGATAGGGTACTGAATTGTAACTTACTTTCGCCTAATAAGGCGAATTTGGCAAAGAGAGTATCTCCCGCAGGGAAGCTGCTACCATCAAATGTTCGCCCTCATTAGACTCCCCTCTGGAAGCGCTTTCACTGCAAGCTGCAGATTCCCTCCTAACAGCAAGCTTTAGGATAGGGTACTGAATTGTAACTTACTTTCGCCTAATAAGGCGATTTTGTCAAAGAGACTATCTCCCGCAGGGAAGCTGCTACCATCAAATGTTTGCCCTCATTAGACTCCCCTCTGGAAGCGCTTTCACTGCAAGCTGCAGATTCCCTCCTAACAGCAAGCTTTAGGATAGGGTACTGAATTGTAACTTACTTTCGCCTAATAATGCGAATTTGGCAAAGAGAGTATCTCCCGCAGGGAAGCTGCTACCATCAAATCTTTGCCCTCATTAGACTCCCCTCTGGAAGCGCTTTCACTGCAAGCTGCAGATTCCCTCCTAACAGCAAGCTTTAGGATAGGGTAATGAATTGTAACTTACTTTCGCCTAATAATGCGATTTTGGCAAAGAGACTATCTCCCGCAGGGAAGCTGCTACCATCAAATGTTTGCCCTCGTTAGACTCCCCTCTGGAAGCGCTTTCACTGCAAGCTGCAGTTTCCCTCCTAACAGCAAGCTTTAGGATAGGGTACTGAATTGTAACTTACTTTCGCCTAATAATGCGATTTTGGCAAAGAGACTATCTCCAGCAGGGAAGCTGCTACCATCAAATCTTTGCCCTCATTAGACTCCCCTCTGGAAGCGCTTTCACTGCAAGCTGCAGATTCCCTCCTAACAGCAAGCTTTAGGATAGGGTACTGAATTGTAACTTACTTTCGCCTAATAATGCGATTTTGGCAAAGAGAGTATCTCCCGCAGGGAAGCTGCTACCATCAAATGTTTGCCCTCATTACACTCCCCTCTGGAAGCGCTTTCACTGCAAGCTGCAGATTCCCTCCTAACAGCAAGCTTTAGGATAGGGTACTGAATTGTAACTTACTTTCGCCTAATAATGCGATTTTGGCAAAGAGACTATCTCCCGCAGGGAAGCTGCTACCATCAAATGTTTGCCCTCATTAGACTCCCCTCTGGAAGCGCTTTCACTGCAAGCTGCAGATTCCCTCCTAACAGCAAGCTTTAGGATAGGGTACTGAATTGTAACTTACTTTCGCCTAATAAGGCGAATTTGGCAAAGAGAGTATCTCCAGCAGGGAAGCTGCTACCATCAAATGTTCGCCCTCATTAGACTCCCCTCTGGAAGCGCTTTCACTGCAAGCTGCAGATTCCCTCCTAACAGCAAGCTTTAGGATAGGGTACTGAATTGTAACTTACTTTCGCCTAATAATGCGATTTTGGCAAAGAGACTATCTCCCGCAGGGAAGCTGCTACCATCAAATATTTGCCCTCGTTAGACTCCCCTCTGGAAGCGCTTTCACTTCAAGCTGCAGATTCCCTCCTAACAGCAAGCTTTAGGATAGGGTACTGAATTGTAACTTACTTTCGCCTAATAATGCGATTTTGGCAAAGAGACTATCTCCCGCAGGGAAGCTGCTACCATCAAATGTTTGCCCTCGTTAGACTCCCCTCTGGAAGCGCTTTCACTGCAAGCTGCAGTTTCCCTCCTAACAGCAAGCTTTAGGATAGGGTACTGAATTGTAACTTACTTTCGCCTAATAAGGCGATTTTGGCAAAGAGACTATCTCCCGCAGGGAAGCTGCTACCATCAAATGTTTGCCCTCATTAGACTCCCCTCTGGAAGCGCTTTCACTGCAAGCTGCAGATTCCCTCCTAACAGCAAGCTTTAGGATAGGGTACTGAATTGTAACTTACTTTCGCCTAATAAGGCGATTTTGTCAAAGAGACTATCTCCCGCAGGGAAGCTGCTACCATCAAATGTTTGCCCTCATTAGACTCCCCTCTGGAAGCGCTTTCACTGCAAGCTGCAGATTCCCTCCTAACAGCAAGCTTTAGGATAGGGTACTGAATTGTAACTTACTTTCGCCTAATAATGCGATTTTGGCAAAGAGAGTATCTCCCGCAGGGAAGCTGCTACCATCAAATGTTTGCCCTCATTAGACTCCCCTCTGGAAGCGCTTTCACTGCAAGCTGCAGATTCCCTCCTAACAGCAAGCTTTAGGATAGGGTACTGAATTGTAACTTACTTTCGCCTAATAATGCGATTTTGGCAAAGAGAGTATCTCCCGCAGGGAAGCTGCTACCATCAAATCTTTGCCCTCATTAGACTTCCCTCTGGAAGTGCTTTCACTGCAAGCTGCAGATTCCCTCCTAACAGCAAGCTTTAGGATAGGGTACTGAATTGTAACTTACTTTCGCCTAAAAATGCGATTTTGGCAAAGAGAGTATCTCCCGCAGGGAAGCTGCTACCATCAAATCTTTGCCCTCATTAGACTCCCCTCTGGAAGTGCTTTCACTGCAAGCTGCAGATTCCCTCCTAACAGCAAGCTTTAGGATAGGGTACTGAATTGTAACTTACTTTCGCCTAAAAATGCGATTTTGGCAAAGAGAGTATCTCCCGCAGGGAAGCTGCTACCATCAAATGTTTGCCCTCATTTGACTCCCCTCTGGAAGCGCTTTCACTGCAAGCTGCAGATTCCCTCCTAACAGCAAGCTTTAGGATAGGGTACTGAATTGTAACTTACTTTCGCCTAATAATGCGATTTTGGCAAAGAGACTATCTCCCGCAGGGAAGCTGCTACCATCAAATGTTTGCCCTCATTAGACTCCCCTCTGGAAGCGCTTTCACTGCAAGCTGCAGATTCCCTCCTAACAGCAAGCTTTAGGATAGGGTACTGAATTGTAACTTACTTTCGCCTAATAATGCGATTTTGGCAAAGAGAGTATCTCCCGCAGGGAAGCTGCTACCATCAAATGTTTGCCCTCATTAGACTCCCCTCTGGAAGCGCTTTCACTGCAAGCTGCAGATTCCCTCCTAACAGCAAGCTTTAGGATAGGGTACTGAATTGTAACTTACTTTCGCCTAATAATGCGATTTTGGCAAAGAGACTATCTCCCGCAGGGAAGCTGCTACCATCAAATGTTTGCCCTCATTACACTCCCCTCTGGAAGCGCTTTCACTGCAAGCTGCAGATTCCCTCCTAACAGCAAGCTTTAGGATAGGGTACTGAATTGTAACTTACTTTCGCCTAATAATGCGATTTTGGCAAAGAGACTATCTCCCGCAGGGAAGCTGCTACCATCAAATGTTTGCCCTCATTAGACTCCCCTCTGGAAGCGCTTTCACTGCAAGCTGCAGATTCCCTCCTAACAGCAAGCTTTAGGATAGGGTACTGAATTGTAACTTACTTTTGCCTAATAAGGCGAATTTGGCAAAGAGAGTATCTCCCGCAGGGAAGCTGCTACCATCAAATGTTCGCCCTCATTAGACTCCCCTCTGGAAGCGCTTTCACTGCAAGCTGCAGATTCCCTCCTAACAGCAAGCTTTAGGATAGGGTACTGAATTGTAACTTACTTTCGCCTAATAAGGCGATTTTGTCAAAGAGACTATCTCCCGCAGGGAAGCTGCTACCATCAAATGTTTGCCCTCATTTGACTCCCCTCTGGAAGCGCTTTCACTGCAAGCTGCAGATTCCCTCCTAACAGCAAGCTTTAGGATAGGGTACTGAATTGTAACTTACTTTCGCCTAATAATGCGAATTTGGCAAAGAGAGTATCTCCCGCAGGGAAGCTGCTACCATCAAATCTTTGCCCTCATTAGACTCCCCTCTGGAAGCGCTTTCACTGCAAGCTGCAGATTCCCTCCTAACAGCAAGCTTTAGGATAGGGTACTGAATTGTAACTTACTTTCGCCTAATAAGGCGATTTTGGCAAAGAGAGTATCTCCCGCAGGGAAGCTGCTACCATCAAATGTTTGCCCTCGTTAGACTCCCCTCTGGAAGCGCTTTCACTGCAAGCTGCAGATTCCCTCCTAACAGCAAGCTTTAGGATAGGGTACTGAATTGTAACTTACTTTCGCCTAATAAGGCGATTTTGGCAAAGAGAGTATCTCCCGCAGGGAAGCTGCTACCATCAAATCTTTGCCCTCATTAGACTCCCCTCTGGAAGCGCTTTCACTGCAAGCTGCAGATTCCCTCCTAACAGCAAGCTTTAGGATAGGGTACTGAATTGTAACTTACTTTCGCCTAATAATGCGATTTTGGCAAAGAGACTATCTCCCGCAGGGAAGCTGCTACCATCAAATGTTTGCCCTCATTAGACTCCCCTCTGGAAGCGCTTTCACTGCAAGCTGCAGATTCCCTCCTAACAGCAAGCTTTAGGATAGGGTACTGAATTGTAACTTACTTTCGCCTAATAATGCGATTTTGGCAAAGAGAGTATCTCCCGCAGGGAAGCTGCTACCATCAAATCTTTGCCCTCATTAGACTCCCCTCTGGAAGCGCTTTCACTGCAAGCTGCAGATTCCTTCCTAACAGCAAGCTTTAGGATAGGGTACTGAATTGTAACTTACTTTCGCCTAATAATGCGAATTTGGCAAAGAGACTATCTCCCGCAGGGAAGATGCTACCATCAAATGTTCGCCCTCATTAGACTCCCCTCTGGAAGCGCTTTCACTGCAAGCTGCAGATTCCCTCCTAACAGCAAGCTTTAGGATAGGGTACTGAATTGTAACTTACTTTCGCCTAATAATGCGAATTTGGCAAAGAGACTATCTCCCGCAGGGAAGCTGCTACCATCAAATGTTTGCCCTCGTTAGACTCCCCTCTGGAAGCGCTTTCACTGCAAGCTGCAGATTCCCTCCTAACAGCAAGCTTTAGGATAGGGTACTGAATTGTAACTTACTTTCGCCTAATAATGCGATTTTGGCAAAGAGACTATCTCCCGCAGGGAAGCTGCTACCATCAAATGTTTGCCCTCGTTAGACTCCCCTCTGGAAGCGCTTTCACTGCAAGCTGCAGATTCCCTCCTAACAGCAAGCTTTAGGATAGGGTACTGAATTGTAACTTACTTTCGCCTAATAATGCGATTTTGGCAAAGAGACTATCTCCCGCAGGGAAGCTGCTACCATCAAATGTTTGCCCTCATTAGACTCCCCTCTGGAAGCGCTTTCACTGCAAGCTGCAGATTCCCTCCTAACAGCAAGCTTTAGGATAGGGTACTGAATTGTAACTTACTTTCGCCTAATAATGCGATTTTGGCAAAGAGAGTATCTCCCGCAGGGAAGCTGCTACCATCAAATGTTTGCCCTCATTAGACTCCCCTCTGGAAGCGCTTTCACGGCAAGCTGCAGATTCCCTCCTAACAGCAAGCTTTAGGATAGGGTACTGAATTGTAACTTACTTTCGCCTAATAAGGCGAATTTGGCAAAGAGAGTATCTCCCGCAGGGAAGCTGCTACCATCAAATGTTTGCCCTCGTTAGACTCCCCTCTGGAAGCGCTTTCACTGCAAGCTGCAGATTCCCTCCTAACAGCAAGCTTTAGGATAGGGTACTGAATTGTAACTTACTTTCGCCTAATAATGCGATTTTGGCAAAGAGAGTATCTCCCGCAGGGAGGCTGCTACCATCAAATGTTTGCCCTCATTACACTCCCCTCTGGAAGCGCTTTCACTGCAAGCTGCAGATTCCCTCCTAACAGCAAGCTTTAGGATAGGGTACTGAATTGTAACTTAACTGCGGCTAATAAGGCGATTTTGGCAAAGAGACTATCTCCCGCAGGGAAGCTGCTACCATCAAATCTTTGCCCTCATTAGACTCCCCTCTGGAAGCGCTTTCACTGCAAGCTGCAGATTCCCTCCTAACAGCAAGCTTTAGGATAGGGTACTGAATTGTAACTTACTTTCGCCTAATAATGCGATTTTGGCAAAGAGGGTATCTCCCGCAGGGAGGCTGCTACCATCAAATGTTTGCCCTCATTAGACTCCCCTCTGGAAGCGCTTTCACTGCAAGCTGCAGATTCCCTCCTAACAGCAAGCTTTAGGATAGGGTACTGAATTGTAACTTACTTTCGCCTAATAATGCGAATTTGGCAAAGAGAGTATCTCCCGCAGGGAAGCTGCTACCATCAAATGTTTGCCCTCGTTAGACTCCCCTCTGGAAGCGCTTTCACTGCAAGCTGCAGATTCCCTCCTAACAGCAAGCTTTAGGATAGGGTACTGAATTGTAACTTACTTTCGCCTAATAAGGCGATTTTGTCAAAGAGACTATCTCCCGCAGGGAAGCTGCTACCATCAAATGTTTGCCCTCGTTAGACTCCCCTCTGGAAGCGCTTTCACTGCAAGCTGCAGATTCCCTCCTAACAGCAAGCTTTAGGATAGGGTACTGAATTGTAACTTACTTTCGCCTAATAATGCGATTTTGGCAAAGAGACTATCTCCCGCAGGGAAGCTGCTACCATCAAATGTTTGCCCTCATTAGACTCCCCTCTGGAAGCGCTTTCACTGCAAGCTGCAGATTCCCTCCTAACAGCAAGCTTTAGGATAGGGTACTGAATTGTAACTTACTTTCGCCTAATAAGGCGATTTTGGCAAAGAGAGTATCTCCCGCAGGGAAGCTGCTACCATCAAATGTTTGCCCTCGTTAGACTCCCCTCTGGAAGCGCTTTCACTGCAAGCTGCAGATTCCCTCCTAACAGCAAGCTTTAGGATAGGGTACTGAATTGTAACTTACTTTCGCCTAATAATGCGATTTTGGCAAAGAGACTATCTCCCGCAGGGAAGCTGCTACCATCAAATGTTTGCCCTCGTTAGACTCCCCTCTGGAAGCGCTTTCACTGCAAGCTGCAGATTCCCTCCTAACAGCAAGCTTTAGGATAGGGTACTGAATTGTAACTTACTTTCGCCTAATAATGCGATTTTGGCAAAGAGGGTATCTCCCGCAGGGAGGCTGCTACCATCAAATGTTTGCCCTCATTAGACTCCCCTCTGGAAGCGCTTTCACTGCAAGCTGCAGATTCCCTCCTAACAGCAAGCTTTAGGATAGGGTACTGAATTGTAACTTACTTTCGCCTAATAATGCGAATTTGGCAAAGAGAGTATCTCCCGCAGGGAAGCTGCTACCATCAAATGTTTGCCCTCGTTAGACTCCCCTCTGGAAGCGCTTTCACTGCAAGCTGCAGATTCCCTCCTAACAGCAAGCTTTAGGATAGGGTACTGAATTGTAACTTACTTTCGCCTAATAAGGCGATTTTGTCAAAGAGACTATCTCCCGCAGGGAAGCTGCTACCATCAAATGTTTGCCCTCGTTAGACTCCCCTCTGGAAGCGCTTTCACTGCAAGCTGCAGATTCCCTCCTAACAGCAAGCTTTAGGATAGGGTACTGAATTGTAACTTACTTTCGCCTAATAATGCGATTTTGGCAAAGAGACTATCTCCCGCAGGGAAGCTGCTACCATCAAATGTTTGCCCTCATTAGACTCCCCTCTGGAAGCGCTTTCACTGCAAGCTGCAGATTCCCTCCTAACAGCAAGCTTTAGGATAGGGTACTGAATTGTAACTTACTTTCGCCTAATAAGGCGATTTTGGCAAAGAGAGTATCTCCCGCAGGGAAGCTGCTACCATCAAATGTTTGCCCTCGTTAGACTCCCCTCTGGAAGCGCTTTCACTGCAAGCTGCAGATTCCCTCCTAACAGCAAGCTTTAGGATAGGGTACTGAATTGTAACTTACTTTCGCCTAATAATGCGATTTTGGCAAAGAGACTATCTCCCGCAGGGAAGCTGCTACCATCAAATGTTTGCCCTCGTTAGACTCCCCTCTGGAAGCGCTTTCACTGCAAGCTGCAGATTCCCTCCTAACAGCAAGCTTTAGGATAGGGTACTGAATTGTAACTTACTTTCGCCTAATAATGCGATTTTGGCAAAGAGAGTATCTCCCGTAGGGAGGCTGCTACCATCAAATGTTTGCCCTCATTAGACTCCCCTCTGGAAGCGCTTTCACTGCAAGCTGCAGATTCCCTCCTAACAGCAAGCTTTAGGATAGGGTACTGAATTGTAACTTACTTTCGCCTAATAATGCGATTTTAGCAAAGAGACTATCTCCCGCAGGGAAGCTGCTACCATCAAATGTTTGCCCTCATTAGACTCCCCTCTGGAAGCGCTTTCACTGCAAGCTGCAGATTCCCTCCTAACAGCAAGCTTTAGGATAGGGTACTGAATTGTAACTTACTTTCGCCTAATAAGGCGATTTTGGCAAAGAGAGTATCTCCCGCAGGGAAGCTGCTACCATCAAATCTTTGCCCTCATTAGACTCCCCTCTGGAAGCGCTTTCACGGCAAGCTGCAGATTCCCTCCTAACAGCAAGCTTTAGGATAGGGTACTGAATTGTAACTTACTTTCGCCTAATAATGCGATTTTAGCAAAGAGACTATCTCCCGCAGGGAAGCTGCTACCATCAAATGTTTGCCCTCATTAGACTCCCCTCTGGAAGCGCTTTCACTGCAAGCTGCAGATTCCCTCCTAACAGCAAGCTTTAGGATAGGGTACTGAATTGTAACTTACTTTCGCCTAATAAGGCGATTTTGGCAAAGAGAGTATCTCCCGCAGGGAAGCTGCTACCATCAAATCTTTGCCCTCATTAGACTCCCCTCTGGAAGCGCTTTCACGGCAAGCTGCAGATTCCCTCCTAACAGCAAGCTTTAGGATAGGGTACTGAATTGTAACTTACTTTCGCCTAATAATGCGATTTTGGCAAAGAGACTATCTCCCGCAGGGAAGCTGCTACCATCAAATGTTTGCCCTCATTAGACTCCCCTCTGGAAGCGCTTTCACTGCAAGCTGCAGATTCCCTCCTAACAGCAAGCTTTAGGATAGGGTACTGAATTGTAACTTACTTTCGCCTAATAATGCGATTTTGGCAAAGAGACTATCTCCCGCAGGGAAGCTGCTACCATCAAATGTTTGCCCTCATTAGACTCCCCTCTGGAAGCGCTTTCACTGCAAGCTGCAGATTCCCTCCTAACAGCAAGCTTTAGGATAGGGTACTGAATTGTAACTTACTTTCGCCTAATAAGGCGATTTTGGCAAAGAGACTATCTCCCGCAGGGAAGCTGCTGCCATCAAATGTTTGCCCTCATTAGACTCCCCTCTGGAAGCGCTTTCACTGCAAGCTGCAGATTCCCTCCTAACAGCAAGCTTTAGGATAGGGTACTGAATTGTAACTTACTTTCGCCTAATAAGGCGATTTTGGCAAAGAGACTATCTCCCGCAGGGAAGCTGCTACCATCAAATGTTTGCCCTCATTAGACTCCCCTCTGGAAGCGCTTTCACTGCAAGCTGCAGATTCCCTCCTAACAGCAAGCTTTAGGATAGGGTACTGAATTGTAACTTACTTTCGCCTAATAATGCGATTTTGGCAAAGAGAGTATCTCCCGCAGGGAAGCTGCTACCATCAAATGTTCGCCCTCATTAGACTCCCCTCTGGAAGCGCTTTCACTGCAAGCTGCAGATTCCCTCCTAACAGCAAGCTTTAGGATAGGGTACTGAATTGTAACTTACTTTCGCCTAATAATGCGATTTTGGCAAAGAGACTATCTCCCGCAGGGAAGCTGCTACCATCAAATGTTTGCCCTCGTTAGACTCCCCTCTGGAAGCGCTTTCACTGCAAGCTGCAGATTCCCTCCTAACAGCAAGCTTTAGGATAGGGTACTGAATTGTAACTTACTTTCGCCTAATAATGCGATTTTGGCAAAGAGACTATCTCCCGCAGGTAAGCTGCTACCATCAAATGTTTGCCCTCATTAGACTCCCCTCTGGAAGCGCTTTCACTGCAAGCTGCAGATTCCCTCCTAACAGCAAGCTTTAAGATAGGGTACTGAATTGTAACTTACTTTCGCCTAATAATGCGATTTTGACAAAGAGAGTATCTCCCGCAGGGAAGCTGCTACCATCAAATGTTTGCCCTCATTAGACTCCCCTCTGGAAGCCCTTTCACTGCAAGCTGCAGATTCCCTCCTAACAGCAAGCTTTAGGATAGGGTACTGAATTGTAACTTACTTTCGCCTAAAAATGCGATTTTGGCAAAGAGAGTATCTCCCGCAGGGAAGCTTCTACCATCAAATGTTTGCCCTCATTAGACTCCCCTCTGGAAGCGCTTTCACTGCAAGCTGCAGATTCCCTCCTAACAGCAAGCTTTAGGATAGGGTACTGAATTGTAACTTACTTTCGCCTAATAATGCGATTTTGGCAAAGAGAGTATCTCCCGCAGGGTGGCTGCTACCATCAAATGTTTGCCCTCATTAGACTCCCCTCTGGAAGCGCTTTCACTGCAAGCTGCAGATTCCCTCCTAACAGCAAGCTTTAGGATAGGGTACTGAATTGTAACTTACTTTCGCCTAATAATGCGAATTTGGCAAAGAGAGTATCTCCCGCAGGGAAGCTGCTACCATCAAATGTTTGCCCTCATTAGACTCCCCTCTGGAAGCGCTTTCACTGCAAGCTGCAGATTCCCTCCTAACAGCAAGCTTTAGGCTAGGGTACTGAATTGTAACTTACTTTCGCCTAATAATGCGAATTTGGCAAAGAGAGTATCTCCCGCAGGGAAGCTGCTACCATCAAATGTTTGCCCTCATTAGACTCCCCTCTGGAAGCGCTTTCACTGCAAGCTGCAGATTCCCTCCTAACAGCAAGCTTTAGGATAGGGTACTGAATTGTAACTTACTTTCGCCTAATAATGCGATTTTGGCAAAGAGACTATCTCCCGCAGGGAAGCTGCTACCATCAAATATTTGCCCTCATTAGACTCCCCTCTGGAAGCGCTTTCACTGCAAGCTGCAGATTCCCTCCTAACAGCAAGCTTTAGGATAGGGTACTGAATTGTAACTTAACTGCGGCTAATAAGGCGATTTTGGCAAAGAGACTATCTCCCGCAGGGAAGCTGCTACCATCAAATGTTTGCCCTCATTAGACTCCCCTCTGGAAGCGCTTTCACTGCAAGCTGCAGATTCCCTCCTAACAGCAAGCTTTAGGATAGGGTACTGAATTGTAACTTACTTTCGCCTAATAATGCGATTTTGGCAAAGAGAGTATCTCCCGCAGGGAAGCTGCTACCATCAAATGTTTGCCCTCATTACACTCCCCTCTGGAAGCGCTTTCACTGCAAGCTGCAGATTCCCTCCTAACAGCAAGCTTTAGGCTAGGGTACTGAATTGTAACTTACTTTCGCCTAATAATGCGATTTTGGCAAAGAGAGTATCTCCCGCAGGGAAGCTGCTACCATCAAATGTTTGCCCTCGTTAGACTCCCCTCTGGAAGCCCTTTCACTGCAAGCTGCAGATTCCCTCCTAACAGCAAGCTTTAGGATAGGGTACTGAATTGTAACTTACTTTCGCCTAATAAAGCGATTTTGTCAAAGAGACTATCTCCCGCAGGGAAGCTGCTACCATCAAATGTTTGCCGTCGTTAAACTCCCCTCTGGAAGCGCTTTCACTGGAAGCTGCAGATTCCCTCCTAACAGCAAGCTTTAGGATAGGGTACTGAATTGTAACTTACTTTCGCCTAATAATGCGATTTTGGCAAAGAGACTATCTCCCGCAGGGAAGCTGCTACCATCAAATGTTTGCCCTCATTAGACTCCCCTCTGGAAGCGCTTTCACTGCAAGCTGCAGATTCCCTCCTAACAGCAAGCTTTAGGATAGGGTACTGAATTGTAACTTACTTTCGCCTAATAATGCAATTTTGGCAAAGAGACTATCTCCCGCAGGGAAGCTGCTACCATCAAATGTTTGCCCTCATTAGACTCCCCTCTGGAAGCGCTTTCACGGCAAGCTGCAGATTCCCTCCTAACAGCAAGCTTTAGGATAGGGTACTGAATTGTAACTTACTTTCGCCTAATAATGCGATTTTGGCAAAGAGAGTATCTCCCGCAGGGAAGCTGCTACCATCAAATGTTTGCCCTCATTACACTCCCCTCTGGAAGCGCTTTCACGCAAGCTGCAGATTCCCTCCTAACAGCAAGCTTTAGGATAGGGTACTGAATTGTAACTTACTTTCGCCTAATAATGCGATTTTGGCAAAGAGACTATCTCCCGCAGGGAAGCTGCTGCCATCAAATGTTTGCCCTCATTAGACTCCCCTCTGGAAGCGCTTTCACTGCAAGCTGCAGATTCCCTCCTAACAGCAAGCTTTAGGATAGGGTACTGAATTGTAACTTACTTTCGCCTAATAAGGCGATTTTGGCAAAGAGAGTATCTCCCGCAGGGAAGCTGCTACCATCAAATGTTTGCCCTCATTAGACTCCCCTCTGGAAGCGCTTTCACTGCAAGCTGCAGATTCCCTCCTAACAGCAAGCTTTAGGATAGGGTACTGAATTGTAACTTACTTTCGCCTAATAATGCGATTTTGTCAAAGAGACTATCTCCCGCAGGGAAGCTGCTACCATCAAATGTTTGCCCTCATTACACTCCCCTCTGGAAGCGCTTTCACTGCAAGCTGCAGATTCCCTCCTAACAGCAAGCTTTAAGATAGGGTACTGAATTGTAACTTACTTTCGCCTAATAATGCGATTTTGGCAAAGAGAGTATCTCCCGCAGGGAAGCTGCTACCATCAAATGTTTGCCCTCATTAGACTCCCCTCTGGAAGCGCTTTCACTGCAAGCTGCAGATTCCCTCCTAACAGCAAGCTTTAGGATAGGGTACTGAATTGTAACTTAACTGCGGCTAATAAGGCGATTTTGGCAAAGAGAATATCTCCCGCAGGGAAGCTGCTACCATCAAATGTTTGCCCTCATTAGACTCCCCTCTGGAAGCGCTTTCACTGCAAGCTGCAGATTCCCTCCTAACAGCAAGCTTTAGGATAGGGTACTGAATTGTAACTTACTTTCGCCTAATAATGCGATTTTGGCAAAGAGAGTATCTCCCGCAGGGAAGCTGCTACCATCAAATGTTTGCCCTCATTAGACTCCCCTCTGGAAGCGCTTTCACTGCAAGCTGCAGATTCCCTCCTAACAGCAAGCTTTAGGATAGGGTACTGAATTGTAACTTACTTTCGCCTAATAATGCGATTTTGGCAAAGAGAGTATCTCCCGCAGGGAAGCTGCTACCATCAAATGTTTGCCCTCATTAGACTCCCCTCTGGAAGCGCTTTCACTGCAAGCTGCAGATTCCCTCCTAACAGCAAGCTTTAGGATAGGGTACTGAATTGTAACTTACTTTCGCCTAATAAGGCGATTTTGGCAAAGAGACTATCTCCCGCAGGGAAGCTGCTACCATCAAATGTTTGCCCTCATTAGACTCCCCTCTGGAAGCGCTTTCACTGCAAGCTGCAGATTCCCTCCTAACAGCAAGCTTTAGGATAGGGTACTGAATTGTAACTTACTTTCGCCTAATAATGCGATTTTGGCAAAGAGAGTATCTCCCGCAGGGAAGCTGCTACCATCAAATGTTTGCCCTCATTACACTCCCCTCTGGAAGCGCTTTCACTGCAAGCTGCAGATTCCCTCCTAAGAGCAAGCTTTAGGATAGGGTACTGAATTGTAACTTACTTTCGCCTAATAATGCGATTTTGGCAAAGAGAGTATCTCCCGCAGGGAAGCTGCTACCATCAAATGTTTGCCTTCATTAGACTCCCCTCTGGAAGCGCTTTCACTGCAAGCTGCAGATTCCCTCCTAACAGCAAGCTTTAGGATAGGGTACTGAATTGTAACTTACTTTCGCCTAATAAGGCGATTTTGGCAAAGAGACTATCTCCCGCAGGGAAGCTGCTACCATCAAATGTTTGCCCTCATTAGACTCCCCTCTGGAAGCGCTTTCACTGCAAGCTGCAGATTCCCTCCTAACAGCAAGCTTTAGGATAGGGTACTGAATTGTAACTTACTTTCGCCTAATAATGCGATTTTGGCAAAGAGAGTATCTCCCGCAGGGAAGCTGCTACCATCAAATGTTCGCCCTCATTAGACTCCCCTCTGGAAGCGCTTTCACTGCAAGCTGCAGATTCCCTCCTAACAGCAAGCTTTAGGATAGGGTACTGAATTGTAACTTACTTTCGCCTAATAATGCGATTTTGGCAAAGAGACTATCTCCCGCAGGGAAGCTGCTACCATCAAATGTTTGCCCTCGTTAGACTCCCCTCTGGAAGCGCTTTCACTGCAAGCTGCAGATTCCCTCCTAACAGCAAGCTTTAGGATAGGGTACTGAATTGTAACTTACTTTCGCCTAATAATGCGATTTTGGCAAAGAGACTATCTCCCGCAGGGAAGCTGCTACCATCAAATGTTTGCCCTCATTAGACTCCCCTCTGGAAGCGCTTTCACTGCAAGCTGCAGATTCCCTCCTAACAGCAAGCTTTAAGATAGGGTACTGAATTGTAACTTACTTTCGCCTAATAATGCGATTTTGACAAAGAGAGTATCTCCCGCAGGGAAGCTGCTACCATCAAATGTTTGCCCTCATTAGACTCCCCTCTGGAAGCCCTTTCAC